>NC_091635.1:43927376-44230407 GCF_027580195.1 Bos mutus
CATGTCAGCAAATACAACTTTAGTTCCCTCAAAGTGAGACTTAAACGTTCTTTTTCTTCTGATATAGCTCTTATTGGCTTACTCTAATAGACTCAATGCTTAAAGTGATGGGTCCGAGTCACAGCTCTGCCACTAAATGAGCAAGTGACTTAACCTCTCTGAGCCTATTTTCTCTTCTGTAAAATGAAAATAATGCCAGCTTCATAGGATCATTATGACAAATTGAGGTAACATACCTAAAAGAATACTCACAGCTATAAAGGTCAATATGATGGCCATTCTTTCCTTGCACACATATCTAGTCTGGTGCTAGGAAATATAAAAGAAAAGGTTAGTGGCCTTTGCTTTTTAGGGGCTTACCAATTCCAAATATGCATGAAAGCCAAAACAAACAAAACCCTTGAACGCAATTCAAATTCAGTGTGAGGCCGGGAACTAAATATATACCTGTCTTTGACCGTGAATTGGCATCACCAGTCTCAAAAACAGTTGCCACACCAAACTTAAAAAATAACAAAACAACCTAGTCACAGAAGTGACCAACCTTGAGGTGATCTATTAACATTTTATCTATGGAACATAATCTGATTAAGAAGATAGTAATGTGACCAAGATAACCCCCTAATTAATTCTAATTTGTTCGAGGTTTTAAGGATTTTTTTAGTATGCTACGTACATTCTGGACAAAGGAGAATACAAAAAGTGAGAATGTGTTATACAACTCTTCCATAGCATGGATAGCTTTGATTCTCATCATCAATACTGGTTAGCTACTGTACATTAAAACTACGCCCAGGGTGAAGCTTAGAATGCTATACCATCGCATTCTTAAAGGAAATACCTTTTAGCAACATCCTAAATCCTTTGGTTCCATTTCTCTATTCACTGAAAATTTACAATAACCTCTTTGGCTCTACCTGTATTTCCACCCTCCCCTTCAAAAGGAGAACCCTATTCTCCTAAATGATGAAGACGGGTAATTTTGTCAGTTATATTTACTCTTAGCCTTTAGGCTTATAACTTGATATTTTGTGATTTGCTTAGTATGCTTAGTACTCCAGACCTTGAATGAATTGATGAAACTTCATTTTCTAACCCTGTAAAGCTAAAGATGAGCAGTTTAGCAAGATCTAATACCCCACAAGCCTCTCAGTTCAGGAAAGGGTTATTTCAGAAATCTAAAGAACAAAACAAAATCTCTTCTTTATTTTGGCAGGGGGAAACAAAAAAATACTGAGTACAGAACAGTATAACACAGGACAGCATTCTGAACTTTTTGTCTGACTAAAAATACAGACTACTTAAAAACCAGCAACAGGTATACCTACTTTTGGATGTGTTTCTGAAATGCCAAATTTTATACTACATGCAAAACCTGCAGAGCTCACTTTCTTAAGTAGAAAATGCATTGATAAAATAAGCGCTTTGGTTATTTAAATAACCATTCCAAAGATGCCTGCTTCGTAAACAGCATTTTGAAATTAACTATAAAGGGCCCAACGCAAGCATTTAAAAAATATAATTGGAAGTATGAAATGGATCTGTGTTTATAGATTGCAATTTTCGAAGATAATATTTCATTTTAATGTAATACAAGACCACAGGATTTCAACTGGAAGGACGTCCTTAGAGATCATATTGCCCAACCTGAAATTCAAATCTCGGAGTATTAGCTCGACTCCAAACCAGTCCGGACCGGAAGCCTGAATCGGGCCTACGCATCTCTTTTTAAAAGAGACAGGCGAAACACCGGATTCCCTCTACAGTTTTTGAGCGCAAAATGAGTAGATTCTCAAGATGGGTGTAGATACTTCTAAAAAATCATCTAGTTTGTCCCTCTGACAACTCTTCTGGTGTCCGGGGATCAAATATCTAGGTTTTACTTCTAACATGTTGAGAAGCCACAACCTCTCTCAGTAAGCATCCTCAAGCTTCACCGCACCTTCAGAAAATCGTTTTCTTCATTTGATTTTTGGACATTCAAGCTCCCTAGAAATCGCTCCCTTTGGTGGAGCCCTGCGGCGTTCGAAAGAGCAGCAGCCGCAAGCCCTTGGCTGCCCCAGTCCTCTCTTGAGTCTCGCTGGGTGGGATTCGGCCAAGGGCGCCTTGAGGCACGTGGTGACGAGGGGACCAGGGAAGCGATCCCCGCCCTGCTAGCCCCTTAGACCAGAAGCGACCCGACCCGACCCGACCCGACCCGACCAAACCCCGAGGCAGGCCCCTTCCTGTGAAGTTAGAGACTCGACGATCCAGCTAGGATCTCGGTTCATTTAACAGGGCCCTCGCCCCCCAGTTCCTCAGAGGCCCGCCTCTCCTCAGGGGTCCTGTATACCCCGGGGGCGGCAACTGACGACGCTCAGAAGGCGAGAAACGGCTCCCTAAGCCGCTCGCTGGGTCCCTCTCTCCCCAGAATGCACCGGGGCCAGCAGGAAGGCCGCTCCGACCCCTAATTTTCCCGCGAATTCAGTTCAAAGAGGCGGCCGGGCCCGCGATCGGCAGCGCGCACGGGCCAACCAAGCCGCGCCTCCGCGAGAAGCGCCTCCGCGTGACTGACGGGGGAATCCGCGGGCCAACGGGCTGGGCGGCCGGGCGGCGCGCGCTCCCGCCGACCAATCAGAGCGCCGGGCGGGGGAAGTGGGCGGAGCGAGGCCAGGCTAGGGTGAGCGGTCTCTCGAGCGGAGCGGGGTTCTCAGGAGGAGACACTTTTTTTTTTCCTCCCTCCTTCCCTCCTCTCCTCCTCCCTTCCCTTCCCCTCTCCTCCCCTCTCTCCTCCTTCCCCCCTCGGTCCGCCGGAGCCTGCTGGGGCGAGCGGTTGGTATTGCAGGCGCTTACTCTCCGGGGCCGCCCGGCGGGTAGCTGGCGGGGGGAGGAGGCAGGAACCGCGATGGCGCCTCAGAAGCACGGCGGTGGGGGAGGGGGCGGCTCGGGGCCCAGCGCGGGGTCCGGGGGAGGCGGTTTCGGGGGTTCGGCGGCGGTGGCGGCGGCGACGGCGTCGGGCGGCAAATCCGGTGGCGGGGGCTGTGGAGGCGGCGGCAGTTACTCGGCCTCCTCCTCCTCCTCCGCGGCGGCAGCGGCGGGGGCCGCGGTGTTACCGGTGAAGAAGCCGAAAATGGAGCACGTCCAGGCTGACCACGAGCTTTTCCTCCAGGCCTTTGAGAGTGAGTGTGTTGGAGGCTTTGAGGGCAGGAATCTCCACTCTTGAAGCGTTAGGGGGCCGGGACACTCGTGCTGGGACCCCCTTCGTCTCCTGGAGTCGGTTTGATTCGGGAGTGGAGGGCGAAATTGAGGGGGCTGTTCCGCCTTCGGGGGTTACGGCTCACGGGGGCTCGAAGTCTAGGGGCTTTGGGGGAGATAGGCTAAGGGCTCCAGGTGAGGTTCGTGCCTCCCCAAAAGGTTTACACGCGAGCTGAGGCCGTGGGGCCCCGCGTTAAGAGCAGGCTGCTTTTAGGTGAGGAGGTCACGGTTGAACTGTACAGTTGGATCTGCGGTACAGGACGAGTTCTTGCTTTCTTTCATGCCTTCCGTACTCCAGAAGTACAAGGCTGTCGGTTATAGGTTCAGAGGAGCAAAATTAAGCCTGTGAACAGAGGAATGCAGTAAAATCGACCAAATTGTCAGTCTGAAATGCCTTCGCAAGAACTTGGTGCTGCACATTAACAGGGCACCTTTTGATGCTCTAAACCTTTCAAATCTTTCTACCCATTTAAGGGGGACGTAAAGTGAGACAGGTAGTGCTTAAGCAACTCACTTCTCTAGACACGCTTTCGGAATTCTGCCCGTTGTGTTTGTCTTCATTTCAGAACATTTTCTGATGTCAATTTCTGTTTTTAAGGTCTGTTTCGAGGGCAGAGCTACGACTTAATTTAGGAAGGGGGCAAGGTGTCTGGAAACAAACAATAGAATTTGTAAGAAACAGCATGACTATGAGTAACCTGCCCTGTTCTTTAATGAATATTACGTCCTGGTTGTTTTCTCTCTGCTTTGGTGTGGATGTTGTATCTGGATGATATTTAACAGCTAGATGTCTTACAGATACTTGAATAAACTCAATTCTACCACTCAATGTCTTTATTTACAATTTTCCGTGGCATATGTTAAGGGCATGGTATCAGCTGTGCTTGGAAAGATGTATTACATTGTTTAATACCCTTCTTTCATTCTCTCTCATTAGTGCTTCATGAAATTCTAATTGACATTTAATACAAGGAATTTCAGTTTTTATTGAAATGAGTATTGAACCTGCTTGAGAGAGATTTACATTATTCTCGCATTTCCTTAATACAGTTTCGGAAATCTGTAGAGGCTTTCAATTGGAAATATTAAAGCACAGTGATGACAATAAACATACATGTTTGTACTCTTTCTAAAACATCTCATCTCCTTTTAGTTCATTTGAGACTAAAACTTAGCTAACTAAAGATTGAGTGGAAATTTTAAAAAATTCTCTCTAAACATTATGAGGAGAGAAATCCTCGAAGAGTTTTATCTGTCTTGCTTTCTGATGAGTCTGCTTTGTAGAGATGAACTGTCATTAAGAGTTAGATTTGGAAAAAAAAAAAGATTTGGTCACAGAACAACTTGATTCTTCTCTAATATTGATCTTAGTTTCTGAGACGTGTATATGCTTTGATGTATTTACTAATACAGTCATTTTTATACTGCTTTATTTAAAGAAATATATTACTAACATGTCATTAATGTAACTGGTATTATGGTATTTGTGTATAAAAATATTTTCTATCTATAACCTACGTCCTTTGTAACACATTTACGTAAACAGAATTAAAAACATTCTGGGAATCTATTACTTTAAAAATGTGTTAGGATAGTATTTACATACTGAGGTAATATTTACTTGAGCAAAATAGAAACTTCAACTATAGCTAGAAATAAATTCAATGAAAATTTTAGCTGATCTGTGTTTTAGATTTCAGAACTAATTTTGCTCATATCTGTATTGGGACATCTATCTGGGTAACAGTTGTATTCTGTTTAAGTTGACTACTGGACAGACTTTTGAAAAGACCAATTAAAAAGTGAACATTTCATTTTTGTTATTGGCATCAATATGGAGTTCTTTTACGGAATCCAACTATCTCATTTTAGCTACTTTTTAGAAAGAGATGGGTTATTAATAGTTTATATTAACTAAGTTAAATGAATATAACTACTTCTCTGCAGTTCTGCATACAAACTCGTTTAAAAATAGCTGCCTTAGATATGCAAGGCTTAAAAACAAGATTATAGAGTACCTTAAATTTAAAATAAATGTAGATGAATTTTGTGAATGTGTGTTGTAGACTGAATGTCATTTAATGTAATTGTGCATACTAATTTTCTTGATGTAAATATTCAGTACATGATTTTCATATAGGTGATTAGTTTATATTGGTTATAACATGGCCTGGGTTGGTATTTTCTTAACAACTTAAGTAATGAGTGAATTTAGATAACATTTGGATTTTGTTTCTGTTACCTAGAACCAACGCAGATCTATAGATTTCTTCGAACACGAAATCTTATAGCGGTAAGTAATCAACAAAATTCATCAGCATTATTTTTTTCCTAGAATTTCATCTATTTAATTTGAATATTTTAACTTTTTTTATAGCCAATATTTTTGCATAGAACTCTTACTTACATGTCTCATCGAAACTCCAGAACAAACATCAAAAGGTACATTTTATGAATCTTATTTCAAGTTGATCAAACCATGTTAAAATTTTGTTTTAAAGTACGATCTCTAATGAAAGGTTAAATATGAAAACTGAGGTGAAAGAGTAATTGAATTGATTGCAAAGCAACTTTTTAAGTACCACTTTTGTAAATCCCAGTTGATTGCCAGTTTATTCCTGATAGAAATGATTTAGTAGTGAAGTAAATGAAGTGATTTTACTGACTGATGTTTTTGCTCTGTGCTAATAGTTTTTTTCAAGTTTGGTTGGAGTTGATTTAAATATTTACTAAATTAGGGCTCATGGGAACTTATCTTTGATACATAAGTTTACCAGTTAATGTCTGAGTATTTCTTTTATGTTCTAACAATAAATCTCATTTTATATTTTTGGTGGTTGTTTTATTAAAAGGGAAATACTTCTGAAGTCAGTAGGAGGAATGTCTTTAAAAACTTCTTAATCTTAATTACGTAGTCTTAAAGTGGAATCTAGAGGTGTCAGAGAACTTATTTTTACTTTTAACATTTAACCGTATATAATTATGGAATGCTAGTTTCTTGTTCTGTGCCCATGATTATTTATTGAGCATATCAAGTGAACAAAACTTTAAAGGAGAGAACCTTTACTAAGCATTTGGTATTGTTATAGTCTTGACTTAGGAAAACCATTAAGCTTTTCAGTAAACTTTGAAACTAAACTCCTTTGGAGACTCCTGCTGGTTACTAAGTAAGTATCAATGTTTTTTATGGTAAGACATAGTTCAGTTTTGTAGATCTATCTAGATGTATTTTGAAGGATTGAAATGTTAAAACCATTTGTCTTTTGATAATCCCTCTGGATCCAGAGAGAGATCATGCACACGCGATTGTGCGCACGCCTGCACATGTATTTAACTAGTGAAAACTGTCAGATTTGTAAATAACTAGAAAGAAAGCGATAGACTAGGCAGCAGAATTAAATATGTCAATTCTTTACCTGTCTACTCCATGCCAGGGTTCAGGAAACTTTTTATGTAAAGGACCAGATGGTAAGTACTTTAGGCTTTGTGGTCCAGTAAACAGAATTGAGGATATTAGGTAGTATATAGGTATTATACAAAAAAGAAAAACATATGTCAACGAATTTTTGATGAAATTCAAAATATAATGATTGAGTGCAGTGTATTTTTTTTTTTTTTTTTTTTGGCCACATGGCCAGCAGGATCATAGTTCCCTCACCAGGGATTAAACCTAGGCTTCGGTGGTGAAAGCACTAAGCCCTAACCACTGGACCACCAAGGAATTCCCTACTGCAGTGTTTTATAATACATGCCTACTAGTAAGAAATGTGGAATTCTTTTATTTTTGCAAAGTGGAGTGAGGGGATAGTATTTAACATAATTGGGATTTAGAGTTCTCTGTTACCAAATCACTTGGAAATGTTTATCTGTAAAAAGCATTCTGGCTTATAGGCTGTGCAAAAACAGACAGTAGGCTGGATTTGGCCAGTGGTCCATAATCTGCAGACCCTTGATTTACTCTATAAAAGTAGGAGGATTTTATTAAGTAGTAAATTTTTCTTTCAATGTTTTTAATATGGAAATGAGATCATCTAGAGGATTTTCCTGGCCATCCAGTGGCTTAGACTTTGCAATTGCACTGCAGGGGGCACGGGTTCTATCCTTGATCAGGAAACTAAGATCTTGGATGCTGCCATGTGGCCCCCCCCGCAAAAAAAAAAATTACTGCAGTTATCATCTAGAATGCTATATGATTTTAAAGTGATAAAGTTCTTTAAAAGTAAACTTGGGTTAATCTATAAGTGGATTAAAGAATACATCATAATTGTTTATTAGACTGTCTGTGGGATTCATTTCTCTTGTCCTCTAATGAGTGGAAGCCATTTTAAAAATTTGGTAGTAGAAGTGAATTTTCTTGATTTAGTATCCCATAGGTAAAAAATTGTCTTTTGGGACAGATTCTAAGCAGTTTGCCAGCCAAGAGACATACACATTCCATTTAGTCTATTTTCCATGTAAAAATGCATTAGGAATCACTTTATTCTTTTGTTGCATGCTTGGCCTGTATAAGACACTGACTCATTTTTAACACTTATACTACAACTTAATATCTTCAAATGAGTGCTGTCTTTTTCAAAGTAGTTAGTGAATTTGGAAGGTGACAAATTTAGCCCAGTGATTGTGGTCTTTGTTCACAGTGTTCTTGAAACTGCTTTTACAAAATTGCTTTTAGTACTATCCCTTTACTCACCATGTTTTGGGAACTCCTTTTGTACCATTACAACAACATAATATTCATTGTTGGAATATACTTATCACTCCTTTTGACATGCAGGTGTAAGAGTAAATCTAGTATATTTGTAAGTCTTTTACTTTCGTTGCACTTCATAGAGGTATTCAGATTTTATAGGCTGCCACTACCCTGGCACAGTGGAAACACTGGTGAGGAGAGAAGGGTGTCTTATTGAGCCCATTTTACTAGGTTTCATGCAAGCTGCTTCTGAATCCTCCCTCCAAAATTTCCTGAAATTTCTTGAATTTTAATAATATTCTCCATTTTGATGACCTTTTGATAACTATATCCCTTGTTAAATCTGAGCTAGAGTAGCAGCACCTTTCTAAAAAACAGAAATACTTGGTGTTGGGAGGTGAGGCTGCTTTTCTGTAGTTGCCTATATGGTTTGTTTTGTTTATCCTAAGGAATGCTGGGTTGCTTGTATGATCTAACCTATTTCAAATGGTTGTTAATAGTCAGTTCTCCTATGTACAGTCTCCATAAAGTTGGAAGAGATGAACCTTGTGACCCACAGTCTTAACTTTTCTTCCCACAGACAAGGTTTCTTCTTAATCGTTACACAAAGATAAACATTTTATTCTTAAAAGTTTTCAGAAACTTTACAACCTCCTTAGTAGTACATTTCAGTATTTATACTGAAAAGTTCTTTGTAACTAGCCTAAAAGAATCATAGGTTTTTCTTCTTTCTTCTCTCTTATCTATGGAGATTGAAAATGTATTGCCATCCTTCTTAAAGAACTTCTTCCTATACTTTATCAGATGAAACTTTAATATTGAGGTTTTCAGTAACTCTAAAGGTAAAGAGAGAAGCTTTTTTAAAAAAGACCTTTTGTTAATGGAGGCTATTTATTCATCTGAAATATAGATTATATCAATTCTATTCTTCCTATCAGTGTTTTGCTATGATATATTTGCATCACCATTTCTCTGCTGATATTTTATTATAGGGTACAATAGCTGTTTTTGAGGAATGAGCATATTAGTAATTTCTAGTATCTGAATTCAAGCTTTACAAAGTAATTTATGTGGAATGCATGAACCTTTTTGAGTTCTAAATTTGAAGGGAGTATAAGAAATACTTGTTTTCCATTAACATATATGAGTCTAGTTTTTTAGCCTCTAAAAAATGTAAATAGTAGATTACCTTAAGAAGATGAGGCTTATTTTAGAATCCATTCATTCTTAAATTGCTTACTGAGGGCGTGGTTATTCTTAATTTAAGTTTCTATTTTGTGGAAAACTACTTTTTTCTCTTAAACTTATTAAGTGAAAAAGCTGATGATTTTGTTATGATTTGATGGTATGTCCTTTAAACTTCAAAGTTTTTTTCATGATGGTGACAACCATCTCTTTACAATGACATATTTAACTTTAGCCATTGCTGCTCATCTTTGAGGGTGTTTTACTATACTTCATATGTTTTATGGAATATCCATATTTGTCAGGTTACTTAATAGAAATATGAATGTTTCAAAATATACATAATTTGCATTTGTTTGGCTCAGTCCGACAGATGCTTGGCACCTACCAAGATTAAGGCAACATGCCAAGCACCATGTGGCTTTCCTTGAAGAAGACGAATCTCTGCCCTTTAGGAACTTATAATCTAATAGAAATAAAATATTTATTCAAGTTTCACATTTAGGAGACTAAATGTCAAAATAAGTATACACCAAGTTCCATAGGTAGGGAGAAATCCCTGTAGTTTTGGATTAATTACCCAAGGTTTCATAGAAAAGTTAGCCTTTGAAATGGGACTTGAAGGCTTGTTTGCTGTATTATTATATACACTATCTCAATAGTATTCATTGTTATGGCTAACCATCCATAATTTATCTTATTAAAAATAAAAATCACATACCCAGTTTGCCTATTATAGTGACAATAAAGTATAATCTGTTTGTTTTTCCCAGTTGAGAAGTGATTATTTTGTTTATCTGTTTCTTCCAGGAAAACATTTAAAGTTGATGATATGTTATCAAAAGTAGAGAAAATGAAAGGAGAGCAAGAATCTCATAGGTAAGATAACCTATCAGTTTACATTAAGTGACAAACTTGAGGAAAAAAGAAAAAGTACAGTGATCATTTTCATTTTGATCACCTCAATATTGTAAGGAGTTAGAGCGAACTTTAGAAGTCATCTGATCCAAACTCATACACAAATCAGGGATTACTTCTGTAGCCTCCCTGGCAGAGACTCCCTTCTTAAGCCTTATCTTGAATATCTCCAGTGCTGGAAACTCACTGTTTTCTAAGGCAGTTCTATTCATTATTATTTTTCTCTACTACAATTTCTTGCATTTTGAATCAAAGTTTCTGTAACTTTTGCAGTTAGTATTAATCCTGCTACCTCATCTGAAGAAAGATGGAGGCTCATGTTTATGGTATACTCAGCTGTACTTGAGGTGCTGTGCCAAGTGCTTCACACGATCACATCTTTACTAAGGAATCATCTACAGTTCTGAGAGAGGCACTTTTTTTCCTTTTTTCATCCTTCCTCTTATTGACGTCCTTCAGACAAAATATTCTTAACTGTCATTTATATTTGAAATGTATTTATCACATGATAGTTTCAGAAACCTGGCCTTTTGGACAGAACCTTAATGTGTATTTTCAAATACGATTCCCAGAAGTAATCCCTAAATGTTCCCAGTAGCTTAATATCTCCCTAGGCTAGACAGATGCTTCCAATCCTAGACGGTAGGTATCTACTTACTCTTTGATAAGTAAAGAAAGTTGAGTATTATTCTAAAGAGAAACAGGGACTTGGGTGGTATTTGTTTATTCATTGACTACTTTTAGGGGAGAATGTAGAACTAAAAATACTAGATTTTTTAAAAAATGGAATTGAGAAAACTGCCACATGGATTTTTCTTTTTCTCTTGAAGTTTTAAATCATACCTTATCAATTTAGATAGGATGTACGTTAATTCAATGATGTTTTATTTATAGTATCTTGTTTCTGTGACTAAGAGATGTCATTTTTGTAATTGCTTTTAAGTTCGTCTTTTTGGTTCGGTTATTATTTGAATTTTTTTTTTAATCTCATTTAAAAAATGTTTGCAGTCTTGTAGGACTGAAGCGTAACTTATATTTTCCTATCTAGGCAGTCTTGATTTGTAAATAAACTTTGATGGTTCATTCTAGAAGCTGAGATCCCAAATCTTTACCTAATTGATTACTGCCCAAGAAATACCTTATAGTATTGGTTTATATAGACTGAAAATATGCTCAGTGCATGCACCCTCTGTTCTTTGCTTGAATTTCTATTCCAAATCCTATCTGTTCACCTGCCCTGGAAAGATCTTTTGGGACCCTCTGGGCCTTTTGTAGTTAAAGTGTGAAGCTATAGTCAGAGCCTGACCATACATCCTCTCTTCTTTTCTCCTAAACACCTTAATAGTTTGCCCTCAGGTCTTCTGAGGCTTGTGTGAGAAGGAAGAGTGAAAACAAAAAGAAGAAAACTTGAACATTTCTTCATCTCCCCCATCAAGGTTCTACCTTCATCACTGCTAAACGTGACTACCATCTCATTGTGACCTTGGCTTTGATAAATATTACAGAACTTCTCTTAGAGTGTGTGTTGTGACGAAGATAGATTATTATACTGGTACTCACCAAATAATTATATTCCTTTTGACCCAATGAGTTTAACAACTCTGCCAGTACTGTAACAGGGGTATTGTTGACCAACTCACAGAAACTTCAGAGAGTTGCATAGAATTCCTGCTTGTAATTTTGAAAATAGTCTAGGATCTAACTGGGACCAGTGAGTTGGTCATTTCAGCTCCCCAAGATCTTTTTAAACAGACCTATCAGTGTTGGAGCTGACCATGCTTGCTTAATACTCAGCAAGGCTCTTCAGGCCCATGAGGTATTGAATTACTGTACTCGATGTTCCACCCCCACCCCCCACGCCACACATACACTCCATCTTTATGAATGTCTCATTGTTGCTCCCAGAGTCACTAAAATTAACTGAGAAATTGGTTCATTTTAAGTTTACCCGCAAGGCCCTATGTTACTAAATTCCTTCAATGTATTTTGCATCTCGAATTAGGCATAATCCTGCCATTCTACTAAACTTTATTATCACATAGGATTCTAAGTTCCCTAGACAGCAGTATATAATGTCAGCACTATAAAACCTTGCTTGCAAGATCTATTGTCAAAGTCTCTTATGGGAGAACAAGGTAAATCTTTGTTGTTCCATGAAATTAATTAGTAGACATTAAAATCTTAAATCATTTACAAATAAAGTATCTCCCATCTATATTTTTATTCTGTACTATCTTAAACATAAAGCTCTTACTCAGTTTAATTGGATCCTGGATTTGTTCAGTAGCTATAGTTTGGATAGATTCCATTGGAACTCATGTTCTTTCAGTACTTCAACAGTCTTAATGTCTCCACTCTCAAACCCAATGCATTTCATTCCGCAAAGTTCCAGGAGACTGTTGAGATACCCCAGATACTGTAGTACTACAGCCCAAAGATTAGAACAGTCACATCCCTGATCTATTTATCACAGTTGTAGAGACTTAAAAACAAAACCAAATTCCTGGCATTATCTGTGCAAAGTGAAGTTGGTGTTGAAGGATCTTGGTTTTTTGTACTTTAACTCTACAGTTATCTTACTTGTCACAGATAATGGCAGAAATTTATTAGAGGAGAAGCTGATGGAATAAAAGAAACATGGGACATTTCATGGTTTTCACTTCTTTAAGGTATCAGTCAATTTGTGACAGTAGATCAGGGTTGCATTTGTAACCTTAAAACTCAATAGTAATACCCACCAACTGTGAAGATTATTTCTTTTGTTGTACCATGGCTTTTGCAAACTCCATAGCAATTAGCAAATTTTAGAAATTCATAGTGGTCACATCTCTAGTATCTATTTTTTCCTAATCTTTTCTTGCTCTTCTGGTGTGGTTATGTATATTTAAAATGTCTTTCTTTTTAGAATTTGTGATATAATACTTTGTTCTGTCCTCTCCATCTCTTGTTTCTGACTTGCCGGTATATTGTGGATTTTGAATTTTGAGTTTTGACCAAGCACTACGATTCATTGGTATAAATCTCTGATCTTTCTGTAGTAGTCTGTTTTAGCAGGATCCCAGGGAGTCTCTTGGGCTATTAATCCTACCAGTTTGGGAATTCTCTAGTCACAACTCCTGACTTCTAAGTGCATCTCCACTGACTGAAAGGTAGCATGAAAAGATTTCCAAATTGGAATTGCTTCCAGAAATATTTCCTGTGGTCAAATTAGAAGCATTTCCACTTAATCATTTTCCATTCCTGGTCCTGTTAGTAGCTGGAGAAATTCCTTCCAAAGATAACTGAAGTAGAACATCTACTAGGTATATTTCCAAGCCTATGTTTTTAGTAGGTTGAAAAGGTGCCTTCCATCACTTTATGTTGTTGTTATTACAGCCTAAACTTTTGAGTTAATAATCTTCCTTTTCTTATCATCTTTTTGTACTGTAACAAAATTTGGATCTATTTTTTTCTGGGATTCCCACTTCCTTCATGTACTATGTCCCAGACACTTTACTAAGACCTAGTGGATATAATGGTAAGCGAAACAGATGAAGACCTGCCTTTCTGGAGTTTATCAGCATTTAGGGAAAAAGGCATAATCGTATAATAAATATAAGTGCTGGGAAGTAAAAGTAGACACATAGGGAAACTATGGCTGTATGAGGCAGGAGAACCAGCTCTTGTTTGAGAGTCTAATTTGGGAATAGAAATGTTCAATGAGAGCTTCCCTGAAGGAAGAAGCTGAGATTTGAAACATGAATATAGGAGTAGAATGAAGATAGAGGGTGAGCAGGTAGGTGACTCTAGATAAAGGGAATGTAACATCACTTGAGGGCAGTGTAGCTGTAGAGAGATAACATTTGATGAGACTAGAGCAGATGGCCATGACCAGATAATGCAGGACCTTGTAGGCTATTTAAGGTTGTTGGTCGTTATGCTAAGAAAGCTGTAAATTATTTTAAATAGATGTATTGCATTAATGGTGTTACTCTAGCCACCTCTTTTGTAGGTTTAGCTGCATTTTTAAAACTTCAAGCTGCTTCTTAAGTTGATTATGTCTTTTTCCACCGTAATAGGGTCTGATGTCTTCCTCCCCTTTCTCTCTTTTTTTAACAATTCTGTCTTGATTGTAAGTTTTGAAGTTGTTTACATATCAACATCTTTTCAGACTTAAGTTTTAATTGTTCCTTTTTTAGAATCTGGGCCGTAAATTTCTTTGTACCTATGTACTTCTGAAGGTGCCTTATCATTCACCACTAATCATATATGATTCTTAAAATCTAGGTATTTGAAAACAGATTTTTTTCCCCCAAAACAATCATATCTTTATTGACTTTTTTTCTGAATACAGCGGCTTTTTACTTAAGTCTTAAGGAAAATAAACATCTTTTAGAAACAGCTTGATACACACAGTTTACAGTGTGAAGCAATATACTAATAAGAAATGCTAGTCATCTTAATGTTTACATCATAACATTAAATGTAACTTAGCTTATCATCACACTTGACCTGTTTTGAGGTCGTATAGCCATGACTCTAGAAATGAAGTCTTAAACCTGCCACTGTCAGATTAATGTGTAGAAATTTGAGGCGCTAATCTTGGTTTCTTTCCTGCATAAAAATGTTGATCCTTCTGTGGGATCTGTCTACTCCTAAAATTTGAGTTTCCTACATGAATCTCATCTCAAAATATTCATCTCTTATAAATTTAAATTTACTTAACCTTATTCTGCAGACTGCTTTACAATGTCAGATACTTGTCAATTACTTGTGCTTAAAATCTTATCCCCAAATTTCACATTCCTCCTCTAGTTTCCTGTTGCCATATTGCTTTCTTCCTAAGAAGATAAAAATAGGAAATACATCAAGAAGATGAACCAAATCCTTATCTGATACTTTATTCTGATCATCTAAGCTGGATTCTGTGCTGCCTAAGACCAGATAGGCTTGACCAGGCCTACATGTTTCTTTCTTCCCTTCCTCTGATCCAGCTTAACCAATTAAGATGTAGACACAGTAGCCACAAGAGAGGGAAAAGGGTAAATTAGAAAGGGAGAGAAAACTGTCCTCTTTCCTTGGACTAAACCACCGGTGAAAGGGATCAACTCGGCCTCATTGTTTCATTGTATTCAAGGCACATATCAGAGTGTTTACTTTTAGGAGAGTGTTTTCCCCTAGGGGAAATTATGCATAGCAAATCACATTCCCAAATTTGTTTTTTAAACTGGTTAATTGAAATTTGGAATTCCTTTTCTCAAACAATGTTATATGGTGGCTGAATGGATCTGCCATCTCATTTAATTTGTAATGTACCATTTAAAACCGTGCCTCAAACCATCCTGTGGTGACCTTTTTGTTAGTTTTTAATTTCCAATCTTTTGTAGATGGATACTTTTTGTAAAATATATTGATCACATACTTTGATGTCATGGCAATGCTAAATTTCTATAAAAATGGTTAAAGTCTAATTCTCAATATCTTGCCATGTGGCATGGTAAGTTTCTCCAGTGATCTCAGTGGGTAGACCAGGTTTTGAATAACACTAATATAAAGTGTTTTCTCCGAGAAGGCAATGGCACCCCACTCCAGCACTCTTGCCTGGAAAATCCCATGAACGGAGGAGCCTGGTAGGCTGCAGTCCATGGGGTCGCAAAGAGTCGGACACGACTGAGGGACTTCACTTTCACTTTTCACTTTCATGCATTGGAGAAGGAAATGGCAACCCACTCCAGTGTTCTTGCCTGGAGAATCCCAGGGATGGAGGAGCCTGGTGGGCTGCCGTCTGTGGGGTTGCACAGAGTCAGACATGACTGAAGCGACTTAGCAGCAGCAGCAAAGTGTTTTCTGGGTAGATCAATGCAAGGTATTTTTGTTGTTTCACAGTTGGAACCTAGGATCGAATTTCCTATAAAAACAATGTAAATAATTTTAGAAGTACCACAATATAATGGGTCCTGATCCCTGACCTTTTAAAAATCTTTCCTTTTGAAAATCATTTGTTGAGTGCCTTTCTGTAAGACGTTGATAGATACAGAGGACACTGATATGTTAAAAGAGAACGCGTGTGAAAAAATTGTGACAAAAAATGGTAAATACAAGTGCTTATCAAATAAATTAAGCTCTGGGATGATTGGGGATGGGGTCTTTGTAGAAGGGGAAGCAAGTATTTTGATGGATTCTTTAGTCTTTCATCCATGCCTCCCAATCTTCATTTTATAGATACCAGGTCATAGCTAATAACTGGAGCCAGAATTCAAACTTGAATTTGCCTCTATTTTATCATTCTATTCTACTTTCTTATATGAGGCTTTAGTAGGGCTAAAGAAAAATAGGAACCATGTCACAGACAGCACTTAGACAAAAGTTTTGGCAGTTGGGGACCCATTAGGAAATTGGAGAAAGAAATGATTCATTTAAAATGATGTTTTAAGAAAAATTAACCTGGCCTTTAGTATGTATGTTTAACTGAAGCAACTAAGAATAGGGTAGGCTGGTTGTGACTAACGAATTATCTTACAACATGTGGAAACTGTGGAATATTTCTCTCAGTTTCTCAGTTTTTATTTTGGAGTTTCACCCGTTCTGCATTATAAGGTTTTGTTTACGGAACAGTTTTTTATAGAAAAACGCTAGTTATCTTTTAGTAAAATGGCTTGTAGAGTTTATACATGGTGTATATACTTTTAAAAAATCAAGTTGGTATATAATTAACATTCAGTATAATACACTCACCTTAAGTGTATATTTTGAGTTTTGACAAATGTATGCATTTGTTTAACTGTAACCACAATTAAGATATAGAACATTTTCATCACCTTGGAAAAAGTCCTTTGAGCTCATTTACATACAGTTGATCCTCTTAATGTAATTTTTAAAAAATTTTTCAATACTTTAGTTACAGTTACTAATTTTTCCTTTGTGTTTATGCTTTCTTTTTTTGTGTGTGTGTGTGTTTATGCTTTCTAACTCTGCTTGAACCCTTATACTTCATAGTCATTTTGTTAGTCTATTGATATCCTAGCTTACTTTTCTTAGTACCATTCTAGAAATGCCCTTCAGGACTCCCACCCTGTATTTTTTTAGCATACACTTTCATGGATTATCTCACTAGAAAATAGAGGCATCCTCACATCTTCTTTTGAAATATCTCACTTAACCTCCTATTGCGCTAATACTTGGAGTCCTGGGCACAGTTACAGAACTAACCTGTTAGTAATATGGCCTCATTTCTGACCATAGCTCGTTCCTCAACGCTCTCTTGCCTCAAAGCCTTTATATAACTGTTCCCCTCTGGTTATATGAATGCATAGATTGTCACCATCATTTTTAAAAAAAAAAAAAGGTACCCTTTATTGAACCATATTGTGCTTTTACTATTTTACTTTGATTCTTTACACTAGTAAATTTCTTGAGTAAGGGTTCAGTACTGCTTCCCTTTTTCCAACATCTGTTCTCTATAGCCCTCTATAATCTGGTGTCTGTATCACATGACAGAAACTGTTCTGGAAAGTTATGAATGGCTCCCGATTTAAAGATAGATTGCTCTTTGCCAGTTTAAAGCTACTACAAAAGCCTGTTGATGTTTTCATTTATCCCAACTTAATAGTTTTTCCATTGTAGTAAATAGTTTTCAAAACAAAGGCTCATTATAGTTTATGCTTCCTTTTCATTGCTTATAAAACTAAAAGTGAAAATGACATGTTGAATAGTAACAAATTGATAGCATATTTGTGATTGTGTATTTCATCCCTCATTAAAGTAGAAAGTGATGGTTCTGCATAAGTTGTTAAGGAGGTTGAAATTCTGTAGCTTGAAAATACACTTGAGTATTGAGTAGCATGGATTCAGCTATTGTTTAGAGGGATGGGAAGGGAAATCTGTCCCTGTTTTACAGGTAGAACACTAAAGCACTATAAATTATCTTGCTTCTTATTTGGTGGTCTCTTTCTGCCTTGCTTCTTTGGTGTTTTTTGTTTCTATTTGTGTGGTGTGTGTATTTCAATGTGTATAGACACACTGTTGAGGATGTCATACTTAACACGGGAAGCATGGAGTCAGTGGGCTTGAATAGAGTTAAGAATTAGCCAAATGTTTATAAATGAGCTGAAGTAGCTTTGATTTCCGTGTTATATTTAAAGTCTAAGTTATTTTTGTTATAGCATATTAAAGTAGTAAAATTTTTTATTTGTTCTGTTTAGCTTGTCAGCTCATCTGCAGCTTACATTTACTGGTTTCTTCCACAAAAATGGTATGTATTTCAAAGTAAACTTACTGGCAGTCTACAGCAGCACACCTTTGTGAATGCAAAAAAACCCACAAAACTGTAAATTTGTAAAATTATATTTAATGGAAAAGATGTTGATTCTGATTATTTAATTTCTCTTTAGTGGATTTCCCCTGCAATTTCAGTTATGGCTTTTGTGGTCAATAGTGGAATATGGAGGATGTAACTTATAACTCATTAAACTTTTAAAGTAGTAGTTCTTAAGTCTTAGTCTGGTGGAAACATTTTGACAGTTTGTTTGAAATACATATACCTGGACCCTCTAAGGCCTCAGATCTAGTAGGGTTTTGGTGGCGTTTAGGAGTCTGTATTTTAATAAGGCATGAAGGTAATTCAGAAATAGGTTGTCTGAGAAACAAGTTTTAAGAAACTACTTTAAATAAAGAATGTGTATAACTGAGTCACTTTCCTGTACGTCAGAGGTTGGCACAACATTGTAAATCAATTATACTATTATAAAAATAAATAAAAAACTGTCTTAAAAGCTTTTAAAAATTGTAGGTCAACCTTGTACATACATAAGATTGTGCTCAGCACCTGGTTTCCTTATAGCTTTCTTGCTGTCCATTTAAGTTATGAGTGGATTTTTAAATTGTTAAAATAATCAGTATTTTGTGGGTTCATTCTTGAAGGTAAACATTAGCTTATCTAAATAGATGAAATTCCACCTCTTAAAACTCAATCATACCTTTTAGGGCTCCAAGTATTGCAGTTAAAAAAAAACTGTATAACATTATCTTACCCAACTCAGAGCCCTCATCTTTCCAGAGATCACCAGTAGAAAATATGGGAAAGATTTAATAAAATGAAATTTCTTAGATTTTGTTATTTTTTATTTACAATGTTTTTCAAACTTTAAATTATAAAGGCGGTGAGAATTTTAATTAATTGCCTCAGAACCTGGAATAGGGATAAACATTTTGAATTTTTTTCTTAATGACATTTTATGGAAAAACCCAAACAAACTTTGTGGCCATCCCAGTACTAAGCTATAACAACTGAAACGAGTACTGCTAACCAATGGGATATATCAATATGTTAGATACTGTAAAAGGAAAATTATATAGTCCTGAATGTTACTTCATTAAAAAAAGGTGAAAGGATACTGGGAAAAGTTTCAGTTGGTTTCAAAATGGATAAAATGCCTCTGGGCTTGTCCATCTTAAATTATATGTGTATCCTTTAATATAATCATGCAATGTAATAAAATCTTTATAAGAAACAGGTCAAGTTTTTCATCCTTGGTATTGTTTAGTAAGAAACAAAGTGTAATAATAAATAGAATGGTTATATTAGAACAGTTTGATAACTAGTCAAGTTTTTAATGTAAGAAATTTGAAGTCTGGTCATACCCTATTAGTCTGGTCATATTAGCAGCTAATGTAACTTCTAGTTTTGTCTTAGACCTGGTCTGTTTTTTTAATAGAAGTAACCTGAGTGGCATTTTCATGTTTTTTTTCCTAAATCATTTATAATCATCTTGTAGAGTTCTTATTTTTAATCATTCATTGTATTTGATATCCTGTGGTACTTAAAAAGTACATGAATTCTAATACTTTAGAAGCTCATAATTTGAATTTTATAGGTTTGTTAGCCCTTTGTTCTCAGGTACTTCTATAAACATAAATTACTCATCACTGAAATTATTGGTGGATATTAATTGAATACTATTTACTAACATTATATAAGTAACAGTAATTTACTTGAATTAATTAGTTGACATAAACTGCCACATGGTATGATCATTTTTTTCCTGTCTATATGACAGAACAGTTCAAGAGTTGCTCAGATTCACTTAAAGTTTTTTTTTCTTGATATTACTGGAATAAATGAGAAAGTAAACTGTCAATACTTCTATTTCCAGAAAGTAATTTCCCATTAAAACTTTGAAATTAGTGGAGGTTGGAAAGAAGCAGATATATTGCCTCTCTTGTCTATTCAAGGTATATTTGTAGTTTTTTTTAAGAAGTAATATTTTTAAGAAACCAGGATAGAAAAATAACATCAAGATCCCTAAAATATTATTTTTTCTTTTGTTTTTGAATGAAGACTTGTTTAACAGTTACTACTTATAACTGCTTAGAATGAATACACAGATTATCAGGGTACTATTTTCGTGGTGAGTATTGTTCAGAGAGTATTTTTGTTATTGCATTTTGGACATTTGGATATTTTGGGTATGTTAAATTATCTTTATCCTGGATACAGCTTTCAAGAGACTGATTCAAATGTATTTTATGTATATACCCTGAGTAAGAAGAGTGTTTCTAAGCAGAAAAAGTGTTGCCTAAAATTTCAGAACAAAGATTATTTCTTTGTATATGGGTTCATCTATAACATATATATGCATGTGTATACATATATAACATAGTAGTTCTGTATATTGTTGAAACTTAATGATAAATGAATGATAAAATATGGTTTTGGACTATTAGTGCCTTTGGGATTAAAGATAAGTTGTAGGGAAGTATTCTGGAACCTTAATTGGCAGAAGCCTTTTTTTAAAGTTCATTGATAAAGAGACTATATACTATCACTTTAAAATTAAGATTCCTAAATTCTGTAAACCAAGAGATTCTCTTAGGTAGTAAATAATATCTTGATTTTTGCTATCCCATTTAGGCTTTAAAGAAATTCTTGGGGAGGGAGCAGGGTTCAGAATGGGAAACACATGTACACCCATGGCTGATTCATGTCAGTGTATGGCAAAATCCACTACAATATTGTAATTAGCCTCCAATTAAAATAATTTAATTTTAAAAAGAAAAAAATTTGTAATAAATGGGGAAAGAACCTGAAAAAAAAAAGATTGTGGGGGAAAGGTCAAAAAATAGCTTGCTTTCTTGTGAAATGATAATATGTTTATATTATCATAAATAACTTATGTTTAATTTTTTTTTTTAATCCTTTCGGTTACAAGTTTTGGTCAAATCAGAGAGCCTTTTAGTTTAGACATCTGAGCATTCAAAATGAAATGAGAGATAGTAACCAATTCAATTTAAATACATCTTAAACTAGGATATTTTGCTAATAGATTTTGGGAGAAAGAAAAAAATGTTTATTTTGTGTCTTACCTATCCTGAACTATTTCATTTATGCTTTCTACTAAGAAGCTTTAACTGTATTTGTTAAATTCGGAACTGATTGTGGAGAAAAGGAATGAGTAAACTTGTGAGAAGACTTCATTATAGAAAGTCTTTGTTTGAAATTCTCAGACATCTTAGGAAAATGAGTACTATTTGTTAAAATAGAGTTTGAAGTATTGTTTTTCTATTTAGATAAACCATCACAAAATTCAGAAAATGAACAAAATTCTGTCACCCTGGAAGTCCTGCTTGTGAAAGTTTGCCACAAAAAAAGAAAGGTGATGTATAAAGTGATACTGGTGAATTAAATGGAATAATTTTTTCATTAAATATGTTTATGCAAATATATGTGTTTTTAAACTATGTGGTTGTTGTTCAGTTGCTAAACCATGTCCGACTGTTTCGCGACCCCATGGACTGTAGCTCGCCAGGCTCTTCTGTCCATGGGATCTCCCATGCAAGAATACTGGAGTGGGTTGCCATTTCCTTCTCCAGGGGATCTTCCTGACCCCGGGATCGAACTCAAGTTTCCTGCATTGGCAGATGGATTCTTTAAAATACGTTGATGGCTGAATTGTAAAATTGATAACCTCTTTTGCCAACCTCCCATGTCTTCAGGTTTTTCTAATCTGACTGTAGGTATCTGCATAAAACTTTGTTATGGAAGTATGACAATGTGGGGGAATAAGCTTATTTTTTAGCATCTTAGGACATAAATTCAGTTGCTTCCTGCTACTCTAATCTCTTAGCTTGTTTTTTTTTTTTTTCACCTTAGCTATTTAAACACACTGGTATTTTAAATAAGGGCTAAAAGAGAGTTTTTCCCTAAAGGATTATCTTGTACCAGTACTTGCAGGCAAAGAAATTCTGCTGGTAGCCTTATCAGTCATTAACTTGTTACTATATTGCTTCAAAGTTTTATTAGCAAGATGAAATCATTTTACCATAGAAACAAGTGTTATGCTGGTTAAATTTCCTGGGCAACCCACCAAAGCCAGTAGGTTTACTTTTAGTAGCCTTGGACGTCCTTGGGTGTTTTAAGAATAGGAGGGACTTCCCTGGCATTCCAAAAATTTAGGACACTTTCACCTCTGGGAGCATGGGTTCTATCCCTGGTTGAGGAGCTAAAAGCCCATAAGCTGTGGGGCAAGGCCAAAAAAATGAATAAGAATGATCTGTATAGAGGTTCCTATTGCTAATGCTCTTCCAAAATCATAGTAAGATAATGTGGTAAAAACTGTGCTAGAGATATGGAGTAGACCAAAGTGATGAGAGATAGCAGTGTAAGTGTTATATTAAAAACTCTATTAAAGTTAGTCAATAATACTCTCTAGTCCCCCAAACCGCACACACAGTAAGTAGTAATGTGAAAATTCTTCAAGATATATTATTATTTAGGCAAAACAGAAATGACTATAACTATAGTATGATCCTTCTTGTGTTAAGAAAAGGCATAAATATTTTTTTCAAAGGATATGCACAGCCACTTGGTAATATTAGTCCTCTCTAGAGTATAAGAACTGGGGTGACGGAGACTTACATTTTTCCCATTTTTACACTCTTGTAGAACAGAATTTTAAGACTATAAGCATGTATTCTGTTTGTTTTAAAATAGAAGGTACCTAAAATATGTTCTGTATTTTCTTGTTATAAAGGTCTTCTGCATCTTGCAGTTTTTCGGCTTTGCTCTTTCAGCATAGCCCTAGTTATATAAAGACAGAACACTACTCATAAGATGATTAATATTACTTCTTATAGACAATATATTTCAATATATGGATTTACTGTTTCTTAAGGTTGTTGTCAGTAGGGTTATTGTAATCATCTTTTTTCATTTCTAATGATCCTGTTTGTTATTTTGTTAAAAATAGAATATTTAAGGGAAAAGAGTAGTTTACATGAGTTGTATGTAATATTTCAAGCATGGTTTTAGTTCTGTATTTCTAACTTAACACTTTAAGATGACCATCAGCTAAATATAAGATATACTATATCATTATTTTCATTATATTCAGGAAGTCCTCAATTGTGTTAATATTTGAAAGATAGTTGATTGATATTGTCTTTGTGCTTCATCACAATTTTCAGACCTTTGTTTAGAATCTTAGCATGCCATTTGGAAATCATGCCCTAAACTGTACTTCCTATAGCTGTGATTAGAGGTTTTATTATCATTCTTATCATTGCATATACATAAATAAATATAATAATCTTTGCCTTTGCAGGATGTAAGTTGTCCGATAAGGCAAGTTCCTACAGGTAAAAAGCAGGTGCCTTTGAATCCTGACCTCAATCAAACAAAACCTGGAAACTTCCCATCCCTTGCAGTTTCCAGTAATGAATTTG
This sequence comes from Bos mutus, assembly GCF_027580195.1. NCBI lineage: Eukaryota > Metazoa > Chordata > Mammalia > Artiodactyla > Bovidae > Bos > Bos mutus. The sequence continues at coordinate 43,951,102 of NC_091635.1, forward strand.
AACCTAGTAACAGCCATATGGTGAAGTCTTACTCATTGCTATTTAGAGTGACTCGTCCAGGAAGAAGAGAGTATAATGGGATGATTAATGGAGAAACCAATGAAAATATTGGTAATTTTTATTTTAATAATTTTACTAGATTTTATTGTTGGAGATTAAGATGAACTGTAAAAATGATTGAAGTAGTGCATCTTCATAGTACTCATAATTGTGTACAAAATATTTCTTTATTTCTTTTTTAGTCATTTTAATAATTGTTTAGAGGGGAAAATGATGTAGAACTAGAAGTTACTGCATGTGCTCTAACAACATGGCCTTTATTAGGAAATCTCTAATGAGATAATTAATTTTATGGTAGATTGGCCTGGTGCTTACACTATTGGTTATTGTGCTATACTAGGTATTTAATTTATAAAGTTTTCATTATTATATGGTGAAACATTTCATGTAGTAAAAAAATACATGTATATATTGAACACTGGATGGAAAAGACTGGTATTTAAATTAGTCTCTGAGCAAATAATTCATCCCTTCCCCCAGCATGTGAAGAATTTCATACATACAGAACATTCAAAAGAATTTGGTAGTGAACAACTGTTTATCTACCACTTAGATTCTACAGTTAACATTGTATTATACTTACCACATATCTATCCTTCTATCCTCCACACTGTTCTGAATCCACCTTTGAGGTAACTATTCATATAACATATAGGTGCTCAGGACACAAATATGATTAAGAAATCCAGTCCCATCTTCCAAAGGCTCATAACCTAGAATACAGGGATAAACATAAAATATAATTGCAGCTAAATGATCCATGGTATAATAGAGGTATTTTTGAAGGTTAGTGGAGAAATACCTTGACAAAAATAATCTTTGAGTCTTGAGGCATTCTTTGAAGTTCTTGGAAAGTAACCATGAATGAGGAATTTTTTTCTCCTTGCCTAGCAGGGAAGATCATTCTGAATAGAAACTAACATCTGCAAAAATGTGGGGTTAATGGCAATGAATATTAAAAAGTAAGAACATACACATAAGGTAAAAACATAAAATTGAAGGGTGTAAGTCTGGGTATTATATTACAACTTCCTATACCTCATTTGGGATAGAGTATATGCTATGTGAAGGGTCCAAATGTCATAAATATGGTGTATTTGCTTGAATATTTGATTCATGAGTAATGTTTGTCAAATTCAGATGTCAACGAAGAACTTCCAGCTAGAAGAAAACGAAATCGTGAAGATGGGGAAAAAACGTTTGTTGCACAAATGACAGTATTTGATAAAAACAGGTAATGTTGATGGACAGGCAAGGCTCCCATGTTTTAGGAATGTTTTTATTTTGAAGCAGAATATAGTGGTGATACTGTTTCTTTGCCTTCTCTTTATTCTTATGGATTGAAAAACAAATCGCAAATACTAAACTTTTCTCTTTATCACGTAGAAAGCAATAAACACTGATGAGTTGTTTGAATGTTCAGTTAAGATTGTTTATTCAGCAAGTATTTTCTGTGTCTCCTTCTTTGTTAGATACTGTTTTCACCCATGAGGCAGCAAAACCCCTGCCCTCATGGAGCTTAAATTCTAGTAGAGGAAACAGGTACTACTCCCCAAAATTATATTAGCTAATGTACTTAGTGAGAATGCTGTGAAGAAAAATAAGAGAATAAATGGTTGTTTTATAGAGAAAGCCTCTGGGAGAAGGTCATATTTGAGCAGAGACCTGAATGAAGTGGGCTTCATGCAAATATTGAGATTATATATTTACCTGAGTTAAGGAAGAAAATTGTGTGTTACCATCATTGTGTGGCTCTGTGTGCATTTGACACATGGTAGGAAGGAACACTTGGATTTATAATCATTTCTGCAGTTTTCACTTGGGAATTAAGCACCTTAGTGCCAGTATAGAACCTCTGGGAAGCGAATGCAGTATTCTTTTTTTGGTACAATTAGAGGATGAAACCTGTAATATGCCATGATTTCTTGTCTGGAGGTGCTCACCGGTAGTGAACACATTTCACTGTCAGTCAGGGATAGGAGAAAGCCAAGCCAACTAGTGCATTTCTCCTGCTCTTTAAAAAGTAGATGATTGCCTTGATAGAATCCACTGACTAGCCACCAGGGTAAAGAAAGGTTCGGGGCTTTTAATGGGAAAGCAAAGGTGATTAGGAATAGTGCCATTGATTTTGCTATACCATATTGTCTTTGAATCTGTCACTTAATGTCAGCGACATTGTTTTCTTTCAAGTCAGAAATTTGAAAGGGGTTATGTCTGTGGGAAAAGCAATTAGGATGTCGTACACTGGACTTCATCAATGTTAGTAAATGTTCTATTTTAGGCAGTGTAGGAGGAGAGGTACATTATATTCTTTTAAAAATTCTTTCTACCTTAAATATGTTAACATATTCCTTGTGTATTTAAAAACAACTGCCTTTTTAAAAGTTTTATTTTTAATTGAAAGATAATAGCTTTAAAATATTGTATTGGTTTCCACCATACATCAACACGAATCAGCTACAGGTATACATATAAAAACTGCTTTTAAAAAAGTACCAAGAGGAAATCATAAAATAATTTTCTCCCAACTTAAATTTTGGAAATTTTAAAACTTAAAAAAGTTGAAGGAAAAATGCAGGTAGTTAATACCCATGTATCCTTCACCTAGATTCATAATTTGTTGACATTTTACAACATGTGCTTTATTCATGAGTATTTTTGTGATAAACCATTTGAGGGTTAGATCATGGACACTTGATTCCGTTTCTTATTCCTAAACTTACCCCAGATCTCCTGAGAGCAAGGACATTAACCTCCATAACCACAATACATCTACCATATGCAGAAAAGCTAACATGAGACAAAAATACAGTGCTGTCTCCCCAGTTGCCTCAGTAATGTACTTTTCTGCTCCCTCCTCGCCATAGTCAAGGATTGTGATCTGTAGCTAGTTGTCCATTGTTGTATATATTCAGTCTCCTTCAATTTGGAATAGTTTTCCGGTCCCCACCTCCCGCTTTCCTTCCTTCTGTGACACTTTAAATACAGGCCTGTAGTTTTGCAGAATGTATTCCATTTTGGACTTTTGTGATTGTTTCATGTTTAGATTCAGGTTAAACATTTTGGGTAGGAACACTAATTGATGATGTGTTCTTTGTGCATGTCCCAGACACAGCTTGGTTTGATCATTTGGTTAAAATGGTGGTCATATTTCTCCATTGTAACGGTATCAAGTATGGATTAATGAATTCCACTTTTATTCAGTCTGTTTTAATCTATTTCTGTTGCTATTTTAATGTTCAGATTGTCCTAAATTTGCTCAGGAGGAGCTCTGGAGCTCCAAGCAGGTTCCTAAGTCTCTTTGACTTATTTTTATTCATTTATTTCCTTGTTTTCTGGAGTATTCTAGCTATTCCAGGCTTTACATTCTCCTTTTCCTACCTCTGCTCTGGAATTGGGTCTTTCTTAAGAGTCATGGTTCCTGTTAATAGAGGAAAAGTATTTGCCAGCCAAGATCTGGGGATTAGATGTTTAAAAATTTGTTTTATAATTTCTGAGAAGTTAAAGTCTCCTTAAAGAGTAAAAATCAAAAGCCATATCGAAAAATATGAATATGGAGCAAAATAAAAAACTTCTTTTAAAAAATGGGCTTCCCTGGTGGCTTAGAGGGTAAAGCGTCCGCCTGTAATGCGGGAGACCTGGGTTCAATCCCTGAGTCGGGAAGATCCCCTGGAGAAGGAAATGGCAACCCACTCCAGTACTCTTGCCTGGAAAATCCCATTGACAGAGGAGACTGGGAGACTGGGAGACTGCAGTACATGGGGTCGCAAAGAGTCGGACACGACTGAGCGACTTCACTTTCCTTTCCTTTTGAAAACAAAAACACCATTGTAAGCCAAGTTGAAATAAAAATGACAAGTCAGAAGAAAATTAATTTGAATTCACAATATGTAGATATCAATGGATACCTCATTCCTCTAATACATACAGATCATATTAAGTAAAAAGGAAAACACAACAGACGAATAGAATGAGGAAGGGATATCATGAAAATATAAGAAAAGAAAATATATATGGTTTTTAAACAACTAAAAGGTAAAACATCTGAATATAAAAATACATTGAGATGTCATTTTTTTCACTTACCAGTTTGACAGGTATCAAAAAACTTGGTAAAGTACCATTCGATGAGGCTGTGGGGGAAAAGGGACTCTTCATACATTACAGATAGGAGAGTAAATTGGATTGTAGCCATCAAAATGTACAGCCATAAAACAGAATGCTATGTAGCCATGTAAATGTGTGAGGAGAGCTCCTTTCCATTTTAGAAGAATATTAATATCTATTCAAACTAATAAAATCAACTTTAAAAAATATTAAGCTGATACATTGAAGTAGAAAAAATTCAAGTAGCACAACATAAAGACAAAAATTCTTAAGTTCTTGAAATCATTTGCTATTAAGAATCAGACTTTAGAGACAAGCTATCTGTATTGTATTGCTAGCTCTGGCTACTCACTGTGTCACCTTAAAGCAAGTTATTTAACCCTGTCTATGCCCCCGTTTCCTCTTCTGAACAGTAAAGTAATAGCATCTACTTCATAGAGTTGTTGGGAAAATTAAATGAACCATGTAAATAAAGTCTTTAAAATAGGGCCTGGCACATAGTAAGCACTCAATAAATGTCAGCTAATATCACCTGAGAGGATTTCTCTAAGACTGATGAGATGCCAGATTCTTGATATATAGTTAACTATTGGATATGGTTGGAGAATGGTATTTAGGTTAGTAGTGTTACCAGTGTTTAATGGTATGGAAAAAATAAAAAACTATATATACACACACAAATATGTACACACACATTAAAACTGTACTGTGAGTATGGGTTTAATTTAATTGATTCTTTGATTCAACCAGTATTCCACATATTCATTCACCTGTGAAATGTTTATTGAGCACCTATATGTGCCAGGTGCCCCCTTAGGGTCTTATAATTATCTGATTTGTCATTATAATCATCAGTTTGCTGAGTCAAGAATTCTAGTTCAAGTATTTACAATAATTAAAGATAGCAGACGTAATTCTTAGTGGCTCCCTAAGGCAAGTATTAAAACACTGTTGTTATTTCATTTCTAAAAGTATAAAGCCTGCACACATGCTTTATACTTAATATTTAAAACTTACTAAGTTTTAAGACCGTAAGCATATTATACTTTAAATGTTTTAAGTTATATCTGAGTAGCTACAGTAATGAAGTAATTCTCTAGTTATAGTTATTAGTACAAATCATTTAAAAAAATTTTTGGCCAGGAATGGAGTGTAGGTATATTTTAAAATCTTGTTGGGAATGTAAGCTAGTTTATAAATTTAATAATTGCTTTTGAATATAAATCTAAAGATGTAGAATTTGTGTACTTACAATAATACTCAGGTTACTTTAAAGTGTATGTGTTTGTCTAACAGGCGCTTACAGCTTTTAGATGGGGAATATGAAGTAGCCATGCAGGAAATGGAAGAATGTCCAATAAGCAAGAAAAGAGCAACATGGGAGACTATTCTTGATGGGAAGGTATGGACTACTCAGAAGACTGAGCACGTTATAGTTACAAACTCCCATTTCTGATTGATGTTTTCTTCCCCGAATGGAAATTCATGTTGAAAGGAATTCATATTGGAAGGAAGAGTCCTTTTTTTTAATACCTTGAAAAACACAAATCAAAATTATCTAGTCAGAGTATTTAATGGAAGGCATCATCCTTGGAGCCAGACCACCAGGTTCAAATCTCCACTTGTAGTTATGTGGCATCTGGCAAGTTACTTAATCCTTGTGTCTCAGTTTTCTTATCTGTTAAGCAAGGCATAGAATTGATGGATTAAATGAAATAATTAATGAAAGATGCTTAGCACCGTGCCTGGCATAAAATAAGTGCTCAATAAATGTTGACTGATATTTTAAATCCATTCATAGTAACAGCAGGTAACATCTGACCAATAATAAACTTATCAGGAAATCTTTAAATCTTAGATGAAACAGGCTTAAAATAACTTTTAAGAGACTTAAAAATAGGCATACATACATTTCTTGGATAGGCAGACAATAGAACCAGTGTCATTTGTTTCTAAATATATTAGATCAGTGTAGCAGCACAAGCAAAATCCTGAAAGGATTTTTTTTTCCTTAAGCCTTAAAATTAGTCTAAAGTTAACCTAAAACAGTGTGTAATAGTACTACGGAAAATTATGGGAAAGTTTTTTGAGAACCTTTACTTTCCAGATAACAATAAAATAACTTAAATTTATGGTGCAAGTATAGGAATAGACAAGCACATCACTGAAGCATAGTGCTGAAATAGTTTTGAGTTTAACCTGTGATAAAATTGGTGTTAGATCTGTGTGGGAAAGATAAACCGTTTATTATCTATGTGACAGAATTACTCTCTAGCCATCTGGAAATAAATTTAGACCTAATAAATTCCAGAAGGCTCATAAATGTAAATGTAAAAATTAACACTGCATAGCTTCAGAAAAAAGACAGATGAATATTAATATAATCTTGCTATGAGAAAAGCCCTTCTAGGTATGATACAAAAGCTAGAAATCATAAAAACGACTAATTAAAACGAGTCGTTTCTATACTTTAAAAATCTAAAGTTAAAACCAAATGATGGACTGGGGCAAATATTTGTAACATACAAAAGGCTAATATGAATATGCAATTAATAAAAAGCAGTCTAATTAGGAGACATGGATAAAGAACAGTCTGACAGCTCAACAGATACAGATGACTAGTAAACTTTCTATTTTTTTATTTTTATTTTTTGATTTTTTTAAATTTTATTTTATTTTTTAACTTTATTGTATTAGTTTTGCTAGTAAACTTTTTAAAAAGATACTCAACTTTACTAGTATTCAGAGACATGCAAACAAAATCAGAGATTACTAGCTTTTGATTACTAGTTTGACAACAGTTAAAAGAAGTTGACAGTTTCTAGTTGGAGATGTGGGGACATATATTCTTAAAGAATGCTTTAAGTTAAGAATAAGTTGATGTAACTTTACTGGAGGGGAGACTGACAATATAAATGAAAGTTTTAATTGTGTATATAGTCATTAACAATTTGATATAACAGTTTATATTTTACAATTTTGTCACAAGGTAGTACCTAGATAACTGAAAAGATCTAGGTAACAAGTCTTGCCTGAAATTTTTAAATAGTGAAAAATTGGAAACACCTTAACTCTTAGAATGATAGCCATTAAAAAGGGTAATATTTTGACAAGATTTCCATGATATTCAATTTTTACATAATAACACAACCACCTTTTCTAAAATTAAGCATAATAGTGGTTACCTTCAGGTGATGGGATTTTAAATAACTTATTTATATGTATCTATAGTGCTTGAATTTTCTGCAGGTATTTGTTACTTTTATGTTTTAAATTTTTTAAAGTCTAAATTTATCCTTGAGAAAATAGGATTATTGTGTATGAGTTTTGAGGTTTTTCCAAGAAATTGAGACAATATTAAATTTCTTTTTTAAAGTTTAAATTTCTTCATGAGAAAATAGAATTATTATATATGAGTTTATACTCATTATAAGACTTTATACATATGCTGCAGTCCATGGGGTTGCAAAGAGTCGGACACGACTAAGCAACTGAATTGAACTGATACATGAGCTTGGGGGTTTTCCCAAGAAATTGAGGTATCCTTTTAAGTCAGGTCATATAGATTTGCTTCTTTTTGACAGCTCTATGTTATTCTTTTAAGTAAATGTCCCATAAGTTGCTAAACTAATGTCACTTAAGTTGATAATTTATTTTAATTTTTTTTACATTTTAACAAATGTTGTGAGTATACTTGTACTCACTTGTACATGTATCTTTTTGCATTGCAAGTATTTTTACAAGATAAATTCCTAGATACGGACTCACTCTGTCAGAATTGGTTTATATGATTACCCTTTCACGTCACTACAGTCTAAAATTATAGTTTTAAAGGATTATTTGTAATAAAGATGTAGAAGGAGGTTAGACTTGTGTGGCAGTAAAATAGGAAATCATTGAAGATTTCTATAAAAAGGAATAACATGAAAGCATCTTTGACAGAAATTACTTGGTCTCCTGAATATGGATTGAGAAGTAAAAATTAGAAGCAGAGCAGCTGAGATACTGCTCTCTAGTAATAAGATACTGTAGTAAGAATCTGTACATGGTAATTATATGAGAATAGCAAGAATAGGTTTCAAATGTAATTGTGAAATTTTTAGTTTAGGGTTACTGCTGCTGCTGCTAAGTTGCTTCAGTCATGTCCGACTCTGTGCGACCCCATAGACGGCAGCCCACCAGGCTCCCCTGTCCCTGGGATTCTCCAGGCAAGAACACTGGAGTGGGTTGCCATTTCCTTCTCCTTTAGGGCCACTAGTAGAATGATAATGCTTGGGACAAAAATAAGTGTACTTGAGAGGAAAAGATAATAGATTCATGTCTAAACATATTTTAGTTCAGGATGACCTGGATATCCAAGTGACAATGTTTAGAGCTCTAAGTGTAAAGAAGGGAGAAGCAATTTGGGAATAATCTAATAGGTAAATCCTTGAGGATGGGTGAGAGATTGGGGCTTGTGGCTAAATGTTGACTAGGAACTAATTAAGGAGACCAAGGGAAGAGTGGTTTTGTAAGTGATTAAAAGTGGAGGAGGAAAGCCTCAGTGTCCTAAAATTCAGAGTGAGAACCAAGGGCAGTCGTTGTGAAGCTGAGAAATCAAAAATTATTCATTGCTAAAACCATTCAATTCAGTCAGAAGTAATTGGTCATCTTTAGAGAAGTTGCAAACTGGCAGGCTTTGGGTACCATAGTTTTTTTTTTAATTTGTTAGTTACCAGCAAATAAAAATGGGAGTATTTTTCATATGAACTTAAAAAAAAAGTCTGAAAATCTGGCTGTATTGGGCCAGTGTTTGTATGGGGAACCAGTGTAGCAATTGCCAGTCTGAGCCCTCTAGTACTATATACAGTCTTTACTGCGCCATACATTTACTTTATTTTCCTGGCTATCCATGTAGGCATTTGGGGGTTTTTAAAGGAAAAATCTGTTGATTGAAGTCAGTTCTACATTAATATGTCATAATAAGTATTTTTTTTTTACTCCTACAATTTCTTTCAATTCAGTTTTTGGGATCTTCACTGTTGTCATGTTTTTTCTTTTTTAGAGACTGCCTCCATTTGAAACATTTTCTCAGGGACCTACATTGCAGTTCACTCTTCGTTGGACAGGAGAGACCAATGATAAATCTACAGCTCCTATAGCCAAACCTCTTGCCACTAGAAATTCAGAGAGTCTTCATCAAGAAAATAAGCCTGGTTCAGTAAAACCTACTCAAACTATTGGTATGAAAACTTTGCTGTCAAAATAATGCTTTGCAGAGTTAGGACTTAGGTTTTAGATTAATTTGTCTTTTGCTCCAGTAATCTTCGGAAATATTATTTGACTTACTAGACACATTATGAGTAAATTACGATTCTCCTAAAGTTTTGTGATGAAGTGCTGATCAACAGTACTTTATTCACTAGATGTATGTGGGAATTTTGGAGATTTTTTAATTTTAGAATCATGGTATAATATATATTATATATGCCATATATTACATAATATCTTCAAATGAGGTCTCAGTTCAGTCGCTCAGTCGTGTCCGACTCTGCGACCCTATGAATTGCAGCACGCCAGGCCTCCCTGTCCGTCACCAACTCCCAGAGTTCACCCAAACTCATGTCCATTGAGTCGGTGATGCCATCTAGCCATCTCATCCTCTGTCATCCCCTTTTCCTCCTGCCCCCAATCCCTCCCAGCATCAGAGTCTTTTCCAATGAGTCAGCTCTTCGCATGAGGTGGCCAAAGGATTGGAGTTTCAGCTTTAGCATCATTCCTTCCAAAGAACACCCAGGACTGATCTCCTTTAGAAGGGACTGGTTGGATCTCCTTGCAGTCCAAGGGACTCTCAAGAGTCTTCTCCAACACCACAGTTCAAAAGCATCAATTCTTCGGCGCTCAGCTTTCTTCACAGTCCAACTCTCACATCCATACATGACTACTGGAAAAACCATGGCCTTGACTAGACGGACCTTTGTTGGCAAAGTAACGTCTCTGCTTTTGAATATGCTATCTAGGTTGATCATAGCTTTCCTTCCAAGGAGTAAGCATCTTTTAATTTCATGGCTGCAGTCACCATCTGCAGTGATTTTGGAGCCCCCAAAAATAAAGTCTGACACTGTTTCCCCATCTGTTTCCCATGAAGTGATGGGACCAGATGCCATGATCTTCATTTTCTGAATGTTGAGCTCTAAGCCAACTTTTTCACTCTCCACTTTCACTTTCATCAAAAGGCTTTTTAGTTCCTCGTCACTTTCTGCCATAAGGGTGGTGTCATCTACCTATCTGAGGTTATTGATATTTCTCCTGGCAATCTTGATTCCAGCTTGTGCTTCTTCCAGCCCAGCGTTTCTCATGATGTACTGTGCATAGAAGTTAAGTAAGGTGACAATACACAGCCTTGACGTACTCCTTTTCCTATTGGGAACCAGTCTGTTGTTCATGTCCAGTTATAAACTTGCTTCCTGACCTGCATATAGGTTTCTCAAGAGGCAGGTCAGGTGGTCTGGTATTCCCATCTCTTTCAGAATTTTCCACAGTTTATTGTGATCCACACAGTCAAAGGCTTTGTCATAGTCTATAGATAGCTTTATGTCAATTTAGGATAAGTTTTTCCATTAAATAAATTTGTCCCAAACTCATGAGAAAATGATTGGTTTTCAGAGCTTTGTAGTTTTGAATTGCAGCTATAAAGGGCTTTGGAACAATGTGCTTTTTCAAATTTACATAAAAATTTGTTTATATTATGGAACTGACTTAACCATTTAAGAATATTTGAACAATTTGGGGGCTGGAAGAGGATTATTATAACCTGAATTTTATCAGGTTAAATTTTGTAGTAAATTTTTTTTTTTTTTTTTTTTTAGTAGTCTGATGTTTTTATTGCGTTTTTGTGTAAGTTCTGGCTCGCGAAGGATTGGAAATTTTGAAAAAGATTTAAGAAATCTTTTAAAAGGTTCTTCATCGCAGATCGTTTAAGCAGCGCTGTTCTAGAATCACTGCAAGTCAGGCATACATATACCATGTAACTATAGGCAGAACCAGTGCAAAATAACACATTAAAATAAACATTCCAAGTGAAAGCTCAGAAGTAAGGTATCTTTAACTTAACAATGCTCAAGTACTTAAATGTTCTTATGAGAAAAGCAGTGGTATGGTCTAAGCATGGGAAGTAAAGTAAGTCAAGTCAAGTCGCTCAGTCGTGTCCGACTCTTTGCGACCCCATGGACTATAGCCCACTAGGCTTCTCCGTCCATGGGATTTTCCAGGCAAGAATACTGGAGTGGGTTGCCATTTCCTTCTCCTTTGTAGTAAATTTTTAAGAGGAGAAACATTTACAAATTGTAGCAGTTAGCTCTGTTGGGTTAAGGCCCATGTTGCAGTATTCTTTCATTTTTTATCTGCCTGATAAGAACACTGTCCTTGACCTGAGGGTATCCATGTGTTTTATATCTAAGACTGTTTAAGAAGGCAGAAGGGAGCTGTCTTTGACATATACCACTCAAGTCCATCCATTAGCTGTGTGCAAGTCAACTGTAGTTAGAGTCAGTTTTAGGAGATGTAAGAAATGACCCCTGTCAGGGGAAAGATTTCCCAAGGAAATTGTAGTCTGGGCACTTCTCAAAGTGTTCTGTGGCCAAATACTAGTAAAAGAGTTTTCAGGAAACTGAGTAGAAAAGATTTTTACAAAGTTTTACATAGGAAATGATTACTTATGTCAGGAGAAATACAAATTTTCATTTTTAAGTCAGTAAAATAATACACCAAAATTATTAATGATGATGTTTTGGATTTGGAATGATATTATTACAATCATTTTCATTTAATTTGTTAAACCAATATTGAGTGGGTGTCTGCTCACTGTTGTGCACTGGAAATACAGAGACCAAGCAAAACCTTACTTTGACCTCAAAGTGCTTAAAGCATTACAGTGACTACGTATAATACTTGGGGTTATTTTTTAAATGTTTTAGAACATGATAGGTGTCCTAATGTTTTAGGACATTTTAAAGGGGAAAAAAGAATGGATCCTACCAGTAAAGACCTTAGTATCTGGTTAGGTTGCTGATAAAGGGATTGTTCCCCTGAAATCACTTGAGGGTGAAAACATTGTATTCAATGCCACAAGAAGAATTTTGTGAAACCTTTATTGTTTAATTATGTTCACAACAGATGATATTTCACTTTTTAGAAGCAAGTATTTTCATTAAAGTGTATGTTTTCAGCTGTTAAAGAATCATTGACTACAGATCTGCAAACAAGAAAAGAAAAAGATACTTCAAATGAAAACCGACAAAAATTAAGAATATTTTATCAGGTAAACATAGCTGACCCTTCTTTTAAGTAATCATGAGATACTTTTGTTTTGCACGTTCTATCTGAAATATTCTGACATAAATAAATAGAATGCCTCTGACTTGATTTTCCTTTTATATTATTTTAACTATGTTTAAAGTTGATATTGAAACAAAATATCTTGAGATATGTAAGTTGGAGATTTGCTGTTCTTTTTGTCTTTTGTTATCTTTAAAGTTCCTTTATAACAACAATACGAGACAACAAACTGAAGCAAGAGATGACCTACATTGCCCTTGGTGCACCCTGAACTGCCGCAAACTTTATAGCTTACTTAAACATCTTAAACTTTGCCATAGCAGATTTATCTTCAATTATGTTGTAAGTAGTTTTTCATTTTTTCTTACTATTATACATTATGATAAAATTTGGCTTTCAGAAATTGTACTTTGTGCAGGATGCCAAAGTTTCCACGTTGAATGGATTGTTTATGGATGAATTACGGTGAATGACTCAGTGTTTGTGTATATTTGCACGGTGCACCTCTAATGACTCACATAATCCTCACCCCAGCTCTTTGAATTAAGTGGTAATTTCCTTATCCTTGCTCAGACAAGAAATAATTTGTACCGTTACCAAGCCAATAAATGGCACAGCCAGGATTTTAACATGGATCTTTTTGACTCCAGATCTTCTGGCCCCCTGTTCACCATGCTGGTATGCCTGGCTTATTTTAGTTTTCAAAACATTTAAGAACCCACAAGTACGTTTTAATTAAGTTGGAGGAATAGGTATTTAAGATAGGATAATTAATATTTTATTTTTCTGATCACCTTGCCATTTTTGTTACAGTATCATCCAAAAGGTGCTAGGATAGATGTTTCTATCAACGAGTGTTATGATGGCTCCTATGCAGGAAATCCTCAGGATATTCATCGCCAGCCCGGATTTGCTTTTAGTCGCAATGGACCAGTAAAGAGAACACCTATCACACACATTCTTGTGTGCAGGTAGGTAAAAAGGGCATGTGGCAAAAGTTTATTTTCTGACTTTATTGATGTTTGAGGAATAAGGGAAGCCATTCAAAACTACTGTTTAGGTGGCAGTTCTTATTTCAGTATTAAATAAGTCTCTGGGGTCGCATACTGCTTTATAACTCTCCCTGGCTCCTGTTTCTACAGCAGTTTTCTCACTTCCTCCTCACAGCTTTTTCCTGTGTTAATGTGGCTACTGCTGTAGTGGTTATAGGGAGATTGAAGTGTCTCCCAGTAGAAGTTTCTGTGTGCATGCCTAGGTGGAAACCTCTGTAAGAAAGGAATGTACTCTGAGTAGTGTGAGCCCTCTCTGTGTTACTTAATATTACATCAACATTTCTTTTCATTAGGCCAAAAAGAACAAAAGCAAGTATGTCTGAATTTCTTGAATCCGAAGATGGAGAAGTGGAACAGCAGCGAACATACAGTAGTGGACACAACCGCCTCTATTTCCATAGTGATACTTGTTTACCTCTCCGTCCACAAGAAATGGAAGTAGATAGTGAAGATGAAAAAGACCCCGAATGGCTAAGAGAAAAAACCATTACTGTAATTATTACTGTTCTGTTGCTCTTACCATCATCATCATTATCGTTATCGACAATGATTTTACAATTTTATGATGAAATGATTTTGTTTGAAAACTAATAACTTTAATATGAATTAAATTTTTGATTTAATGTTAAGGAGCATTTTTCTAAATTAAGGAATTCAGGAATCTACAATTTTTGTAATTGTGTCATTTTAATAGTTACCAACTAAAGGAAATACGGGTTTTCTTCTTGTGATTTTGTGTGTTTTCATTTTATTTAAAGGCAACTATTTTCATAGTAAGGATTTCCCTTTTAAAATTACCACTTAAATGGATGTTGGAAACATCTGCTTTGCTATATAAATAAGTTGTGGTATTTTTAGTTACAAAAAATTCTGTTTTTAACATTCTCACAATTTTTTCTTAGAAATACCAATTATATTTATTCTGCATCTAATAAATTTTTTTCCCCTCTTTTTTTCTAAAAGCAAATTGAGGAATTTTCTGATGTTAATGAAGGAGAGAAAGAAGTGATGAAACTATGGAATCTCCATGTCATGAAGCATGGGTAGGGTGTTTCTAGATTTAAATATTCCATTTCCTTCATGTTCTTTTTGTTGCTTCACATTCTGTAAATCTGTGTTAGGATCTTACTTAAAATTTAGGTATAATTTGTCCTAAATATCCTAATTCAGGTATTAGAAAAATATGGTTACCTTCAAAGAATGTTTTAAGTAAGGTGCTAGCTCCATCTAACAGCAGGTTTTTAGTTAATGTTTTTTTAATAACCCAGCTTTTATTCCTTTTATTGCTAGGGAATACATAAATAATACACCGTGTGCTACACACCTGGAAATCCTGAAAACCACTAACACAATTATTAACAAAATTTTTAACTGCTTTATTATTCAGAGTAAAATATAAACAGTCAGCTTTTCTTATTTCTTACTACCATTTCATAAAGCTGAGGGTAGAACAATCCTAATTTCTTGTGCCTTTGAGGCTGTAGCATTGTTTTTCCTGTACATCTGCTTCCCTATGTGAACTATTTACCTGTCAGTACATAGATTCTTCTCTACCTTCGTTAGTATTAGACCCTCAAATAAGGCTTTCTTTTATAGCACATGGATCTAAGGTTTTTTCCTTTAAAGGTTAAATGAAATAAATGGGAAGAGGCGTTTTATTTTCTTTATTCTTGGGGAATGGAGGACGTAAGTGTTTTAAGTTCTAGTTCAGATGACTGGGTGCATCGCTTATAGCCTTTTTTTTTTTGTAAACTGCCTTGAGCTAAGAATAGTCTTCACATTTTTAGTGGGTTGTAAAAAAAATTAAAGAGGAAGACAATAGAGATTACATATGGCTTGCTAATTCGTTTCAGTCGGGTCCAACTCTTTGTGACTCTATGGACTGTAGCCCACCAGGCTCCTCTGTCCATGGGATTCTCCAGGCAAGAATACTGGTGTGGGTTGCCATGTCCTCCTCCAGGGGATCTTTCCAACCTAAGGATCAAACTCGCGTCTCTTACGTCTCCTGCGTTGGCAGGAGGTCTTTATTTACCACTAGCACCATCTGGAAAGCCCACATATGGCTTGCAAAGCCTAAAATACTTACTGTTTAGCCTTTTACAGAAAATGTTTGCTTCATCCCTGGTCTAGTCATTAAAACTCAGTTATGAGTAAATATGTATGTGGAGGCTTGGCTGAAATCTCTTTCTCCTTTTGTCCTGATATGCCAGTTTCAAGATAGAATTTTAGTCAAATTACTTAATTGAGTTATATTTTAATTCCTGATCCAAATCTGTCAGCATAAGAACTACTAGGTTCACTATAAACTGGCATTACAAAGTGGCAGGTAGTTGGTAAACTATTTGTATTTTTTCAGATCTGTAATCAGGCTTTTACATTTTACAGATTGTTTTGAGTCTCAGTGGGTAATTGAACATCCATCTCCTATTTGGTTTAATTTGGTTCTCTCAAATTTTATTCCTTGTCTTCCACCAAAACAGTCATACTATACCACAATTGTTGTGACATGTTCATTTTTTCAAAAGTTTACCATTAACTGAAAGTGTGTAGAAACACTGCTTCTGAAATAGGAAACTGAGAGAATAGTGTTACACAGTTAATGAAAGTGGAGTGGCAAGAGAAAATATTTTACACTTTTAACTGCTAACTTCCTAATTTCATTAGGAAAAACAGAAATGACATCTGTTTAAGCTCTGGTTAAATTAAACCTCTTTAAATTTCTAACATGGTAAGTTTATTCAGGTGATCGAATCTCAGATTCACTATAGTTTTACTAGTTAAATCATCACTTACCTAGGTATAGCCTTATTATCTTGTAATAGTTATCATTGTGGCCTTTGACAGAAATACTTTGTATTGTTGTTGATGTGTTTGTGTTTTTATTAAATAGGTTTATTGCTGACAATCAAATGAATCATGCCTGTATGCTGTTTGTAGAAAACTATGGACAGAAAATAATTAAGAAGAATTTATGTCGAAACTTCATGCTTCATCTAGTCAGCATGCATGACTTTAATCTTATTAGCATAATGTCAATAGATAAAGCTGTTACCAAGCTCCGTGAAATGCAACAAAAATTAGAAAAAGGAGAATCTGCTTCCCCTGCAAATGAAGAAGTCACTGAAGAACAAAATGGGACAGCAAATGGATTTAGTGAAATTAACTCAAAAGAGAAAGCTTTGGAAACAGATGGTGTCTCAGGGGTTTCAAAACAGAGCAAAAAACAAAAACTCTGAAAAGGCTTAACCCCCACATTATGGACAAACACTGAAATTTCATTCTAGGGAATTCAGCCTCTAGGAAGGGTTCTGTTTTTGTTTTTAATCATAGGTTCCAAACAGGCACTGTCAGATGAAGTAAATGATTTCAACAAGGATATTTTTAATCAGGGTTCTACTTCACTTCAGTATGCAGCATTACCCGCATATCAGTTTTTTTGATGTCATTAAAATATTCTCAAGTTCAAGCATGAAAAGCAATACCTTAAAGTATTTTTAACTTCAACAATTGTCTTATGAAATATACTGAATTGATAATCTAGAAATTATTTCATATTTATAATGTGTTGGGGTTTTTTTTTTTTGGCATTTGTGACTGGCTGTTTTTCTACTTTGTAATTGTGAGACATTTTCTTGGGGAGGGAAAATTAGAATGTGATTCCTTTTTTTAGAAACTGAATATTTTTGTGAAATTATGTTGCAGTACTGTTTGCAATCAGACCTTAATCCTTGACTTTGAAATCATTTATCAATTTGGAATGCAAAAGTACAACATAAGGTATTTTACATTATGTGAGTTCATTTTACAATTTAAAAATAGCACTTCTTCATCTTAGGCCTGTTTGAGAACATGTTAATTTTTCACATTGTCAGTGAAATGTCAGTGTTGGCTTCTAAGGTCACTGACCATCCATTTGTTTTTATGTGGACAATTTTAGTGCATTGCTCACCCAGTATATTTTTTTAAACTTGAACATTTTGCTGTTTTTTTTCTTCTTTCCCAATTAGGTAATCACATGGAAGATTCAGCTGTTCACATCTGTTCCTTAGGATTGTAAACCAAGGGAAGAACGAGTTTCAGATTTTTAAGATGCCACTTTTGAGGGAGGAAATGTTCTATAAAAATGAACCAGAAAATGATGTAACATTTTTTTTCTTTGCAAGGATGTCTTCGTAATGTATTTCATGATTAGAATATCCAATGCAGATAAGCTGACTTGAATCGTTGTGAGCAGTTTTGCCCTGTGTTATATGTGTCTCATGCACATATTTACAGTTGGATTTTCTCCAACAGAAAGTGGTTTCACTACTGGCACATTAACAAGCACCAATAGATTTTTAGTCCAACTCCAAGCACTGTGGTTGAGTAACATCACCTCAATTTTTTATTATCCTTAAAGATAATTGCATTTTCATATTCTTTATTTATAAAGGATCAATGCTGCTGTAAATACAGGTATTTTTAATTTTTTTAATTTCATTCCACCACCATCAGATGCAGTTCCCTATTTTGTTTAATGAAGGGATATATAAGCTTTCTAATGGTGTCTTCAGAAATTTATAAAATGTAAATACTGATTTGATTGGTCTTTAAGATGTGTTTAACTGTGAGGCTATTTAACTGATAGTGTGGATGTGATTTGTCATCCAGTATTAAGTTCCTAGTCATTGATTTTTTTTGTGTTAAAAAAAAATAGGAAAGAGGGAAACTGCAGCTTTCATTACAGACTCCTTGATTGGTAAGCTCTCCAAATGATGAGTTACAGTAAACTCTGATTATGCCTCTGCATAGTGGATTTCGAGCATTTCTCTCGGGCTTTAATTTGCTAAAGCTGTGCACATATGTAAAAAAAAAAAAATAGATTATTTTAGGGGAGATGTAGGTGTAGAATTATTGCTTATGTCATTTCTTAAGCAGTTATGCTCTTAATGCTTAAAAGAAGGCTAGCATTGTTTGCACAAAAAGTTGGTGATTCCCTCCCCCAAATAGTAATGAAATTACTTCTGTTGAGTAAACTTTTTATGTCATCTTATAATAAAAGCTGAAAAAATCCCTTTGTTTCTATTTATAAAAAAAAGCTTTTCTATATGTACCCTTGATAAGAGATTTTGAAGAAATCATGTAAGATGATAAAGCATTTGAATGGTACAGTAGATGTAAAAAAAAAAATTCAGTTTAAAAGAACGTTTGTTTTTACATTAAATGTTTATTTGAAATCAAATGATTTTGTACATAAAGTTCAATAATATAAAAGCTGCATTCTGTTTTGTTTTTTATATTATGAATTGTTAATACACGCACAAAAAGTTTGGCTTGGCTAAGATAGGAAATATCCAAAAAAATATATCCATTGGAACAAATAAGTTGAGAAAAATTAATGTGAAATCCTGCTTTCGGTTCTAGTAATAGCAGTTGCAACTAGTGTGTCATACTGTCACATAAAAAATATTTTAAAATTGATAGTCTAGGGTAATGTCAATATTAATTGCCCTAATGCTGATTCACCTTTGGTTTTTTCAATTTTCTTTTGAATGAAAAAGGATTTATGTTGGCTTTCAAAAAGCCATATAGTGAGACACAAATAATAAAACAATTTTGTAATAAAATACTATATTCTTTGAGGTCAGTAGTTGAAATTAATTTAGAAGAATTGAGGAAAATGTTACCGAAGTGTTGACAGTTCCACTGTGCTTGCTTTATTTACAAGAAATAGCTTGCCTGTACACATGTGTATTCTTTGAGCTGAGCGCCCCTCTGGTTCCAAAGCTCACTCTGTTTCTTTAAGCACCTGCTTCCTTTTCATTAGACTGCTGAGTCAGTCTCACTAGCCTTAGTAGTGACTCATGGTCTTCATTGGTGTTCAGATAATTGTTACATAAACTGAAGGCCTTATATGCCATGCTAACTAAGCATTTGGATTTCAGGCAGTAAGAAGTATTTGGAGATTTACTGTACAGACGTGACACAAACCAGTCTGTGTCATAGGTGAGCTGTGGCTCTAAGAATCTGGGAGGGAAGAAGCTCTCCACAGGGAGAAGCACAGGGATGCTGCAGGAGTCCTCCAGGTGAGATACCCAACTAAATAACAGAATTCTGCCCATTGTGAAGTAAGTGCCCAAGAAGTAACCATGGTGTTTCAGTGTGCAGAAATGAACTAATCAGCAGTGACAACGCCAAGGGAAGAAGAGTTTCATAAAGGAAGCCGTCCTGTAACAGAAAATGAGTTTAAAACAGCAACTTTAAGGGTTAAATAACAGAAAACAGGTTTGAGGAGTTTACTATTAATAAATGGAAAATGAGTCGGAGAAGTTTATCATGAATACGTGGGAAATAGGGCCATCGAAAGAGGGAAACAGGCAGAGATTGGGGAGAGTGGATAGGAAGGTTGAGCCTGCAGACTATGGAAGACACAGAGGACACCAAAGATACACATTGCCAGAAAAGGAAAGAATGAGATCGAGAACACAGGTGGATTCAGCTTGCTAAAGATGAAAGAGTGCTGATAATACTGTTGGGTAAAAAATGGAGAAGTGGGTACTCATGACATTTCTGGTGGGGAAATAAGCTAGTACAACCTCTACAGAGTAATTTGGTACTTACCATTAAAATCATAATGCATTTAACCTTTGCCCCAACAATTTTATCTTCAGGAATTTAATCCAACATAAACTGGGGCACATGTAAATTGACAAACTGACCACTGTTGAGCAGATTAGAAAGGTACAGAGAAGTTTCTAGAATACTTCCATTTTTAACAAGATTTGAAAAGAATATGTGCCCATATTTGCTTGGGTGAAGAATATGACTAAATGGATACACAAAAGCAACTGCTGTCAGAAAAGATGTCTGGGTGAAAGGATAGGAAGGAGGCTGTTGCTGTGCAGTTTTTAAATCTAAATGTACTGCCTGTTTTCCGTAGTTCTTAACATTTTAAAAAGCTGAAAAAGAGGGATGGTTTCTCACTGGGAACCAGGTATAATGGATAAGTTGTTAACAAGGATTTGGAACACAGTCAATTGGTATTAAGTCAAACAGGTGCTGTAAAAAATAGTCTGAAAGCTGTATTTATTTTTTTGTTAATCTAAATAGTATGTCACTCCAAGGAAAGCAGAGATACATGTTTTATTAACTATACCAGTACCATATTAAAATGGATCATTGATGGTTCCCAGTTGACTGTATAGATCACAACAAACTGGAAAATTCTTAAAGAGACAGGAATACCAGAGAAATCTGTATGCAGGTCAAGAAGCAACAGTTAGAACTGGACATGGAACAACAGACTGGTTCCAAATGGGGAAAGGAGTACATCAAGGCTGTATACTGTCACCCTGCTTATTTAACTTATATGCAGAGTACATCATGCAAAATGCTGGGCTGGATGAAGCACAGGCTGGAATCAAGATTGCAAGGAGAAATATCAGTAACCTCAGACGACAATAACCTATATCAATAACCTACGCAGATGACACTGGCAGAAAGCGAAGAATTACTAAAGTGCCTCTTGATGCAAGTGAAAGAGGGGAGTGAAAAAGTTGGCTTAAAGCTCAACATTCAGAAAACGAAGATCATGGCATCTGGTCCCATCCTTTCGTGGGAAATAGATGGGGAAACAGTGGAAACAGTGTCAGACTTTATTTTGGGGGGCTCCAAAATCACTGCAGATGGTGACTGCAGCCATAAAAGACACTTGCTCCTTGGAAGAAAAGTTACGACCAACTAGACAGCATATTAAAAAGCAGAGACATTACTTTCCCGACAAAAGGTCCATCTAGTCAAAGCTATGGTTTTTCCAGTAGTCCTGTACAGATGTGAGAGTTGAACTATAAAGAAAGCTGAGAGCCGAAGAATTGATGGTTTTGAACTGTGGTGTTGAAGACTCTTGAGAGTCCCTTGGACAGCAAGGAGATCCAACCAGTCAATCCTAAAGGAAATCAGTCCTGAATATTCACTAGAAGGACTGATGCTGAAGCTGAAACTCCAATACTTTGGCCACCTGATGCAAAGAACTGACTGGAAAAGACCCTGATTCTGGGAAAGATTGAAGGCAGGAGAAGAAGGGAACAACAGAGGATGAAATGGTTGGATGGCATCACCAACGTGATGGACATGGGTTTGAGTAAACTCTGGGAATTGGTAATGGACAGGGAAGCCGGTGTGCTGCAGTCCATGGGGTCACAAAAAGTCGGACACAACTGAGCGACTGAACTGAACTGAGTTGTTGACAGCATAAAAACCATACTTTTCCTGCCTGATTGGAATTCACTATCTTTCCAGTCTTCACCTCTCAGTATGCAATCTCCCCTCCAACCAGGTAGGGTACCAGAGTACAGCATGGTACACACCATGCACCCTGTTCTCCATACACAGTCTACAATCCAATTTCTGGAGCACCTTCTGTTTCTATGTACTATTTGTACAAGTGTAAGTGGTTTTTATACAGAGGTAAAAATTCACTCAAGTATATTCTTAGACATAAGATTGTTACTTAAATGTCACATGGATGAATCACATTATAAAGCTGCTTTGAGAGAACAGGGTGTATATCTCCCAAACTACTGTATTTAATCGGTTGTCTTTTCCCATTTCTGACTACCATCCTATCCACCCACATGGCAGAACTTAACCAGTGGCCACCTACAGGTACACCATCTCCTGGAATCCTATTTCTGTCCATGCTACTCCATCCCTTTTCAGAGCCCTAATAGCTTCTACCTCTTTGGTAGCACACTCCCACTCCAGCTGTTCAGTCATTCATCTGTACACATGTGCCGGGACTTATCCCAAGTACTGGGAATGAGCTGAGTAAGACTCATGTTTCAAGGATTCTCCCAGTTCTCACGGATCAAAACTAAGGTCACTTCTTTTTCCTAAACAACCACGCACCTCTTCGCTAGACTTACTGCTCATTACTCCAGAGAAGCGGTGAAGCTACACAGGTCACAGAATGAAAGCTTTTTCTATTTTGAGACAAACCTATGAATCACCTAGAACAAGGACCTAGAATGTAACTTAACTCCCTTATTCACTAATTCAACTAAGATTTTCTTCTGAGTGGATTCTGTCCAAATGATCCCTATTTCTCTTATTTGGGGAAAGCGGGGAGCTGGCTCTTCTGTGAGGCCCTGAAGGGAAAGGACCACAGTTGCCATGCCATTAATTAGGCTCACGGAGCCTTATTTATTCCTTAGATACTTCCTGGGCACCTATAATGAATGGCCTTTGCCTTAGTTAAGTGTGAGGATACAAAGATGAAGAAGCCAGACATTGTTCTTGTCCTCGTGAATCTTGAATTCCAGAGAGGGTGACATTCGTTCATGTTTTAGTAAGCCAGGTTAGTAAGCTAAACATCTCATCTCAAACTGGTGCCCCAGGGACACAGGGCAGTGTGGACACAGAGGAGCGTGGCAGAAGAACTGAGAGTCCACAGGCCTAGATTTGAATGCCAACTCCAGGGCCTTTGCAGCTCCAAAACTCAGTTACTTGACAACACTGAGTTTGTTTCTTCAACTGTAAAATGGGATCAAAATCCCTCCTTCAATAGGCTGGGAGGTGGGAGGGAGGGATTCAAGAGGGAGGGGACATATGTATACCCACGGCTGATTCACGTTAATATATGGCAGAAACCAACACAAACTTGGAAAGCAATTATCCTCCAATTAAAAATACATTTAAAAAATAACAACTATAGCAATAGACCCACCCCACCCCACCCCCGCCCCCGGCCTCACAAAAAAAAGTGCCTCCTTCAACACGGGATCTAGACAGTAACCTGCTCTTGGTTAACATCACTATTTCCTTCCCTACAACCTTACAGTTTTGTCAACTTCAATCCTCAGCTCCCACGGCTGAGGAAAAATCACACGCTTGCTCCTTCTTCCACAAGCTATATATTTTAAGACCCTGGAGAAGTCTTCTGAGATTACATTAACAAAGTCTTAATTTTCTACAGAACTGCAAGCTTTCTAACACTGCCTTAGGTAAGACTAATGAATAGAAGTGACAGAAAGGTCACTTCATTTGATCAACAATAAATTCCATGAAAGAAAGTCTTTTGTGAGAGATTAGTTTTATTTTGCCGAATACTGTTTTTGTCTTTTAAGAAGAGAAGTACTGTTCTTAGTTCAGAAGTACTTATCAGATACCCACATATCAGGAAATGTTGGGTAGGAAGTACATCCCAGACTTTTGGATTTCATAGACCTCTAATATATATTCAAAAAATTTTGGCATTTTGTCAGGATTTACAAACAAACCCAGCAAACCTGACATCTACTGTCACTTTAATTTTACAGAAGGACACAGTATAAAAAGAGCAAGAAACTTAAATTTCAGAATAAAGGATAGTCTTCCAAAGAGAACAAATTTAGATTTACCAAAAAAAATCACCGAGACTGGACTTTTAGTTACTTTGGAGTGGTTACTCCCAAATCTGCCTTCATAATAATAATTTCATTTCGTAAAAAATGTGAGCTCCACTAATACCAATTGAATCAGAATTTCTGCTATTTTTAAAAGCTCTCCAGGAAATTCTAATGTGAGGCCAGGGTTGAGAATAACTTGCTATGAAGATACAAAAACTCAAGGAATTTATAATCTAGTGGGTTTAAAGCAGGTATTAGAAACTCATATATCTATAGGGTCAGCTGTCAAATGAGCTACGTAGCTGAGTGTTATACCAAAACCAAATTAGGAAGACAGAACAAAGCAGGGGTCCCCAACCTCTGGGATCTAATACATGATGACCTGAGGTGCAGCTTGTGGAATAGTAGAAATAAAGTGCACAAAAAATATAACGTGCTTGAATCATCCCAAAACCACTGCCCCCAACAGTCGGTGAAAAATTGTCTTCCATGAAACCAGTCCCTGATGCCAAAAAGGTAGGGGACCGCTGGAATAAAGAGAAGATACTACAGTTTTCCAAAGAGGAAAAACATACAACATGCAAATGAAGAGGCACCAGAAGGGCATTAGTTTTCCTGGGAGACCACAGAGCAGTGCATTCAAATTCTGAGAGGGAATGACCGCCAACCTAGAATTCTTTATGAGTCACAGTCAAAGGTAGGATTGAATAAAGAGATTTTCAGCTTTCCATCTCAAAAAATTTACCTCTTGGGCACCCTTTCTCAGCAAATGGAGGAAGTGCTCCACTAAGGTTAAGGAATAATCCGAGAGAGAGAAAGACAGGACACTGAGTGGAGCTGACACTAGTTGATTCATACACGTGTGGAAAGTTCTGAACCTGTTTAAGAGATACCTCAGTGAGTGCGTTACTGTCAATAGTTGTCACAATAGTTTGTTGTCAATAACTGAATAAATTTCACTCCTTGAACTAAATCTTCCATATTTAACCGAGGAGCTAGATGCTTACTCTGCTCCCCTCTACAGGGAAAGCCCTCTGAAGAGATGTATTTACCCTTCATCCCTACTTACTCTTTTATTTTTGTTTTGATATTAAAATCTATTATATAGCTTCAGAATTTATGCTTCTGAGAAGATGGAGTAGCATAATTTTCCCACTCCTGCTGAGGAAAACTAAAAACTATGGGGAAAAATATAATAAAACAAACACAAGAAGACTGACAGACGACCAAGCACCTCAAAACTCAAGGAACTCCACACTGTGCATTCTTAAGGTTTTCGTCGTGTATCCCAGACCTGGGGGCAAAAGACACCAGCAACATGGAAATGTCGACAGACAAAAAAGCCCCAACAAAAACCTGCTCTCTGCAGCCAAGGGACCAGGAAAGGGGCAGCCTAGTAAGACAAACTGATGGCCAACAACCACTCCAGCCAAACACCATCATCCATGTTGGCTGGTGGTGGCCCACAAAAGGACATGTCCACATCAGAACCTATGGCAGCAATTTTACTTGGAAAAAGGGTCTTTGCAGCTATAAGTAAAATAAAGACTTGGAGATGAGATCATCCTGGATTATTTGAGTGGGTACTAAATCCAAGACAAATGTCCTTATAAGAGACAAAAGGAGGGAACTCCCTCGAGGTCCAGTGGTTAGAACTTGGTGTTTTCACTGCCATGGGCCTGGGTTCAATCCCTGGTTGGGGAACTAAGATCCTGCAAGCCTCACAGGGCAGTTGGGGAAAAAAAAAAAGCCCAAGGGAGAAGGCCATGGGAAGACAGAGACAGAGACTGTAGTTACAACGCCTGTGGCCACCAGTAGCTCCAAGGGTGCTCCCCTAGACCCTCTGGAAGGAGAACAGTCTTGCCAATATACATCTTATGTATGTGTATATAACTTATTTATTACTATTATATATACACACACACAGTTAAAAGTGAAGATGACTTTTCTCCCTCTACTTAAAAGATTAAATCTGAATTAATTAAATCTCATGAAAGAAAAAAAAAATACACACACATACCTTTTACTTTTTTTATTTTTGTTTCAGATAGTTGGACGAGGCATCTACATTCTAGCACATCTTCTTAATCACTAAACAAGTGAAAAACAGCTTACTTATATATAAAAAGGCAATGGGAAAAGGTCATGATTGTCTAATAGGGAACTGGAATCCCCCAATAAATTATCTTACAAAAATATCAAACTTGCTTTTCCACTTTTCTACTCTTAAAAATGGAAAAAAAAAAAAAAATTCACATTAAAGAGAAAAGATCTTAGGCTGGTAAATAGCAAGTTAAGATAATCATGTTTACATCCAAGTCCTTCAAATAAATATTTTAAACAAATTTGTTTCCCAAAAAATAGGTCAAGTATTTAGCCTACACTTGTTTGGTCCACTAAAAGACCACTCATGAACTGGACTGCAACTCAGACCCCACCAAGAGCGACATGCGAGTCACTAGGCTGGATACGCACCGGTGCCTATTTCAAACGTGGGACATAGCTATTAATAACACTGCTGTGCATACTACTTCCGTAAGTAGTTTTACCCTGTAAAACCCCTCAAACCTAACTGGGAATGGAGCTGCAAGGAAAGAACAAAAGAAAACACTTTGCCTGTTGTAGACATTTGCTCAGTAATTTTTAAAACTTATCACACTTTTGGGACTTAAAGATTACTGAACATGAGATAAAATTCAATACTGCTTACAAATCCCTGAAGATGAAGAGCATATGCAACACTCCTGTGGAGAACACACAAGGGAGTGTCCGTCACAGCGTACATTATGGCATATTCTGCCTGGTCTAGTCCTGGCTTTTCATTCTAAAGTCTTAAATGGCCTTGGATCTTTAAAAGATGGAGACTTAATAAAAAATGATGTTATGTTGCATTTTTCTGTTCTTACAACCAACTTTAGAAGTACAGTGGAAGGGTTCATAGGGCTTTCTGTATCTCCTCATACTTTAAAAGCCAGTTTGATTTTTATTGTGATGTCATATTCCAATTAACACTATACTAAAAAATAAAATGGACTGCATTGCAACGGTTTTGTCTACCATATTCATGCCTCTTATTGCTGAGATAGTCCAAAAGATATCCCGTAAATAATTTCTGTTTCCAATGGCTTAACTGAGAGATGAATCTAACCATTTTTTAAACCAATGACAACTGGGCTGAGAGGAAAGCTATGTGAAACCCCTGCACACCCAAAGCCAATCATCGGCAAACCTAGAACACCAGCACTTTCCACCCAGGATAGAAAAATGAGCATCCAAAGTAAAGAGAACCACAAGACTGATCGAGTAACCAATCAAACACCACTTCTCTGTTATTTGAGCTAATAGTCACTCGAAGCTTGAAGTTTCCGCCTTCGTTATTATTGGTGGATCCTAGAGTCACAGCTTCAACGTCAAATGTGACAGTGGACCCAGAAGTAACTGCGGGCAACTGATTAGTCATTTCTTTTCCATTTACAAAAACTGCACCTAAAATGTTAAGGTAAAGAGTCATTGACATGTGAGCAGCAACTAAGAATGGAAACAAGATGCTAGATTATTGGTAATGCAGCTAATTTCCTAATTAAAGAAAACATTTTGGAATGCCAACTGGTCAAAGATAATGCAGTTAAATATGTTCATTAACCCCACATTCCCAAGGCAGAAGGAAAAGTTAAAGCTTTAATAACGTTTTAGGCTTCTGGTCCAGGGTTCCACTCTTTTAAAAGAGACCATGAGTTTCCTTCCTGTGGAATAGCAGGACTGTTTCACATGGAATACATAAGGATCCTGTCTACCGACTGTTTGACCCACACCATAAAATATTAACACATCTTGGTAGTGATTTTTAAGTGTGATCACTGTGAAGTAAGGGACCAAAGAACACTATAGATGTAAACTCTCCTCATTTCCCTAACCTATGCTGAATTTATCTTCTCTATGTTGGATTCAGATGACTTAGGCACACGGAATCCAGGAGTAAACTGCCTGGCAAAAAATCTCAGCTCAATCACCTCCACACTAAGTGACTTTAGGCCAGCTACTTCAGCCCCAGCTTCTCTGTGGCTTTTCTCATCTACCGTGTGCTGGGTGTGCCCACTCAGCGCTGGGCGTGCTCCTTTCCAGTTCTTTGTGACACCATGGACTGTAGCCACCAGGCTCCTCTGTCCATGGAACTTCCCAGGCAAGAATACTTGGAGTAGGTTGCCATTTCCGCCTCCAGGGAATCTTCCCAACCCAGGGATCGAACCTGCGTCTCCTGCATTGTCAGGCAGATTCTTTACCACTGAGCCACCTAGGAAGCCCTTTCATCAACTACAAAATGGATATAATGCTACTCCTCACTTCAAAAAGGTGTTAAAGATTAAATAAGGTATTTTTAAAGGGTATAGAATAATGCCTGGTATGAAGCAGTCACATAGATATGTCATTAAGACCTAAATTTTTTCATCTTCTGGTATAAACGTGTGATACTGATTCAAATCTTATTATAGTAAATTATACATTTCAAAGAGAATGGCAGTTATTTTCTCCTTACTTACCATTTGTACTAATGCATACTGCTTGATCCCGCTGCAGGGAGTCATATCCATTCTGTTTTTCTGCACACACTCCTATACTGTCTCTTCTGTCTGGTTGTCCCACAGTTTCAACTCTGTCAACGGGGCAGAAAAATCTTTTAAATATTTTTTTAATGTGATCTCTACTAGTTGCTAAGCATAACAAGAGCAATTTCATCACGATTACTCTTAAGAATAGCTAACAATAATTTAGCACTTCTTAAATTCCAGGTCCTGTTCTGAAAACTTTGTGTCTGTATATCTTATCTATAAATCTTCTCATTCAGTTCGTTTTTAACAATCCATGATGTAGGCACTGTTATTATCATACCCAGTTTATACATGAGTAAACTCAGACACAAAAGAAAAAATAAGGTTTAAGAAAAAGGGAAAATAAACTGATCTGATCACTGAGCTGAGTGGTGGAGCTAGGACACGAACTCAGGCATTCTGACTTCAGAGTCCATGTTACCTGTTTAAGGCTATGACAGCATATTTCAGCTCTATGTTCTGGTTCTAGACATATAGAAAATGTGTCATATTTGCTATTATAACGAATGTGATCATCACTTAAACTTTTATTAGGAGAGTCTATGTAATGACTACTGTTTACCAAGCATTTAAAAATAGACATTATCCCTCTTTTAAAACAGAGGATAATATGGTTATGGACATATTCTGGCTGGAGAACTTCATACATAGTAAGTTGAAGCATTTCCTTTTGCGTCTAAGTCTCAAACAACATGTCATCATGTACTTAGATATAATGGTCAACCCACATCCCGATGACCGGGGTCATCTTTCTCTCCATTCCAGAAAGCTAGACTTTGCAAGGACAGAAAAAGAAAAATGAGTGAGGGGCAGCACGTAGCTTTTGAGGGAAGACGTGGTTACTGATACCCAGAGTGGCCTCAAGATGTCTTTCCTTGTGAAGTGGCAAACATGGAGTCCATAATAAACATGTGGGTGGGTTTCTGAAGTCATTTCATTTCTAAACCAGCAGTATAAAGGAGGAGGAGAATGACGCCAGCCATACGACAGCATAGTTAAGTCCTAGGACTCATTCTACCGTGGGGACACACACTTTCTAAATGATATACAGACCAAAATACCTTTAGGAGAGTTCCAGAATTCAGTTAAAAAGTCCCAAAGGAGCACACAGCTGAGAACAGCTGCACTGAACTGGCTGAGAAGAGTAATTTCACTTGCCTCATGTCAACCCCTCTTCCAAGCTACCACAGCTCAGAACCAGGCAAGAACAGCCCAGCTCCTGACTTTTCCTTCAGAAAAGACACACAGGAGTGGAGTGTACATCCAACATTCCAGCTCCTTGGAGGGTTTCCCAGAGGACTGGTTTCTGTCATGTCTCATTTGGTGCACTGAAGGAACTGGCAGAGCATGGATGCCTGAATGCTGCCAAGAAAAGTGAGGGGTGGCAGCCTGCAGCCAGTGCTGCAGGGAGGGAGAAGAGCAAGACATCCTTCTGGTGTGCTATCTTTCCACAGGCCAGCTCAAGGGAATGGTATCTGTCTCATTCCCTTGTCGGGAGCCAGCATACTCTGGATGTCTGGGGGCCACTGGGTCCAAGGGAGTGAAGGCACCCTGCGGCTGCAGGACGTGCAGTACCACAAACTGGCACCAGAGGGAGCAAGAGATTACGAGCGCCTGAAAAGCCAGCAAGGCTCTAATTGAGAAACTGCACACACAAACTCAAGGGAAGTCCATTTACCAGGAAGATAGAACAATTATAAACATATACGCACCCAACATCAGAGCACTTAAATATATGCAGCAAAAAACTGACAGAACTGAAGGGGAAAACAGTTACACAATAATAGAAGATTTCAATACTCTACTTCAATAGTGGATAGAATATCCAGACAGAAGATCAGTAAGGAGTAGGGGATCTGAGTAACACCGTAAATGATACGGACACTCCTCCCAAAAGCAGACTATACATTCTTCTCAAGCATACAAGGAACGTTCTCCAGGATACAGCACACAGTAGGTCACAAAATAAGTCACACCGAATTCAGGAAGACTGAAATTACACCGTGTTTATTTTCTGACCACAACGGAATGAAACTATAAATTAATGGCAGAAGGGAAACTAGAAAGCTCACGAATATGTGGAAATTAACAAACTTTTGAACAGCCAACGGATCAAAGACAAAATCAAAACGAAAATTAGAAAATGTCCTGATACAAATGAAAACAAAACCAAAACATATAGGATGCAGCAAAAGCACTGAAGAGCAAAGTTGACAGACACATACATCTAAAAAGATACCAGGGACTTTCCTGCTGGTTCAGTGGTTAAAGCCTCTCATTTCCAATGCAGGGGACATGGACTCGATCCCTGGTCAGGGTACGAACACCCCACATACCATGTGGGGCAACCAAAAAAAAGTTTGTGTTTTTTTTTTTAAATCCAATTTCCAAAAAATTTAAATAAAAATTTTTTAAAATATCAGAAAACAACTTACATCTCAAAGAACAAAAAAGAACTAAGACTTAAGTTAGGAGAAGAAAGGAAATAATAATATATTAGAGTAGGAACAAATAATATAGAGACTAGAAAAACAACAGAAAAACATCAACAAAACTAAGAGTTGTTTTTTTGAAATGACTGACAAAGTTGACAGATTCAGCTAGATTAAGATAAAGAAAGACAAGATACAAACAAAGTCAGAAATGAAAGAGGAGACATTACAACTGATACCATAGAAATTGAACAGATTGTAAGAAACGCATAAACAAAATATACCAAGAAATTGGATAATTTAGAAGAAATGGGTAAATTTCTACAAATATACAACCTACCAAGAATGAATCATAAACACACAGCAAATCTGAACAGACTTATAACTAGAAAGGAGACTGGATCAGTAATCAAAAATGTACCAAGACTATCAGTAAACAGCAGCCCTGGACCAAAGAGCCTCACTGGTGAATTCTACCACATGATTAAACAATAAATACAATCCTTCTTAAAGTCTTCAAAAACACTAAAGAGGAGGGAATAGTCAACTACAAACTGGCACTCGCCAGGGGCAGTTGCCATCTACCTCTACAAGGAATTAAATCATGTGCTGCTGCAGCTGCTGATTTTCAACACCCGTGAAAGGGGTTCAGGGAGGAGAGCAGGAACGAGGCATGCTGTGCTCAGGGGAAAACTGGCAGGACAGGTCTTCAGGCAATTAGATATTTTCAGAAGCAGATTTTATGAGCCCAATTCTTGTATCTCCTCATACCTAGAAAAGCACTAAAATCCTTTACGATGATGACTGTTCTTCCTGACTAGCAGAAACCTTCTGCAAAAAAAAAAAAGCGCTTGATTGCATGTATTCCCCTTTCACCAAAATCATACACACTGACCTTTCCCCGCTGCCTCTTTGGAGCAGTTTCTCGGAGCTACCTGAAATGCTATTTCCCAGGCTATAGTCCTCATTTTGCCTCAAATAAAACTTATTTTGCAATTCTCATGTTGTGCAATTTTGGGTTTTTTTTGGTCGACATTTCTAAACTTACAAGGTTAAAATTATCCTGAAACCAGAGTCAGAGGAAGACAATGCAAGAAAAGAAAACTTCAGGCCAACAACTCTGATGACTGACTACAGATGTAAAAATCCTAAATAAAGTACTAGCACTGTTGGTGAGAATGTAAATTGGCCCAGCTACTCTGTAAAACAGAACGGAGGTTCCTCACAAAACTAAAAATAGAGCCACCACATGATGCAGCAACCCCACTCTTGGGCATATATCCAAAAGAAGTCAAGGCACTGAGAGGACACAACTGTACTTCTACAGTGTTCCCGCTAAAGATACACAACCTGAATCTTAACATTCAGGAAACACCAGAAAAACCCAAAATGAGGGATCGTCTATAAAATAACTGACCTGTGCTCTTAAAAAATGCCAATATCATACAATTGAAAAGAGAGAAACTGTTCCAGGTTAATAGACGCTAAAGAGAGACTTCCCCGGTGGCCCAGTGCATGAGAATCTGCCTGCCAACACAGCTGACATGGGTTCAATACCCGGTATGGGAAGACTCTACATGCCTCTGAGCAGCTAAGACCCTGCGCCACGGCTACTGAGCCCAAGTGCCGCAACTGTCGAAGCCCGTGAGCCTAGAGCCTGTGTTCCGCTCGACAGGCTACCACAATGAGAGGCGCAGGCACCTCAGGGAAGAGCAGCCCCCGCTCCCTGCAACCAGAGAAAGCGTGCCACAGCAACGAAGAACAAGCACAGCCAAGAATGAATAAATAACTCAAAAAAAGAAAGCAAGAATCTGCCTGCCAGTGCAGGGGACATGGGTTCAATCCCTGGTCCAGGAAGATCTCACGTGCTGCAGAGCAACTGAGAGCACCCAGAGCCTGTGCTCAGCAACGAGAGAAGCCATCCAACGAGAAGCCCGGGAACCGAAACCAAGGGGGCCCCCTGCTCTCTGCAACGAGAAAGGCCGCTCGAAGCAGCAAAGACCCAGCACAACCAAGAGTAAATAAATAAATGAGGCTAAAGGGACATAACAAATGAATATCACACAGGATCCAAGATCTTTTTCTTTTCCGCAAAGAACGTTAATTGGGACAACTAAATCTAGTAAGCTCTATAGGTTAGATAATAGTGTATCAATGTTAACTTTATGATTTTTATGATCTCTTTTTATGAAATACTCACTGAAAATGATTTGGGAAAAAAAAAGAAAATGATGAAGCAAATGTAGTATTGGGGAATCTGGGTGAAGGCTATTCGGGGGTTCTTTGTACTATTCTTGCAATTCTTCTGTGAATCTGAAAAATCATGCTTATAAAGACTTTAAAAACACACAAATCAGGGACTTCCTTGGTGGTCCAGTGACTATGACTCTCTGCTCCCAATGCAGGGGGTGCCCAGTTTCAGTCCCTGGTCAGGAAACTACATCCCACATGCCACAGCTAAGAGTTTGCATGCTGCAACTAAGACCTGACACAGCCAACTGAATAAATAAACATAAGTATTTTTTAAAATCAAAACAAAAAAACAAAAACACACAGAACACTATATGGATAAATATATATATTATATACATATATATATATAGAGAGAGAGATGAATGTGAGGAACACAAGATACTTCAATTTTATCCCTAACATCTCTAATATTATTTCTCTAAAAAATAAAAACATGCTAATATTATCACTAATAGATGGAGGATAGTAATTATTCATTTTAGTATTGCCTAATGAAGAATCTGGCTTGCCTTAATGCCTGGAAACAATCTCGAAACCACTGGAATGTTCCAAGTGACAGTAGTGTGTCTTCATTACTCATGGTGGGCATCTCAGATCCACCATGCTAATGAGGTGCTCCAGGTGGGTCCCTAGATAGTTTGTGCTAACACGACGACTCAGGACGGGAACAAGTCACCCCAGAAAGATCAAACATATGATCACAGGGTTGAGGCTCTGAGCAAAGGGATGTCAGTCCAATCTCCCAGATGTGTGTGTGTGTGTGTGTGTGTGTGTATGCTCAGTTGTGTCTGACTCTTTGCAAACCTGTGGACTATAGCCCGTCAGGTTCTGCTGTCCATGGGATTTTCCAGGCAAGAACATTGTGTTGGTTACCATTTCCTTTTCTGGGGGATCTTCCCAAGTCAGGGATTGGGAAGACTGGGTCTCCTGCAATCAATAAAATCCCAATAAAAACTCTGGACACTAAAGGCTGAGTGAGCATTCCTGCTTTGTAATACTCTGAGTATTGTTATTGCAAAGTCTTGCATCCCTGAAATGTATGCTTTGGTCTGGAACCCCTCACATCTCGCCCTGTGAGTCCCTCTCTCTGGCAGGTTCTGATGTGTATCCTCCTGCTATATTAACACTGTTATCATAAGTGAAGTGCTTTCCTAAGTTCTGTGAGTCATGCCAGCAAATTATAAAACCTGAGCGTGGTCATGGAAACCTTGGAATTTGTAGCCACCTATGTAGTTAGAAGTGAGGATGGGCCCTGGGGACCCCTGAGCTTGCAACTGGTATCTTTTGGTGCACTGTGCTCTCACTTGAGTTTGGCCAGCTCATTTCAAATGTACATTTTTTCCTGTGATTAAACTTCTTAAATGAATAATTAACTCAAATTTTCTTGAAATAAAGTATGAGTTAAAACTCAAAAGCAGAAAGTTGCTGCAGAGCACAGGAAGCTCAACCCAGTGCTCTGTGGCAGCCTAGAGGGGTGGGATGGGGAGGGAGGTGGGCGGGAGGGGACATAGGTATACTTATGGCTGACTCATGATGACGTATGACAGAAACCAACACAACACTGTAAACCAATTATCTTCCAATTTAAAAAAAAGAAACTCAAAGCAGTAAGAAAAAAACATCTTGGGAAGAAAGGAAAAAAAAACTCTTAATTTGAATAAATCACAAAACTGTTCCTAGAAACATTCTGCATGAAAACAGCATTTGATAAACAACACAAGGCTGCCATTAAAAGCTTACAAAAATTTCTTTGAATATAAAATGAACCATGAAAATAAAGAGCTAATTTTCCTGAAACCCAGAATTATTTTCATAGCTCACTAAGAAACAGAATGTAAATTTAGCATCTTTGAATATTTTTTCGGGGTGGGGGGGCATACCACACAGCTTGCAGGATCTTAGTTCCCCAGCCAGCAAATGAATCCGGATCCCCAGAACGGAAAGCACTGCATTCTAACCACCGGACTTTCAGGGATTCCTAACATTTTTGAATTTTTAAGTTGCAAGACAAGTAATCAGGACATCATATCCTAAAAAAACTATTTGAATGGTTCTCTCACACAAACAAGTCCTATTAAAAAAAAAACAAAACTTTCCTATAAATCATCCAAATATAAAAAGTATATAAAAAAGACAAATGGCATATAAAATAATTGATGGCAGGGTACAGTGACCTCAGAGATACAATTAACTTAAAAAATCAACTTATGTACAAATTAGCAGGAGGGCATCCACTGCACAGAATCATGTAGAAAGTTGCAGAGGATAATTGTTCTCAAAGATAGAGTATTCTGAGAAAGAACATGGTTCAGAACAAAAAGCAGCAAGGTTGACAGCAAAAAGAACGCTAAACCTATTACTCCGCACTTTGGCTAACTGGGAAAAGCCTCAGAACCTCACATTTCCTTCTTCCCACAGTGGACACCTGGAGCAAAGGTCCAAAAATCCAGTTGTTTGGATAATATATCCAAATATATTATGGAAAGTATCCAACTTTATGATAAATATAAGAAAGAGAAGAAGAATATTATCATGGCCTACAGCTACAGGTTAAAACAGTAACACTTAAGACTGACAAGGATGCAGCAACAGCAGTCAGGACCCTCACACACTGCTGGGAAGACTGCAAGGACTTCCAGGAACACAGCCAGCTGGCCTGTGTGTCACCAACGGGAATCTAGCCCAAGGAACAAATAAGCCATATGTTAACAAAGAGGGTCAAGGCACAGCTTGACTTGTCAGGGGAAAAAAAAGAGAAAAGGGATGTCTTATCAAGTCATGGAAGACAAGGATTTTTTTATATAGAAATATATTCCTTACTATACAAATACTAAAATAGCTTTTATCCTCTCTTAAAATAAAACTGATTATCTTATTATTATTGTAAAAATTGAAAATCTTCCAACAAAGAAACTCCTAGGATGGCGAATTCACTGGTGAATTCTACCAAACATTTAAGGAACAATGCCAATTCTCACAGACAGTTCTGAGAAATAAAAGAGGAAGAATGATTTCCCATCTCACTCTATGAGGCTGGCAATTACCCTGATACCAAACTCACTGTAAGAAAAGAGACAGATATCTCTCTTGTGAAGAGATGTAAAAATCCTCAAAAAATTAATAAAAGCTAAATTTACAGCAATATATACAAAAGAAGAACACATAGTCAAGTAGGGCTTCTCATGGGAATGCAAAGCTGATCCAGTATTTAAAAATCTATCGCTGTCATCATATCAACAGAAGACAAACCATATGATTATCTGATTAGTTATATAAAGGTAATATGACAAAATTAAACATCCATTTATAGATAAAGCTCTCAGCAAAGTAAGAATAGAAGGAAACTTCCTTAACCCGATAGAGGGTATCCACAAAAAACCTACAGCTGGCATCATACTAGCACCTTATTCCTAGATCTGGAATGAGACAAGGATGTCTACTTTCAGCGCTGCTGCTCAGAATTACACTTCCTAGCATGTGTAGTAAGACAAGAAAAAAAATGACAAAACACTGATGGAAGGCATTTTTTAAAAAATTAAATGAAGATGGGAATTCCCTGGTGGTCCAGTGGTTAGGACTCTGCCCTTCACAGCTGCGGGACTTTGATCCCTGTTCGAGGAACCAAGATCCCACAGGCCAAGCAGTACTGTCGGAGGGGAAAAAAAAAACCTAAAAAGGGTGACTTTCAGATTTATATACCTGAGTTCTCTTCACCGGTGGCTGAGACGGTGAAAAAAAATCTGCCTGCAATGCAGGAGAAGACCTGGGTTCGATCCCTAAGTCGGGAAGATCCCCTGGAGGAGGAAATGGCAACCCACTCCAGTATTCTTGCCTGGAGAATTCCATGGACAGAGGAGCTCTCGTCAAAGGCTGCTTACAGACCACTGTCCACTGTCACCAAAAGACACAGCCCCTGCTTCGTAAAGTGATGCACTCTGACTGCCCTGGAGATTTGTTACACCTTTTCTCTCTGCTTCCTCAGGAACACTCAAGCACTGTTCTGTCCTGGCCATCATAGTCTTGTGGGGTCTTCTTTTGGGACTGAATATCTGGAGATTCTGAGGTTGGCCAGCAAATATCATGACTTCCTGCCTAGTTGTGTTTTTATGAAGTCTTTACAGCTAATTTGGAATTTGAGTTTTCTGTATTACTTAGTTCTATTGAAAAAGCACTTCTGGGTTCCCCCACCTCTTTCATTCCTCCAAAAAGTTTCCAGAGTAGAAAAAATTCAGAACTAAGGTACTGCTATGCATCTACTCGAAAAGGCAATGGCACCCCACTCCAGTACTCTTGCCTGGAAAATCCCATGGACAGAGGAGCCTGGCAGGCTACAGTCCATGGGGTCGCCAAGAGAAGGACATGACTTAGCGACTAAACCACCATGTTAAAACCTCTGAAGTTGGACTTCCCTGGCAGTCCAGTGGTTAAGACCCACACCTCCAATGCAAGGAGTACACGTTCGATCCTTGGTCAGAGAACAAAGATCCCACATGTTGCACAGTGCAGACAAAAAAAAAAAAACTAAAAAAAAAAAACCTCTCACTAGTATCTTCAGCCTGGTCTTCTCCACTTAACTCCACACTTGTATATTCACTGTCCACTCCACATCTTCACTTAAATGTCTTATAAGGAAATTAATTTGTGAAAGAACAAACTGATATTCACCCAGAAACAGGTTCCTCAAAAGGCCTCACCTACTTCAGTAAATGACAATTCTACCCTAAGTTACTTACTCCGAAAACCCGGAGGTTACACTTTTCTCATACCCTACAACCACTTGTCAATAAATCCTGTCAGTGCTTCCTTCAAAATAAACCCAGATTCTGACCACTTATCACTAACTTCTGGTCCAGGTTGAGCTGTCAACAAGATTAACCCTTTAATGCTGAGCGCAGCTTTTCCCTCATTTCTGGTTAACATTTTTGCCCCTCCTCTCCAGCCTCCTAACTGGTCTCCAGGCCTTCACCACTTTCCAGACTTCTTTCCACCCAGCAGCCAAAACCACCTGTAAAACGCACATCAGATCACCTCATTCATCTGCTCAATGTCCTCCAATGGCTTCCTGTCACATTCTAGGTCCAAGCGGAGAGAGACCTACGGGGCTGGACTGCCAGGATCTGAATCTCAGGATAACTATAAGAATCTGTACACGGAACTCCCTGGTGGTCCAGTGGTTAGGACTCCACGCTTCCACTGCAAGAGGCACAGGTTCCATCTCTGGTTAAGATCCCACATGCCTCACGGTATGAATCCCCCAAAAGAATCTGTACAACCTCAGGCAGGTGGTTTAATCTTTTTACACCTCAGTTTCCTCATCTATATAACATTTCTACCTCCTGAGCATGTAATGAGGATTTATAGACATTAACTCATTAAATTCTTCAGAACTAAGAATATCCTACTTTTCTGGGGCTCTCTCTATGTGCCTGTCTCTATTAACTCCATTTATACCAATTACTTCCTGTTCTCCATATTTTCCCTCCTCCATATCTTTGGTTCTTGCTTTATTTCCCTACCTGAACTGTCCTTTCTAACTCTGAGATAAAGCCTTCATCATCCCCTCATCTAGAAGTAAATTTCCCTTCCCCTATATCTCACAGCATTCAGGATTTTTTTTTTTTTGGGTTTGACTGTCTAATCATATTTTTTTAATGGTGCTACGGTGCTACCAGTTTCTTTATTTTTAGCCACGCTGAACGGCATGTGGGATCTTAGTTCCCTGACCAGGGATCGAACCCATACCCTCTGCAACGGAAGCATTGGAAGCGCACAGTCTTAGCCACGGAACCACCAGGGAAGTTCCTCAGAATCTCTCTTATCCTAACTTATAAACTATTAGCCAAAGGTTCTTGTTTTTTCTTTTTTTAAAAACTTTGCATTCCCAACCATACCAAATAGTGTAAATACCATCAGAGTGGAATAAGCGTTGAATGAAATGGTCAGCATCATTCAGAAAGACCTCAGGTGAGCAAGAGAACTGTCCTTACATTTTAGAAAAGCAGTTTCAGACAGAGATATGGATAGGAAAAAAGTATAAGAAATATTCCTCAGATTATCTGTAAGGAATGGTTATAACTCCTTGTGAACATCCCAAAGCAGATATGATTCTATGATTTCATGTCATCCTCTCTCTACAAACAAACTAAAAACTACAGAATCCTTAGTCTACTTAGGAACCACCTGTCTTATCTCATCCAAGTCTATAATA
The DNA here is from genome assembly GCF_027580195.1 of Bos mutus. NCBI lineage: Eukaryota > Metazoa > Chordata > Mammalia > Artiodactyla > Bovidae > Bos > Bos mutus. The sequence continues at coordinate 43,990,501 of NC_091635.1, forward strand.
AAAGGTCTGTGGGGAAAACTTCTGTCTGACAACATACCCCACACCTGTAATAAGACACAAGCTTCACCCGGAAAGAACTACACATCAAGCCTCCAGAGGGGATCACTCTAACAAAACAGAAAACACCAGCAAAGCTGTATTCACCTGGGACAGGGCACTGTCTCAATAAAAGAAGAAAGTGATAAGGTTTCAAAGACCCTATAGTTAAATTATCTTCCTAATCCTAGTAGAGATTATGCCCAGCTGGGATTTTACCAGATAAAATTATATTAGACTGAGATTTTTGTTTTTTTACGATATGAAGAGGTAGTAATTAGTATTAAAGATACACTTGGTAATGACAGAGACCAAGCTTGTACAGAAAAATAGAGATCTCCTCCAGCTTAAATTCATTCACCAAAGGTAATGCTAATGTTCAAACAAGGCAAGCATTAAACCAAATGCACATATTCCAAGAAACCCCTTTCTAACAGCTACCAACCATGGCATTTCTAACAGAAAGCCCCCAGATTCATTGATATTTCCTCCATCAAGCAGCAGTCTAGGGACTTCCCCTGGTGGTCCAGCAGTTAAGACTCTGCACTTCCACTGCGGGGGGTGAGTCTGAGTGCTGGTCAAGGAAGGTCAACCAAAACAACAAAAAAAAAGCAGGCTCTAAGGATCTCCCTGACGGTCCAGTAGTTAAGACTGGGCAGCGGGCACGGGTTTGATCCCTGGTTGGGGAACTAAGATCCCACTTGTTTCAAGGCACGGCAAAAAATATCAATAAATAAGGCAGGGTCTACGTCTCCTCCCTGGGATCTGGACTCTGTGAGCAGTTGAGCAACAAAGCATGGCAGAAATGATGCTGGGTTAGTCTCCAGGCTCGACCTTAAGAAGCTCTCAGTTTCTATTTCCTACCTCTTGGGATGCTGATTCTTGGAACCCAGCCAGCAGGCTATGAGCAGGCACAGGCAGTCCACAGAGAGGCCCCAGGAGCCAGAATCAACCTGCCAGCCATGTCAACAGGTCATCTTGGAAGTCGATCCACCATCCTTGGTCAAACCACCCCAGCTGACTCCACATAAGCAGAGATGAGTTGTCCTTGCCATACTCTGCGAACTGTAGTTTCCTGAGCTAAATAAGTGACTAGAGTTGTTTAAGTTTGGGGGTGGCTTGTTACACAACAATAAGTAACTGGAACATGACTTCCCCCCTCGTCCCGTCCCATTGATTGACAGTCGCCACTGACACAGTCCCAGGGCAAGGATATAATCAAGGGTTGTCAATTTCAGTACCAGCTACCAAAACCTGGCCACACTGCCTAGGGGAGGACCTGTGAAAGTGCTAGTGGAACTTTACTTTTTGATGTTCTTGGAAGAAAAAAGTTAACAAAAAATAGCCAGCTGATTTACCACTCGATTTACCACATCATGTTACTTGTGAAAGGCAGGGTAGCACAGTGGTTAAGAGCACAGACTGGGGTGAGACGCTCAGGATTTAAATATTGATGAGTCAGTCTCTCTCTGCTCTCATTTCCTCATGGGGAAAGAGAAAGACAGTAACCTCCGAGGCTACCAGGATAAGGAAGGCTGTTAAAAGGAAGATTTTTTTTTTAATTAATTTATTTAATTGGAGGATAATTTCTTCACAATATTGTGGTTGTTTTAGCCATACATCAACATGAATCAGCCACGTGTACAGTATGTCCCCCCATCCTGAACCCCACTCCCTCCCCACCCCATCCCTCTGGGTTGTCCCAGAGCACCAGCTTTGAGTGCCCTGCTTCATGCATCGAACTTGCACTGGTCACCTATTTTACATACGGTAATGTGCATGTTTCAATGCTATTCTCTTAAATTATCCCACCCTCACCTTCTCCCACATAGTCCAAAAGTCTGTTCTTTACACATCTGTGTCTCTTTTGCTGCCTTGCATATAGGATCGTCATGACCGTCTTTCTAGATTCCATATTTTTTTTTTTTTTACAGCACAGCATACGGGATCTTAGTTCCCAATCAGGGACGTACTGGAGCCCCCTGCAGTGGAAGCATAGAGTCTTAACTACTGGACTGCCAGGGAAGTCCCCGTTTTTATTTATTTTTTAATAAATATATATGTATTAGAGAACCAAAATCAGCTTCTATTACTCACATGGCAACGTCGTCAAGTGCTGCAACAATACCAACACTCCAAGGTCAACTTTAGCCACACTTCCCTCCAAACTGAAAAAGCCCGGTAGGGTGGAGAACATACAAGCTTACACCACCACCTCCTCTCCAAACACTATCCAGGCTCAGAAAGCTCATTATAGATGGACTCAGTAGTATCCAACTCTTTGTCACTCCATGGGCTGTACCCTGCCAGGCTCTTCTGTCCATGGAATTTTCCAGGCAAGAATATTTGTTGTTGTTTCCTCCTTCAGGGGACCTTCCCGACCCAGGGATCAAATTCCCATCTCCTAAATGGGCAGGTGGATTCTTTTACCACTGAGTCACCTGGGATGCCCTCATTATAGGTAACAATTGCAAAAAATAAAGTTTAAAAAATTAAGCACTTCGCCAAACATTTACAGCAACCGTGGAAGACTACTCTCCCTCTGGGCTTCCTTGGCATTGGGCAAAGCAAGGCTATTTGCAACAATAGGGCATAAGCTGACTATGACAATGCTTACAGGAGAAATGAGGATTACAAAGTTCCTTTATTCACAAGTAACCAAGAATTATTAAATAATTTTCTGAACTAAGACAAAAGTCTCACCATCAAAGAAAATTTTCTTCTTCCCAGATATGCTCTTATAAAAATGAGATTTCTCAATATCCCAGATTCTTTACTTAATATTAAACTACCAATGCATAGAATATATTCTCAGGGCTCAAGTCTGAGTAACAGTGATATTCTGAGATATTTCTACACACTTTACAGATCAGCAAATATTTTATCAGACTAAGGGAAGCTAAAGAAAGGAGGTGGTAGAGAAGAGACAGTAAAAATATGGTTTAAAAAATAGTATAATCGGGAAATTTTAGAAGCAAGGGAAGGCAGGAATATTCAAGACAGGAAGTCAGGGAGTGGCCGGGAAGGAGGGGACCCGGGCATCACCTGAGGCTGGGCTGGAGAGACTGTTAAGAGCTGGCCAGTAACAGGTTTCTTTGACATCAGCAGCTCGAAGCATTTCAGAAACTTCAGCATAGACTGGGTTGAGCCACAGGACAGGGCCTGCAGGAGTATAATCACCCCTCTGACTATGAAGTCCTTAAAAAACTAGATAAAGTTTACCTTTATTCAAGTAGGCGTATCTGCCTGCGCCCTCCCCCCAAACACAAGACGGTGCCCCCAACACAAACACACCATTCACATCTTCTGCCGTCATGGCCAATGACCAGCATTACTTTAAACAACAAAAGAAAACATTTTCAATCCACATTCAAAGGAAAAATGACAAAAATGCAAAGGTCTGACTAAGGTAATACTGAGCTTAACTGTCAGTTAATCACCTGCCAAGAGGGGCCCAGTCAAGCACCTTTGGAGGAGGAAGGAGGAGCTAATGGGTTAGGCCAACTGTCAGGCCACAGGCTGCAGAAAGGAGGTGGATGCAAATCAATGTGTAATTTCTAATGTCGTAACCTAAAAACATTTATTGAATGACTTAAGAAATAAACCTAAGTAGGTCATCTATTGGCCGGGTTCCCCTGGGTTCACAGAGGAAGAAGTTACCGGTAGAAGAGCATCCGATCACCATCACCAAGCGAGAAAAGTCACAGAAGACGGGAAAAGAAGAGAGCTAAGGATATGGAGAAACTGTACATTTCCACCCTCTGGCATGAAAAAGACTAACAAGAAGCAATATCGCTGTTTGTTGTTTAGTCGCTAAGTCGTGTCTGACTCTGCAACCCCATGGACTGTAGCCTGCCAGGCTCCTCTATCCATGGGATTTCCCAGGCAAGAACACTGGAGTGGGTAGCCATTTCCTTCTCCAGGGGATCTTCACAACCCAGGGATCGAATTCAAGTCTCCTACATTGGCAGGAGAATTATTTTCCTGCCACAGGGAAGCCCAAGAAGCAATAAAGACCAGTGTTAAAATCATGGGACCCAGACTGACTGGGTTCAAATCCTAGCTTTGCCATTTACTAGTTGTGTGACCCTGGGTAAGTGACTGGACTTCCCTGTGCCTCAGTATCTTCATCCATAAAATGGGTAACTAAACCTATTTCATTGGGTTATGAGAAGCAATAAGTGAAATGCTTAGAATAGCACCTGGCACATGGTAAATGCAACTTAAAACTGCAATATTACACTGATTATTATTCTTATTATGAGCTGAGATATCTGGCCTGAACCTATTAACTCAGGAAGCCCTGTCATTATACAGAAGTCCCTTCTGCTCAGAAGACTCACTAATGGGAATATCTCTATCAACAAGGGACATAAGCAGAGAAGAGATTTGTTAGTTCAGAAAACTGATTACCCGGGGAATAACTAAGTCGATGTTAGGTACTAGACTCCTTACTTCTCTGTCAGTATTTTTCTGGTTATTAAGTCATTCTTTCATTGTAACGTAAGGGGCAAGGGGAGGTGTCAGAAATGAGACAAAGCATAAACTAGTGCATTCTGATCATGCTGACGGTTCAAATGACTTGGCTGGTGGAGAACATGGCAACATTAGCTTAGAGAAAACTTTCAGATACTCTCCATGCCTTATACAAGAGACTGAGAACAAGAGTAACCCGGAACAAGCATTCACAATAAAATCCCACGATTCTCACGACTTAAAACCTAGAGGAGAGCTTGCTACACTGAGGGGTGTATGGTGAACATCAGGCGAGCTTTACTTTCCTCAATCAAAACTGGGCTTTGGTTCTCAGGAAAAGTTATTTAGAAACAGGACTACAGAGAATGTATCTCAGCAAACATGAAAACAAGGAAAAGGGAATTTTTCTAAGACAGGGAGCAATGGGTGAAGAAATAGAAAATAACTGGTGGCAGGAGAGGCTTGTTTTCCACTTTATTTTACAAAGACTAAACATATATACCACATGTATCTACACACAGTACGTTTCCTTAGGCTGTCTTTCACTGAAACCTGCTCTTTTGGATTCACAAAGGAAAAAAAAAATTGGGGACCTCTGAATTTTTAAGATGGACTTTTGAGAGATATTCTGTTTATCTCTATTTACCAGGAGGAAAGAAGACCTAAACACCATGGTGCACTATGTTATCAAGCAAAGGAAGGCATTTTAAACACTTTATCTCACTTCATGCTCATAATAACCCTATGACTACATATGAGAAAAGCGAAGCAAAGAGAAATAAGGAAATGGCTCCAAGGTAATACTGCCTAGAAATGACAGAATAAACTCAGGACTCTTTAGACCAGAAGCTCCTGGATGCTCTGAGTACTTCCCGCTACTGCCCAAGGCCTGAGAGTCAGATCTTTTAATATCCACTTGCCTGAATGTTAACGTCTGCCCACAGAAGTAAGTGGGCGCGCTGGAGTAGAGAACACCGGACGACTCGGCATCGTTACGAAGTGCTATGTTTCTCCGACTGCTCAGGCTGTACCCCTCAAAGCCAGCTGTCCACTCTTTTTAAAAAGCAAAAGATATTGAAAACTGTTAGAATCATTTGGGGAAAACCTTCGACACAGATATATTAAATAAAACTTGGAAGTGGAAGACGCCACTCTTAGGAGTCATGGGCAAGTTCAATAAAGGGAAAAATTCAGTGATAGGGTGTCATGGTTAATCCTACATACCACAAAGATTTTAGTCTCTTCTTGCACATTTGTGGCAAGGAAGATCAAACAAGCATTATCCCTTACTACTCAATAAAATCATGTTTGAGCTTATTCCAACCTAAAAGGTAATTAAGAAATGAGTCTAAATATTTTTAAAAAGTAATACGAGAGATCAATTTCAAATCATAAGACTTTTTTTGAAAAAAAAAAAAAAAAAAAGCCCCTAGCAAGATATACATTGAAGGTTTGGGTTAAATACTGCAGTCTTCTAAGGCAATATTTACAAACCTTTGCTTTTAGGGACGTTTCTACTCCTATCTGGCACTACTTGGGGAACCTCGTGTGCATGCATGCTCAGTCGTGTCTGACTCTTTGCAACCCCGTGGACTGTAGCCCACCAGGCTCCCCTCTGTCCATGGGATTCTCCAGGCAAGAATACTGGAGTGGGATGCCATTTCCTACTATAGGGGATCTTCCCAACTCAGGGATTGAACCCACATCTCCTGCATTGGCAAGCGGGTTCTTTACCACTTGAACCACCTGGTTAGCCCATTTGGGGATGAATGAAAATTTATCAAAATCCACATGAAATAATCTGAGCAGGAAGTAAAAGATGTGTCTCATGTCATTCTCCATCAATTCAGGGTCTATCCTTAGGAAAAAGGGTTGTCAGTGGGCTGCCTTTTAGCAAAGAATACAAGTCTTCATACATAGGAAAGTTTCAGGAGTAAGAGGGCAACGGCATACCATGCGGCACCAGTGTGGAATGACCGATCTGGGGGACGCTCCACGGACTCCACTCCTGTCGGCCGTCTCCTCGGGCGCAGACTCTGAACTGATAATCAACGTTGGGGTCTATGTGCAACACAATGAATTCCGTTTCAGAGCCTACATATACATCCTCAAAATGATTGGAAGTACATTTACGGAACTGGAGCCTGTAATCTTGGGCGGTAAAGTCGTCATCCACCTGGGGAGAAAGGCTTTATGTTAGGCAGAAGTCAGAGAACAACTTCTCTCAGCATTACAACCTAACTCTGAATGGGGGCCTTTGGGACTGAGCAAACAGGCCCATATGCTGAATATGAGCTGGTCTCAGGAAGCTCAGAGAAAATATGACATCATTATTTCCCTTCTTTTCCTTACTGAACCATGTGTTTTTATTTTATTTTTTTTTTTTGGTGCACTGAGTCTTCATTGAAGCACTTGGATTTAGTTGCCCCTAGACATGTGGGATCTTAGTTCCCCAACCAGGGATTGAATCTGCATCCCCTACACTGGCAGGCGGATTCTTAACCACTGGACTGCCACAAGTCCCTGAACCACGTGCTTTATAACCCCGGTGTGATATGAACAGATCTGCTTCCTTTGAAGTATCGATGTGTTTCCTACACAATAAAGCCCAAGATAAGACAGTCAAAATTCAAAGACAAGCATCCCACAACTACATTATTCATGTAACTAAGAGAGAGGTAATATCTGAAATATATAAAGGACTTTGTAAAATGTAATATGTAAAACTTATAAAAGAAAACAAGGCAGCCAGCAAGGGAAATGCATAGAAGACACGAGTCAGTGTTTTACAGAATAAGAAATATAAGCAGCTGAAAATATATAAAGATATGCAGCCTAACTTGTAGTATGGAAAATGCAGTCAAAATCCACCATGAGGTACTACACTGGCAAAGATATAAAGTCTGACAATGCCAAGTACCGGTGAAGATGCAGAGTAAGAGGCATGTGTACACCACTGGGAGAAGGACACTCGGGGACAATCACTTTGGGAAGAGTTTGGTTATCTCCTGGTAGAGTATAGATCTAATATGCTACCTCATAGTTTTACAGCTAGGTATATACTTTAGAAAATCTTAAATGTGTATGCAAGAAAGCATGAATAATAATACTTATAACAAAAGAACTGACAGGCAAAAAAAACCAGAAATACAATAAGAGTCTTTGTTTTGAACCAACAGAAGTATCTACTTCTTTCTTCTGTACAAAGGCTTCATTTTTAAAATTTCATTAAAAACAATGAAAAGAATAAAAAATTAATCAAAAACAAGAAAAACAATTTTGTAACAAAAGTAAAAATCCCATTTAAGAAAAGTTTCCAGAAGCTGACCACCCACCTCTGAATGATGTATTTGTCAACAGCCAAGATATTATGACTCACTTGGACATGGTTTTTATCTAAAATATGGTAATTCACATGCATAATATGACTTATCACATGCTTAATATGACCAATACACAAAATTCTTGGTAATGCTGAGAGTGTGGGGGAAAAGAACATACTTTTGAACTTTTATTTCAGAGGTACTAGTTCAATGTTGAACAGAAAAATATCCAACAGCCAACATTCACTAATACCTTCTGAACTTTTCTAATAAACAGAAATGGGAGCAATTCTCAACTCACCAAGTTACGTTTGGGAAATGTGTGATGGCAAACGTTTTGATACAGAGATTTTAAAAAGTACCTTCAAAACTGTTCATCTCAAAGCAACAGCTAGTTCAAGTTCCCTATGACCTTAATTGTAAAGCAAAAGGCACTTTTGTTCACGCAGAGAAGAAAACAGTAACTAATAAAAAAAATTGTAAAGGCCCCTAAAACTCAAATTCATAATGCTGAAGCCACTTCTACAGTTCTGAATTACATACCTTACACCACCGTACGATGATGCCTCCAGGTTTCTCTATCAATTCTTCTATCTGTACCGGTGGGCGAGATGCTACCGTTCCATGTTTAAAAATATGGTCTTTCACTATGTTAAGAATTGAGTCATCCAATTGAGCAGATAAGCAAGGCACGTCAACTAGTAAAGGCACTTCTGGTAGGCTGAGGAAAGAAAGCTCATGTTTATGAGACTTTTAACCAAGAGTTAAAAATACAAGGGAGTATAGCTTTTAAAATTGCATATCACTATGTTGTAGTGGGCTTCCCTGGACGCTCAATCGGTAAAGAATCTGCGTGCAATGTGGGAGACCTGGGTTCAATCCCTAGGTTAGGAAGATTCCGTGGAGGAGGGCATGGCGACCCACTCCAGTATCCTTGCTTGGAGAATCCCCATGGACAGAGGAGCGAGCCTGGTGGGCTACAGCCCGCGGGGTTGCGAAGAGTCAGACATGACTGAGCAACTAAGCACAGCACACGTTGTATACCCCAAAACACATACAACACTGAAAATCAACTATACATCAATTTTTAACAAATTAACAAAGAATATTTTATTTGTCATTTCACTTATTTATTTTTTGACTCAAACGTGTGGCTTGTGGGATTTTAGTTTCCCAACCAGGGGTTGAATCCAGGCCCTCAGCAATGAGAGAATGAAATCCTAACCAGTGCACAGCCAGGGGCTTCCCAACAAGCAACATTTTCAATCAGTCACATGCTGTAAGGACGCAGGAGCCGCTGGTAAATAATGCTAATGGCAGTGGGGATGAAAAGGGATAGGATCACAACTGTCAAGTTTATGTCAAAAGATTTGGTTTACTGAGTTGTGACTCAATTTTCTTTGTTTCAACTGAAGTACAGTTGCTTTACAGTATTGCATTAATTTCTGCTGTATGGCAAAGTGATTCATTTACACATACTACATGCATTCTTTTTTATATTCTTTTCCATTGTGGTCCATCATTGGTTATTGAATACAATTCCCTGTGCTAAACAGCAGGACCTTGTGGTCTGAGCCATGACTCAGTTTTAATGATATGTCCAGAATTTTTAAAATTTAATGATTCTCTTACATGTTAGGATTGAAGAAAATCTGTAGTAGTTCTATTTCATAGATTACAATCCCGACTATTCCACACTAGTAATACTGGTAATGGGTAGTGAAACTTTGAAAAATATACTATCTCCTTGAATCATAATTTTTAACAGGAAAAAGAGGAGAGAGGGAGAGAGAGAGAAAAAAAAGAAAAGCAGTTTAAGCCCAAGAGACACGCGCTCTCACCTGTCCAGCTGGATGTGCGAGGCTTTCTTGGTAAAGCTCCAGAGCTTTTCATTCTGTTCTCCTATACCTCCCCGAATGGCGAGCTCACCTACAATCAGGGATAAGAGAACCAGTACAGGAAAAACGGTCACCTGTGTTAGGTGGGTCTCCGCATCTCTTGAAAACGATTCTTATGTGATGTCACAAATTCCCCAAAAGCAAGTGTAGGAACTATTTCAGCAGTGACTTTAAAGTGAAACACAGAGGAACAGGGTACATGGTGGCTGCATTCTGCCAGAGATGAAAGATTCTGCTCTGCAAGTGGAAACCTGGTTTATCAACCAAGTGTATGGCCAGGTCCCCAGGGACCCTGTCCTTCCGCAGCCCTAAAGAACACTACCAGAACGGTTTTCTGTCTGACTGTGCCCTGGAGTCACTCAAGTGTTTTGAGACCACATAACAATGACCCCACCCCTCACCAAAAGGAAAACAGAGGCATACTAACACTGCTTCAGAATCCTCACAATTCCATAAATAAGTTTTTATCCCTTGGGAAGGGAAAGGAGGAAAAAGTTTGAAATTTAAAAATATTTCTGAAGTATAAAAAAAAAATTTAGCAGCAGATGCTGTAACAAACATGTATGTGCCTCAAAGGATTTTATTTTCTAAAATAAAATCACTGGTTAGGCCTCATGCTGATGGGTACACACTCTTGACCTGTGCTGAACTGCTGCTGAGTCTGTTTCCAAATGCTGAGCCCCCAGGGAAAGACATTCTGCAGTCCTGCTAAAAAGAATTTTCTCAAACGCACTGTTATGGTCAGTGGCAAATAAACACTTGTCCTTGAAGAGAAGCTGGAAGTGGAATCAGCATGTACACATAACACTAGTACTATATTCTAAGTGAGACCAGAAAGGGGACTGACTTCTGGCTGAAGTGACAACTTGCGAGCCATACACACTTTTTATTCTGTGCCACGCACAGCACTCAATGAAGAATGGACGGCATTCAGGCTCCCTCCCTGAGTCCTCTGTCCTTAACTGACCTCTAAATGTTGGCATCTCTCAGAGTCCCACCTTGTACAGCCTTCCCATCTCATATTGCACCCTCCCCCCCCCTTTTTTTTTTTAACTGAAATGTAACTTTTACTTTAATGTTTTTAATGGAGAAAGAAAGACGGGTCTTTGAAAATGTCATAGTTCAGGTAAACCTAAATTCTAAGAATAGTAAGAGTGAGCCTGAACCATTTGAAAGTACAGAGATGGGGTGGAAGGTGGGAGGGAGGTTCAAGAGGGAGGAGACATATATATACATACCAATGGCTGAGTCATGCTGAGGTATGGCAGAAACTAACTCAATACTGTAAAGCAATTATCCTCTAATAATTTTTAAAAAAGAAAGTACAGAGAAAGAGTGGAAATATGAACATCCCAAGGAGTCATTTTAATCATATTGTGCTCTCTCTTGATGACTTTACTTATTCCCATGGATTCAGATGCGTTGTACACACCACTCCACATCTCCAGGTAGGATCTCTCTCCTTAGCATCATACCCACATTTCCAGCTCCTGATATCTTTAGCACCTCAAGCTCAACATACCCAGAACCAACTGTCTAACCACTCACCCTCCCCCTTCATGTCCTGAGTCAGTCAATGGTACAGTTCACCAGTCATCTAAAACCACACTGGCCTGGGTCATCCCAAACCCTTCTCTTCCTCCTCCATCCTATAACTGGGCAATCGCCAACACCAACAGGAAGAGCTCAGTAAAATCACCAATCATTCTACGTCCAAAAAATCTTAAAACCTGCTCTGCTTTACCTTCATCTGTCACGCCTCTGTCATTTCCTATCTGGACTGCTGCCATGGTGTTCTCATTAGGCACTTTTTAGTTCTTTAAAACTCCTAATACAGTTTCCAAACTGTTGGCAGTGTCTTTTTTTTTTTTTTAATGTAACTCTGTGGCCTAAAAGACTTCATTCAAGACCTCCCAGATATGCCATTCACTTTATTCTTGGCATGACTTCTGTTTCCAGTCTTGCTGTGAACTCCTTTTCCTCTTTTGCCTGCTTGATGAATTTCTTCAGCCTTTGTGGAAGTTCTCCTGTTGGAAGCCACCCCACCCTCTTCCAGAGCTAAGCATTTTTCTTTTTGTGCTCCCATGAGGTCTTAGATCTCTCTCACCATATGTGCCTCTCTCACCGGCCTGTGAACCCCAAAGGGCAGAACTAGTACCTTTTTATTTAATGTACCTGACAAAGACCTACAGGAGGGAAGGAAAGAAGGTAGACAGACGTGGAGGCAGGAAGTTAGCAAGGGAAGAACTGGGCACGCTTTAACCAAAGTAACTGACTACATTCAGGAATATAACCACTACAGTCTCAGGAGTAAACACCAATCCTACTCCTTAACCTTCTAAAAATAACAATGGAATTAAATCATCAACACCCTTGAAGACTACGTGAACAGATTCAAAATGATCGCAAAGTTGCTGTGTTAACTAAGAATGAGAGACTGTTATCATAGAACCATAAGAAAGATCATTTACTGTGTTTTGTAAATTACTATAATTAGTACATGAATTGCAACTTACCCTAGGATACCTCACTGTACCCCTGTTATCCTATTATCACAAACTTTCCCAAGGTACGAACAGCCTAAGCACCCAGAGATGGCAGGAAGCCTGCTGGTGCCCTGGGAAACCAGCACAACGTCGACCTGAATGGGCCGCATTTAACAGGCTCCCTGGACTCCCACCTTCTTGGACTAAGTCCTCTGCAGTGTTAACTCCGTGTTCTATCAGCTTCTGGCAGTCATCTAGTGGTTTGATGGTCTCCTGCTCAATGGTGTCCACCTCTTGCAAGAGGGTCACCAATCGCTCATCCAGGAGCTTTGCAAGCGTTCCCTTTAAATCATTAAAATGCTGTTTGAGGACATCTCTTGTCTGGGATGCACTCTCCTTGATCTGAAACGAAATAACGTAAAAACTCAGAGTCTCTAGGAAAGGCTGATCCACAGGCATCACCCATAATAATCTCAAGGCACTACCCCAACATCACCTTCCAGTCACTGGTAAACCAAATGTGATTCATCTGTGCAGACCTGCTCAGTGTTTGCCTTCAGGTGAGACAGAACAGCCTCACACCCTGATCCCATCACTCACAGACGAGGTCAATCGGATTAGGCTATTAATAATTAAATACACCATGCTTCAATGCCCTTGTTCTTCAAATGAGGATAATTACGCTCGCCCGATGGAGCTGCTTGTGGATTAAATAGTCTACGCCCTGCACTTGGTAAAATAATCGGCACATTGTTGCTTTCAATAAATAAACATTAGCAATAATATTATCTCCACAAAGCAGTTTTCGGAAATAGTAATGTTTCAGTGCCAAAGAAAAAAATCAGATTAGGAAGAGATTAAAATTTATTTTACTGGAACTTCCCAGACGGTCCAGTGGTTAAGACTCCATGCTTCCACTGCAGCGGGGCATAGGTTTGATCCCTGGTCAGGGAACAAAGATCCCACATGCCATGAGGCCCACCCTCCCCCTGCCAAAAAAAAAAAATTCATTTCACTGAAAAGTAGAAAAGAAATGATAGCTTTAAAAAGCGCAAAACAACAACAACAACAACACTGTGGACAAAATGCCCTCATTATGGTTTAAAAAAAAAAAAAAAAAACTAAGAATTTATTTACAATCCAAAAGGTTCACAGGAAGCAGAAGATGTTCAAAGCACACCTCTGGGACAATGACGTCATCCTCTTTGAGTCACGGTCCTCTGTGAATTTCAATGAGAGGTTTATAGACCTTCCCAGAAAAAATGAATAATCCCTACCAAAAAGAAACTGATTCAATATCAGAGATTACAAAGTCCCTCAGATCCCAACCACAGCTTGCCCAGAGCAGTAATTCTGAAACTTGGTTTGCAGAAGAATCACGTATCAGACAATCTGTTATAGCTTAGATAGCAAGGCTCCACCCCAGAACTAGCTTGGAGAAGGGGTCAGGGGAACATACGACGGGCAGAGTCCTCCTTTTTCACAAGCACACCTGTGACTCTGCAGCCCATGCTTTGAGACACACTACCCTCGATCCTCAGAGCCCAGATTAAGAATGGTTTGTTCTAGGAGATATGACAGAAAAATCCTTACATCTCACAGATATTCTGAAAACAAGTCAGCTGTCTGTACAGACACCTGATTGTCTTTTTAAGCATACAGATAACACACAATTCACCTTTTCTCACTTAACAGGAAAATTCTAACTATACACTAGTCAGCTGAATTTAAGCAAGCTCACATTTTGTTGTTGTTCAGTCACTAAGTCGTGTCCAACTCTTTGCAACCCCATGATCTGCAGCATGCTGGTTTTCCTCTCCTATCTCCTAGCGTTTACTCAAATTCCTGTCCTTTAAGTTGGTGATGCTATCTAACCAACTTCATAACCAAGTTCATACTGTACTTTGCAAATATTATATTAATTTCCTAAGACATATTATGTTTATTACCCTAACCCTTTGCTAACTTGATCTTAGAAAGAGCATTTGAAGGCTAAGAGAAATCCACCAAGAAAAGAATGTATCAAAATGTGGATAAAGCCCAATATTTCAACAGGTAACAGAGAAATTTTGAAAACTTTCTACTTATTCTCTAACACTAAAACTGAAAACCAGAATACAAAATTGTTGCCCAGGGGTTTCCCTGGTGGCTCAGGGGTAAAGAATCCGCCTACCAATGCAGGAGACACAGGTTCAATCCCTGATTAGGGGAGATCCCACATGCTGCAGAGCAACTAAGCCTGTTCACCACAACTACGGAGGCTGTGCTCTAGAGCCTGGGAGCCACAACCGCTGAAGCCCGTGGGCCCCAGAACCTGTGCTCAGCAACAAGAGAAACTACTGCGTTGAGACGCCCACCCACTGCAACTGCAGAGTAGCCCCCACTCCCCAAAACTAGAGAAAAGCCCCCATAGCGATGAAGACCCAGCACAGCCAAAAAAATAAAACCATTAAGAACAAAAAAGTTACCCAGAAATGTTCACGAGCATGTGAAAACAAAAAATGCCCACATCTAAGGGCTACAAAGAAATACGGGCGAAAAAATGGTTTGATTGGCTGGGGAGATTGTAGAAACAATTTCTTCTCCTTTCAACATTAACGTAAGTTACAACGCTGCTTGTGCAGTAAGTGAAATAATTTCTTAAATCATAAAGAACAAAGAAATTCTAACAAGTTTAATTGCTATTAATCTCTGTAAAGTTACTAGAGAACTTTAAAAAAATAAGAGGGTTATATTAAAAATGTCCTTGCTTTAGCACATCACCCAACTGTGGGATCAGGTACCTGAGAATCAGGCCCTAACATACGTAAAAACTAGCAACTAAGTGTTGTTCATTACAATTACGTTAATCGTGTATGTGTTTGTGTGTGTGTGTCAGTCGGACACAGCAGTGTCTGACTCTTTGTGACCCCATGGACTGTAGCCTGCCAGTCTCCTCTGCCCACGGGATTTCCCAGGCAAGAATGCTGCAGTGGGTAGGCATTACCTTCTCCAGGGGATCTTCCTGACCCCAGGTCTCCTGCATTGCAGGCAGATTCTTTACCGTCTGAGTCACCAGAGAAGCCCCCCCACCCCATGTATGTGTTTAAAACCTTTCAAAAAGAACCAGGGAAAGAATGCCTTAGGATTTTGATACATCTCACCTGGAATATGGTTAGAAATGGAAAATCTCAGGTCCTATCCCGAATTATTGGATCAGAACCTGCAACGGTAACAAGGTGATTCACACAGACCTCACAGATACCAGGATAAACGAAGACGACAAACTGGAGCTCTGAAATACAGTTCGACCCCCCACCGCCACCAGCAAGAGGAAATTCTGCAGTCGAGCGCTGTACCAAGGAGGTCCTGCATCTCTCCCTAACGGATACCACACACACAGGAAGTGCACTGGTTGGGTAAAGTCAACTTCCTCTTTAGAAAGAATTCAAAAGCTCCTGCTGCTGCTGCAGAGCCCCACTACGTTTTGTTTTGTTTCAGAACCTCAGAAAAAAAGGAAATGTGTGAACACAAAGCAGTGAGAGGGCCCGAGAAGGGAGAATCCATTTCCAAACTCACCTCCTCTCATTTCATTGTAAATGTGACTCCTTTTTGCTCATAAATCCTGGACCACCACTGTTTCAAACTTGACACTTCCTTGGCACCAGTTTCTTCTCCCAGAAATAGCTCTTAATTCAAAGCTACAGTCACCTTTAATCGAATCATGTAACCAATCAAGGTCATTCCTTGGGCTTTTACACAACTAATTTTAAAATGTGGACTTCACTGCTGAGTGAATTTCTTGGTACTTGATGTGGCACCATGGTCCAGTGGGCTCACTGTTAGCTTGTTCACTCATCCCAACAACTGTGAGAGGTGGGTCTGTACTGTCTACATTGAAGAAAAAGCTCAAAGAAGCCAAAAAACTTCCCCACAGCCTCCCGGTGCCAGAAAACAGCATGACTCAAAGGTTCACGGTCTGTCCAGGCACCAAGCTGCTTAGTGCATACAGACCCCATTTTGTTTGTTTTTAAATTATTTTTTCATTTTTGGCCATGTGGCATGAGGGACCTTACTTCCCCAACCAGGGAACACACACACACACACTATGCATTCGAACTGCACAGTCCTAACCACTGGACTGCCAGGGAAGTCCCCCAGAATCCGTTTTAAGGCATTCTGGTAAACCTGTAAAGTTAAGTGATTGGTTGAAGACATTTCCTGCCACAATGTGTATTTCTTGTCCTTGCATAAGGAAAGGTGTGGTAGACAACCACTCAGGGCAAAACAACTGTTACAATTTGTAACAAAGTAAATTTAAGAAGGATACAAATGATACATAACTCAAGGTCTCAGAAAGGAAATGTAATATACATTATTTATATTGATTAACAATATTCAGAACCAATTTTCTACTAAAACTTCTAGTATAACAGACCATTAAAATTTACAAACTTTTCACTGCAGTTGATTTTAATTCCAAAGCAACTTTTAAAGTTTTACAGAAGTTCTCAAAAAGTGAATAAGCTTATGTAACAGTACAAAGCCATACAAAACCCTAGTAAAAGATACTTCACAGCCCTCCAAGACAATAGTGACTGATACTGATTTTGCTCTAGAGTTTAGCTACTAAAATATCAAAGAGCCTGTGTAGAATCTGATTTAAGACATCTCTGGTCTTAAGTGGCAATATATAGTAGCTCTGTCTATAATATAACATGCCTGTGTTTCAGGAAATGAAGTAACTGGAATCTCCTCTAAACCATGGATTTTCATGACTACAGAAGAAAAGAATTTTTATCCTCCAACTTTAATCTAAGAATTTATACTCCCAACTGTTTTGCTTATAGGAAACTAAAATTATTAGAGGCTGGCTTTAAATATGATTAGCTAACAAGAACATAGGAATCAAAAATAAAAGACAAAGATACAAAGTAATCAACTGAAATTGAAGAAGCTAACCAAAATGTTCCCTCTGGGTTCACAGGATTAGCTCTTTGTCTTCACACTGACACCAAGACATAAGTCATTAATAATAATAGTAATAATAATGGCAATAATAACAATATAGCAGCCGTCCCCACTTACCGAACACCTGTGTACCAGGTACTTATAGCCGTGCTCTCACTTAAATTCTACCACAACCCTATGAAGAAATCATCTGTAGGTGAGTGACCTACAGGAATCAGAGAGATGAACTTGCCCACGTCACAAAGCCAGTCAAGTGGCAGAAAATCTGAACTGTCTGCTTCATGTATGGACTCAAAAGCGCTGCTACATTTCCTTCTTGTCTCTCTTACAGTTAGGCTTTCTTAAAAAACGCTTACTAAACTTTCAAAAGGAAAACTTTACTATATGATTTGGCAGTCTGTTACATTAATGGCCCCAGGGAACCATAAACCATGCCTTGTGGCACTCAGATCCTCGTAGAGACCTCTCGGTGAGAATACAGGCTGGGCGGTGACTAGCAATGCAGTCATCCGTGCATCGTTACAGGCAGGAGCTGAACTGTGCTGGCTCCAGGCTGCAGCCTTAAGATGACCTGGCAACTTCTGCTTTTGCACTTTCAGGGGTCCTGCCATTTACGAAGCATGGCTATCCTTCTTGAGAGACCAAGTTGAGGGGGGAGGAAAGTGTGAGGCGGGGGAGGAAAGTGTGAGGGTGGGAGGAAGAAAGAGGGCCTGGCAGCCAGGCCCAGCCACGCCAGCATTCCAGCTGAGCCCTGCTACCACTTTAGGCTCCAAACAGGTAAGTAAATATTCCATCTTGAACATTCCGGCCTCAGCTGCCATCTGACTGCAATTACAGAAGAGCTGCCAGCAAAATCAGGAGAACTGCCCAGCTGAGCCCCAGTCAGTCCCCAGAACACTAAGCAAGCCTTTTAAGCCATTATGCTCTGACATAGTTTATTATGTAGCAACAAATAACCAAATCATGACAAAACAAATGTTTAATTCGTGATTATCTGCATTAGTGAATAGGGTGAATATAATCAAGGCCACGAACAATCTAAATGAATGTCTGCAAAAGTACACCCACAACATTCATAAAAGCACTCATTCAACATTTACTGAGCTTTAGTATGTGCCAGGAACTAGGGTTATAAAGATGAATAAAGCATGATCCTGACCTCAGAAAACTGTGTCATTCTAGTAAAGGAGAGAGTTGCATGCCCCCGTAACTAAAGTAAAAAGTATTAAGTTCTTATGTAAGTGGGACAGCCACAAACTGCCATCAGAGCTCAAAAAGCCCTTTCTGCTGGAAGAGAGAGGAGACGTTTCAAGAATTAGATGCCAGTGGGAAAGTAGGGGAGGTCACCCTGAATGATATAGTGGTATTAGTTCTACAGCTAACGTTTATTAAGCAGCTCATAAGTCCCAGGCATTGTGTTAAACATTTTAAATACATTTCTCCCTTTAATTCCCACAGTGGCCAAATAAAGTAGGTCCTATCCCTATCCTCATTGTACAGATAGGAAGGAAAGTGAGGCACTGGGAAAGTTAAGTGTCTCAAGGTCTTATGACTAACGGGGGCAAATGCAAACAAAGTAAAACAACTGCAAATATAAATGATTCATGGATATCCCTCAACAAGAAAAGTATGGGGCTTCACAGGTAGTCCAGTGGCTAAGACTGCGTGCTCTCAATGCAGGGGCCCAGGGTTTGATCCCTGGTCAGGAAACTGCATCCCACAGGCTGCAATGAAAAGATCAAAGATCCCACATGGCACAATGAAGACCCGGTGCAGACAAATGAATAGATAAATATTAATAAATATTCTTGAAATAATAATAAAAGCCTGTCCTGGGAATTCCCTGGGAGTCCAGGAGTTTGGACTTGGTGCTTTCACTGCCAGGGCCGAGGTTTGATCTCGGGTCAGTGAACTAAGATCCCAGTGGACTCCCCCCACCCAAAAAACAAACCCAAAGCCTGTCCTACATTTGTTTGGCTTTTGAGATCACAAATTAGTCACATAATTTACCAGGTTTCTAGTAATAAGAACAGTTCTTCTCTATCCAAGTAAAATTTACATCACATTCTATCTTGGGGAAAAAAAAAAAAAATCCCAGACAGAAATAAACTGGGCCCTTCTGTGACACTCACACACTTTTTAATTAAGCTCCCTGAGTTTAACATTAATTCCAAATGCTTTTATGAATTCTCATTTCCTACTATATTTCAAGTGAGTTTGGACTCAACAAGCAGCTCTCAGAGTGCTGTGCTTAAAGACAATTTGTGAAGACTTGTTTGAGAAAAGATGACTAAAAAGCCAATGTAAATATGTGGTCTTTTGCACACAAATATATGTGCAGCTTTTTCCCCCTTGGTGGTTGATTATTTAGTTTTGCTTCTAGAGCTTTGCTTCTGTTTTGTATTTTGACATATCTGAGTCAATACTTTTCAGCCTGCTACCAACAAATGCTCTGTAAGTATCTAGGTAATTTTAATTCACCTCTGGATTAAAAATTAGACTGTACATGGGAAATCTGTCATAATATATGCTTATGATGTAACATGAGCCAAAAGAAAAAAGCATATATAAAGTTGCAAAACTACTATACAGTAGTTTTTCAATTTGACAAAATAATATGTCTAGAAGGATACACCAAATGTTAACAGTGGTTGTCTGTAAATAGAATTATGAATTATTTTCAAATTATTCATTTCTTCTTAGGTTTCTCCAGCTTGGGATTTAACCTTTTCTTAGGACACTATAATGGATTTCCCGGGTGGCTCAGTGGTAAAGAATCCGCCTGCCAAAGCAGGAGACATGGGTTCAATTCCAGGGTCAGGAAGATCCCTTGGAGAAGGAAATGGCAACCCTCTCCAGCATTCTTGCCTGGAAAATTCCAAGGACAGAGGAGCCTGGTGGGCTACAGTCGGGGCGGGGGGGGGGTCAGTCACAAAGAGTTTGACACAACTGAGCGCGCACACACACAGGACGCAAAAGGAACATTTTAAGTGACACTGCAGTAACAAATTATTCTCAAACAGATTTTTGGACTGTTTTGAAAATGGGTAACAGAAGGGGAAGTGGGAGATAAAAGAAGCAGTTAATAGCTTTCTTTTCTTTGCTGAGTTACTAAGACTTCCTGCCCTGGTTTTCTGAAATAACTTATTTTTCCCTGCACTGAGTTCCCCACACTGAGTGTTAAATACGCTACATGTTTTCAAATCCTGTGGGAATAATGATCTATGGAGAACCTGGTGTGGTACATTAGGAATATCAAGGTTTCTAGTAAGATCCTCAAAAAATTAGCTGAAATCAACTATTTAAAAGTTTGAAAACAGCTTTCCCGGGCGGCTGCTGAAGATGATGGAGAGGCAGGTCCTGGGGCTCGATGGCCAAGGCCATCTCCTGGGCCACCGGGCAGCCGTCATGGCCAAGCGGGTGCTTCTGGACCGGAAGGCTGTGGTCCTGCACTGTGAGGGCATCAACAGTGCTGACAGCTTCCACAGAAGGACACGGAAGTACCTGGCCTTCCTCTGCAAGCAGATGAACACCAACACCTCTGGGGGCCCCGACCACTTCCGAGCCCCCAGACACATCTTCTGGCAGACAGTGCAAGGCAGGCGGCCCACAGGACCAAGCGTGGCCCAGCCGCTCCGGGCCACCTCAAGGTGTTTGACGGGATCCCGCCACCCTACGAAAAGAAAAAGCCGATGGTGGTTCCCGCTGCCCTCAAGGCTGTACGTCTGAAGCCTATTCCGAAGTTCGCCTACACCTAGGGTGTCTGGCTCGTGAGGCTGGCTCCAAGTACCACCAGGTGGTAAGAGCCACCCTGGAGGAGAAGAGAAAGGAGACGGCCAAGATCCGCTGTTGGAAAAAGCAGCAGCTCACGAGGCTATGGAGCAGGCTGAAAAGAACATAGAGGAAGAAAACCGACAAATTCACAGAGGTCCTCAAGACTCGTGGATTTCTAGTCTGAGCCCAATAAAACTGACTACTTATTCTTCATGCTTGGCCAGGCCTGCCCTTCCTCCATCGCCACCCTAGGATGTGGGGGACCCCTAGGGGCTGCCATCCAGGTGCCACAGGCAGCCTGGGGCTTAGAAGACTGGGTACAGCAAAGGGGCCTTAGTCACTGCTGTTTAAGAAGCATGCATGCTCAGTCCTGTCTGACTCTTTGCAACCCATGGACTGTAGCCTGCCAGGCTTCTCGTGACCATGGAATTTCCAGGCAAGCATACTGGAGTGCGCTGCCACTTCCTACTCTAGGGTATCTTCCCGACCCAGGGATCGAACCCACGTCTCTTGCGTCTCCTGCAGTGGTGGGTGTATTTTTTACCACTGTGTCACCTGGGAAGCCCAGCTGTTTAAGAAAGGACTTTTAAAAGGTGGAGGCAAAAAAAAAAAAAGTGGAGGGCTGTGCAGGCATCATTTGGGACCTATTCGTTCATGAGCTTTAGGACACAGTTGGAATAACCAGTGCAGTTGCAATATTGGCAAAAGTGAGCTGGAAGACTTAGTTGGAAGGGATCCCACATCGCTGCAGGGTGTGTGTTTAAGGTTTCCACGTGGTCGGATACTATGCTCTGTATCTGTTAGGATATGAGAGAATGCTTGGGTAGCACAGGTCTGGGATTTTAAAAAAGAGTTAATGCAAAGGAAGTGCAGCCAAGTGGTCACAGGCATCACCTTTGTGTCTTTCCTATATTTTGTGATCCAAAACTAATAGATTATTTTTAAAGAAAAAAATCTGAAAACAAAATACCGTGAGAGACAAATGGTTGCATTACAGATGTTTAAGACATGCTGAAACAAGTGCTGGCTTGAGATTCTCAACTAATCACTTGTCTGACATTGTATAATTGTCTAACAAACCCATGCAATTTCAAACAACATTTTAATCTTGAGGCTAGGGCTTCCCTGGTGGGTCAGTGGTAAAGAATCCACCTGCCAATGCAGGAGACACGGGTTCCATCCCTGACCTGGGAAGACCCCACATGCCACAGTGCAACAAAGCCTGGGCACCACAACTATTGAGCCTGTGCCCTGGCGCCCAGGAGCCACAACTACTGAGCCCACGTGCTGGAGTTACTGGAGCCCACACTCCAAGACAAGAGAAGCCACCAGTGGGAAGCCTGCGCACCACAACCAAAGAGTCGCTCCCACTCCCCAGAACTAAAGAGCCCTCCCAGCAATAAAGACCCATCACAGCCAAAAATAAATAAAAATAAAGTTATAAAAAAAATCTTGATGACAAACCACAACATTTTACAACACATCTAAGGGTTAAATCGGCAGAGAGCTGATGAAGTGTTAATGGTACACTCCAAGGCCCTGTGCTGCAATGTTTAATGTGCAAACACATCACACCCAGCAATATTGTTAAAGTACAGATGACTATTCAGGAGGTCTGGGTGGGGCCTGATTCCTGCATTCTTCATCAACTCTCAGGTCAGGATGCCCCTATTGCAGACATAGACCACATTTGTAGTAGCAATGATCAAAGGGACACCCACTGGCCAGAGCTGGCCAGGGTCCTCACCTAACAGTATCTTAATTAGACACCAGGATCTGGACCATTATTCTGAAACAGCAGGGATCTGCTCTTGTCAGCGCCCTCTGAGACACTGAATCACACTAATTAGAGGCACATGATGGCCAACACATTTATTTTATGGAGTGAACTATTAACTGTACACAGACTGGAATATCGGTATTTCTACCATCTCCAGTACCTCAATCTAACCCCCCTTTGATAATGTACAAAGATGGAGTTTCTGGACCTGCAATGCTTAAAGATGAGGCT
Source organism: Bos mutus (assembly GCF_027580195.1). Classification (NCBI taxonomy): domain Eukaryota; kingdom Metazoa; phylum Chordata; class Mammalia; order Artiodactyla; family Bovidae; genus Bos; species Bos mutus. Next base: position 44,013,455 of record NC_091635.1, read on the forward strand.
CTGGACCGTGGCAATGTCATCACGCTGGTGTCACTCCGTGAGGCATCTCTGACTGGCCAGCTGACATTACTATGTGACATCCTAATCAGCTATCTCTACTCACAACAAGCAGGAAAGTCAATCCTGTAGAAATAAACAAGGGATGAAGAACACGATGGAAGTGAAATCTGAAAACGAATACACAAGAATTTAAATTTCTCCTATTTGTTTTGTTTTGAGGCGGAAGTCTAATGATTAGCCACAGAAGGAAAAGATTACATCTGTGAGGGCAGTGGTCTGTTTCCCTCACCACAGTATTTCTAGGACCTAGAAGTATCTCTGACCCACAAGAGGCACCCAATACATACTCACTGAATGAATGAACAGATAAGTATTTAAAGACGGTGGGAGTTGATTTCCTTGGCATTTACATCTTAATACCAAGGATTCCAGGGAGCTATATAGAACTATTCTTAATGATTTCGACATCAGTGAGGCCAAGTTGACTGTAAATATCACCTGATTTCCTGAAGACCCGTCTCTAGCGTTTAACACATTCAAACAGTAAGAGTTACAGACTACACTTCATTCCTACACAGAACTTCCTTTTCTCTGAAGACAGAGGCTAAGGCTTCAACTTAACCACAAGAGGAGAAACTGCTGCATGCTGGCAGTTGTTTTTGACTCTAAAGGATTGACAGTAAAAGACGTTACTCTTGTTCCTTCTAAACTTTCACAGACATGATTTCCTAACAGGACGCAAATTTCATGAGAGATTTTTCAAGGGTAAGAAACAAAAACAAAGATAAAAAGTATGCCAAGAGTTCTTGAGAACGTTAAACAAAGAGTTACCACATGACCCAGCAATTCCTAAGTATATTCTCAAATATACAAATATCCACACGGAAACTCATCCATGAATGTTCACAGCAACATTATTCATAATAGCCAAAGAGTGAAATCAACCCAAATGTCTATCAGCTGATGGTTGGAAACATAAAACGTGCTTTATCCACAAAATATTACTCAGCCACAAAAAGAACTAAAGTGTCAATACATGCTACCACATGAATGAAGTTGAAAACATTATGCCTAAGTCAAAGAAGCCAGTCGCAAGGGGTTACATTCAGTATGGTTTCATTTTTATGACATGTGCTAAATAGGCCAGTCCAAATAGAGACAGAAAGCATTTCTTTTTTGGGGTGATGAAAGGTTCTGGAAACAGACAGTGGTGATGGTTGCACAACTTTGCAAATACACTAAAAACTGCTGAATTGTACATTTTAAGGTACAGTCTGTAAATTATACATCAATTTTAAAAATTCTATAAGGAAGTAAAATCAGCAAGTAAAAATATATATACGAAGGGAACATCCTTTTTCTCTGCTCTCTCATTCATCCCCCACACAAAACCTTTGACTGAAAAGCCATATATTTTATGTAGTTATTCTGAAAATGACTGGAACCCTAAAAATATCCCAACCACTAAACAAAAGCAGCTGCTTATTTCGATAACATTTTTGTAACACAGATCCTCCTTAGACTGCAAGTTGATAGAGGATGTATTCTCCAAATCCAAACGTGTACAACCCACTAGAATGAACTCTGAGAAAGAATTAAAGCTTTTATTGGGTTGACGATAAAGTTTGTTCAGGTTTTTCCACACGATCTTACAAACTTTTTGGCCAGCCCAATAGAACCAGAAGCCACTGTAACTGGCACTGGCACAAAACACATTTCAGGTCACACGGGAGAACTACCATATTACTCCGTCTACTTGGAAGGCAGTGTTATTGAGAACCTAAGCATAATGGATGTTCTCCTAGTGTTTTCTGTTTCAAGCCTGAGACAAGGGAACTCAAAAACAAAACAAAACCCCATACTGCTGCTGCTGCTAAGTCGCTTCAGTCATGTCCAACTCTGTGCGACCCCATAGACGGCAGCCCACCAGGCTCCCCCGTCCCTGGGATTCTCCAGGCAAGACAACCCTGGAGTGGGTTGTCATTTCCTTCTCCAATGCATGAAAGTGAAAAGTGAAAGTGAAGTTGCTCAGTCGTGTCCAACCCTCAGCGACCCCATGGACTGCAGCCTACCAGGCTCCTCCGTCCATGGGATTTTCTAGGCAAAAGTACTGGAGTGGGAAACCCCATACTAAACTCCACTAAATTATAGGGAAGTGTGTCCCGTATTTAAATTATTGGACATGGAAATTTAAAGAATGTAGGTTTGGAAACTCAGAATGAGATCATACTGAATTGTTTTAATGTATTCAATTACACATGAGAAATTAATAAGTACTACTCCCAGGTGCTAAGCTCATTCATTCATTTAATATCAACTCTGTGTGTGTGTTCAGCTGCTTAGTCGTGTCCGACTCTTTGCGACCCCATGGACTGTAGCCCACCAGGCTCCTCTGTCCATGGGATTCTCCAGGAATCTCTGGAGTGGGTTACCATTTCCTTCTCCAGGGGATCTTCCCGACCCAGGGATTGAACCAGTGTCTTCTGTGTCTCTTGCACTGCAGGTAGATTCTTTACCCACTGAGCCATCAGGGAATATAATATCAACTCTACTGTTTCTTAATTGTTGATACAGTTAAACAACGGTCTCATTCATATATAAGATATCTTAACTGGCTGAATAATCATATAATAAGAGATACTTAAATCTCTTTTTAAACATACCCTAGATTTAGAACCTCTGTTTCACAATAGCAGAAGGAATAATACAGATGTTGTCAAGTGGAAATCAAGATGAATGTATTGGAAGGCCTTAAAAAAAGTATTCATCAAGTGAGGATCACCATATCTAGATTTCCCTCTCAGATTTGCTACTAAACTACAAATGATGCCTGACCTTCATTTAAAAATCTACAAGAATTTTAGGACCTCCCTAGTGGCACAGTGGATTAGAATCTGCCAGCCAAAGCAGAGGACACTGGCTCGATTCCTGCTTCAGGAAGATCCCACATGCTGCAGAGCAACTAAGCCACAACTACTGAGTCTGCACGCTGCAACTACCGAAGCCCTCTGGCCCTAGAGGGCTGTGCAACATGAGAAGCCACTGCAACTGAGAAGTGCGCCTGCTGCAACTAGAGAGCAGGCCCCACTTGCCGCAACCACAGAAAGCCCACGCAAAGGCAATGAAGACCCAGCACAAAAGCAATGAAGACCTAGCAGAGTCAAAAGTGAAAATAATTATTAAAAAAAACCTACAAGAATTTTAAAATGTATAAAACCTCAAGCAGGTTGAGTAACCTTGATGATGAGAATAGCCAAAGGCACTCTTAGCACAGTACTATTCAACTAGTTGTAATTTTCAGATTCTTTGCAGCATGAGAACTACTCGGATGACCAAATAGATTACTGACAAGTGTGATGAAGAAAAATGCCACTCACTCATATGATTCCACTCAGCTGGAATCCCACTGATTCAAAAAGCACTTATTAAACACCTGAATTAAAAGTTGCTCGAGGATTATCTGTCCTACTACACACTGGCCGCGGGTTGTATCTTTTTCCGTATATGTTCCAGGGTGTGGAGAAACCATGTGACTCTCCTATATCTTTGAGGACCAGGTCCCCACGGGGCAGATAACTGCTGTCACTTGAAAGTATATTTAGCTTCTCCTCTCAACACGTCTCTCTTTAAATCTGTTTTTCCATTTCCCTACGCTTTTGTATCCCATCCCTCAAGGGTTTCATTTTCTTTCCTTTGCCCTTTCCACACAGCTTCACTTTAAAATCCAAACTCGCTAGAATGGGAACCCGCTAAATGATTTTTTTTTAATGCATTCAAGATCACAGGAGATATTAAAGACTACTTTCAGACAGTAATTCCATTCATTTAGTGTTAACTCTGCTGCTTCTCCTGTCTCTGTCCCTCTCTTTAGTCCTTCCCCTTCCACGGTCCATTTTGCCTCCAATTTGCGCTCTCCCAACTCACTGCCCTACATTTTCCTCGAGCTCTCTAAACTCAATCTCCATCTACAAGGCAGGTTTTCCAATGAACCTCCACCGCCCCCAACTCTCGCAATCTTGACCACTCTGCGACGCCCTCGGTTTCTGCTGGGACCCCAGACTCCCCCCAACCTCGCAGCCCTTCGCATCCCCAGCATCGCCCCACACAGCTTAGGAAACACCTCTCACACCCTCCCTCCATTCCCCAAACGCGCCTCTTCCTCTCAAGACCCCCTCCCCCCACACCCCTCAGAGCCCACCTCCCCCTTCCTCACACCTAGTCAAGGCTCCAGCGCCTTCGGAGCCGCTTCCCTCCTCCCTTCAGAGTGTCCGGACACTCCCGCCCCTCGCAGCCTTCCCTGCACTCGCCCACCGCCGGGCACCCCGCGCCCTCCCCGGGGCCCACAGCGCCCCAGCGGGCGCGGCCCTCCGACCTGCCTCCGCGCCTCCCGCAGCCCCTGCAGCCTCTGGCTCAGCTCCCGGCGGTAGCTCTGCGCCGCCTCCACGCTCTCGCGGGCCTCCTGCAGCATCAGCTCGGGCTCCAGCTCCATCGTCCCCTCGTCCGGCCGCGCGGCCGGCGGCGGCGGGCGCGGTTCCCTACTGTCCCAGGCGCCGCCGAGCGGCCCGGTACGGCCGAGCGCAGGCGGAAGCCCCGCCCCGCCCCGCCCCGCGGAGGCCTTGATTGACGGCAGGGCGAGACCCGCGTCAGGGTCCCAGCGCCGCCTGCGCCAACCTCCCGGCGGCGCTCATGCGCCGCACCTGGCCCGCGGGGGTTCTTCTCAGTCCGCGTGGAGCCAACGAAAGATTAATGACTGAACCTAGCGAAGTGCTTCGCACAACTTATCTCCTTCTGGCTTTTCACTACCAGGCCTCCTTGCACCCCTATTCCACAGCGGAGGAAAAAGAGGGACAGAGAGGGGAATCAACTTTCTCAAGCCGTCGGGATTTTAACCCCAGTGGCTCTTAAATCATTGTCTTCAGTTCAGTTCAGTTCAGTCGCTCAGTCGTGTCCGACTCTTTGCGACCCCATGGACTGCAGCATGCCAGGCCTCCCTGTCCATCACCAACTCCCGGAGTTTACTCAAACTCACGTCCATTGAGTCAGTGAACGAGCATTCCTGCAGCGGCCAGTGGTTAGGAGGTTACCCTGAGCCAGTCACCAGGCTCAGAGGGATCACCCCCAATCCAGAAGCTTGTAGTCTAATAAAGGAGGCAAGACAGAGGCCTAAGCGTGGGCCCCCCGGTAGGTACCTCAATCCTGCTAGAACTCCAAGACTAGCTCTTTCTGTACCAGCCAGGTAGTGAAAATGTGGAGCTTGGCTGGCCATAAGGCCTCTGTTGGAGAAGGCAATGGCACCCCACTCCAGTACTTCTGCCTGGAAAATCCCATGGATGGAGGAGCCTGGTAGGCTGCAGTCCATGGGGTCCCTGGGAATCGGACAGGACTGAGCGATTTCGCTTTCACTTTTCACTTTCATGCATTGGAGAAGGAAGTGGCAGCCCACTCCAGTGTTCTTGCCTAGAGAATCCCAGGGACGGGGGAGCCTGGTGGCTGCCGTCTATGGGGTCACACAGAGTCGGACACGACTGAAGCGACTTAGCATAGCATAGCAAGGCCTCTGTTGCAATGTAGTAAGTGGGCGTGACCATGTCCAAATAATACTTATGGACACAAATTTGAATTTCACCTAATTGTCATGTGTCACAAAATATACTTTGCATCTTTTTTCAACTACTTTAAAAGGTAAAAAACATTCTTCATTCAGGAGCCCAATAAAAACAGGCGGTAGGTCAGATTTAGACCATGGTCAGAGGAAACTGGAGGGCTACAGGCCATAGGCCCGCAGAATCAGACACTACTGAAGTAACTTAGCACACACCACACATAGTTTCCTGACCCCTGGCCGAGTGTGGTAGACTTGCTTTCCCTCAGAAACAGACTGCCTCAAGGTTACACAATGAATCTGTACTAGAGGCTAGATTTCAGTTTTCCTGGGCCAGACTCTCATGTTCTTGCTACCATACTCTTTAAAATGACACTTGAGATTAGAGAAGTTTAGAAAAGGAAAGCCCTTCTGGAGAAAGTGGGAAATTATCCTAAACTAGCCAGCCACTCCATAGATGCTCAACAAGTACCTGTGGAATGAATCAAGGCATTAACTAAACAAAAAGGAGTAAGGAGAGGCACCCCAGGTAGGACAAAACTAAGTGGGGAAGCATATAAGGCAGGCAGGAATCTAAGTGGATTCTGTAAGGAAGGAGGGGCAGACCACTGTGACTGGAGAGGAAAGACTGAAATATATTGGGAGATGAAGTCGAGCAAAGTAAGGGCCGTGGAGTTCAGGTTAAGAAGGTTAACAGGTACTCAGAAAACCTCCAGAAGATCTCAACTGGGCTCGATCCCTGGATCAGGAAGATCCCCTGGAGGAGGAAATGGCAACCCACTCCAATATTCTTGCCTGGGAAATCCCGTGGACAGAGGAGCCTGGTGGGCTACAGTCCATGGGGTCACGAGAGTCAGACGTGACTTAGCGACTAAATAACCACCACCAAGTACATCAGTCAAGTGGGAGAAGTGTGTATTCCAGAATAACAACAGTGATGGTTATCAAGAGAAAATGGTATAATATTGAGGAGAAAATGACATCTTCCATTTTTCTCCATGTACTGAGGACATGTCTGCCAAAAAGCACTAAAATTTGATTTAGAAGACTAGCAATTTTGGAAACATGTGTGAGCTACATTTCTAAAAATTGACAATAATTGAAACGTCTTCCTTACAGGGAGTGTGCAAATTCTGGTTAATATGGCCAAGTAAAAGCACATATTTATGTACAAAATGTTTAAAGAGTGTAAGGTATGTGTCTGGCTCTGTGCCAAGTGTTGGGAATCAACAGGAATAAGACCTAGGACTTGCCTTCATAGTCCACTGGGAGGAATCGTACAAAGATAAGCAGGAATTTGTATTCTAATATATTGAATGCAATAAGTAGAAGCACAGAAACCTGCTGCCTAACCCAGCCAAAGGTAAAGTGGAAGGAAGAAAGTATCAGGGAAAGTTTCTTGGAAAAAGTAGCTTCTGAGGTGAATCTTAAGGTTTTTCTTGGTGTGGCCCCACATGGGTCTCTCTTTTCCCTTCCAAAATAACAACTTAAGGAGTTTAAAACTGGTTTAGGGGACTTCCTTGGAGATCCAATGGTTAAGAATACACCTGCCAATGCAGGGGACACGGGTTCAACCCCTGGTCTGAGAAGATTTCACATGTTTTTGTTGTTGTTCAGTCATGAAGTTGTGACCAACTTTTTGCAACCCCATAGACTGTAGCATGCCAGGCTCCCCTGTCCTTCACCATCTCCCAGAGTTTGTTCAAATTCTTGTCCATTGAGTCAGTGATGCTGTCTAACCATCTCATCCTCTGTCACCCTGCTCTCCTTTTTTCCTTCAATCTCCCCCAACATTAGAGAATTTTCCAATGAGTCAGCTCTTCACACCAGATGGCCAAAGTATTGGAGCTTCAGCTTCAGCAGTCCTTCCTATGAATGTTCAAGGTTGATTTCTTTAAGGATTGACTGGTTTGATCTCCTTGCAGTCCGAGGAACTCTCAAGAGTCTTAACCAGCACCACAATTCGAAAGCATCAGTTCTACAGCATTCAGGCTTCATTATGGTCCAAGTCTCATATCCATACATGACTACTGAAAAAACTATACCTTTGACTATACAGACCTTTGTTGGCAAAGTGGTGTCTCTGCTTTTTAATATGCTGTCTAGGTTTGTCATAGATTTTCTTCCAAGGAGCAAGCGTCTTTAATTTCATGGTGGCAGTCACTGTCTGCAGTGATTTTGGAGCCCAAGAAAATAAAATCTGTCACTGCTTCCACTTTTCCCCCTTCAATTTGCCATGAAATGAAGGGACTAGTTGCCATGATCAAGCCAGTTTTTTCACTCTCCTCTTTTACCCTCATCAAAAGGCTCTTTAGTTCCTTTTCACTTTCTGCTATTAGAGTGGTATCATCTGCATATCTGAGGTTGTTGATATTTCTCCCAGCAATCTTGGTTCCAGCTTGTGAGTCATCCAGTCTGGCATTTCACATGATGTACTCTGCATAGAAGTTAAAAAGAGTGATGATATACAGCCTTGTTATACTCCTTTCCCAATTTTGAACCAGTCAGTTGTTCCATGTTTGATTCTAACTGTTGCTTCCTGACCTGCATACAGATTTCTCAGGAGACAGGTAAGGTGGTCTGGTATTCCTATCTCTGTAAGAATTTTCCACAGTTTGTTGTGAGCCACACAGTCAAAGGTTTACCATAGTCAATGAAGCAGAAGTAGATGTTTTTCCGGAATTCCCTTGCTTTCTCTATGACCCAGTGAATGTTGGTAATTTGATCTATGGTTCCTCTGCCTTTTCTAAACCCAGCTTGTACATCTCAAAGTTTTCAGTTTATGTATTACTGAAGCCTAGCTTGAAAGATTTTGAGTATAACCTTGCTAGTATGTGAAATGAGTACAACTGTATGGTAGTTTAAAGATTCTTTGGCATTGCCTTTCTTTGGGATTGGAATGAAAACTGACCTTTTCCAGTCCTGTGGCCACTGCTGAGTTTTCCAAATTTGCTGACATATTGGGTGCAGTCCTTTAACAGCATCATCTTTTAGGATTTTAAATAGCCCAGCTGGAATTCCATTACCTCCACTAGCTTTGTTCTTAGAAATGCTTCCTAAGGCCCAGTTGACTTCACTCTCCAGGATGTCTAGCTCTAGGTGAATGACCATACCCTCATGATTATCTGGATCATTGAGATCTTTTTTGTACAGTTCTTCTGTGTATTCTTGCTACCTATTAGTCTCTTCTGCTTCTTTTAGGTCTTTACTGTCTCTATCCTTCATCATGCCCATCCTTGCATGAAATATTCCCTTGATATCTCCAATTTTCTTGCAGAGATCTCTAGTCTTTCCCATACTATTGTTTTCCTCTATTTATTCGCACTGTTCATTGAAGAAGGGCTTCTTATCTCTCTTGGCTATTCTCTGGAACTCTGCATTCAGTTGAGTGTATCTTTCCCTTTCATTTCTCTTCTTTCCTCAGCTATTTGTAAAACTTCCTCAGACAACTGCTTTACCTTCTTGCATTTGTGTTTCTTTGGGATGGTTTTGATCACTGTCTCCTATATGTTATCAACCTCTGTCCATAATTCTTCAGGCACTCTATCAGATCTAATCCCTTGAATCTATTTGTCACCTCCATTGTATGATCATAAGGGATTTAATTCAGGTCATACTTGAATGGCCTGGTGGTTTTCCCTACTTTCTTCAGTTGAAGCCTGAATTTAGCAATAAGGAGTTCATGATCTGAGCCACAGTCACCTCCAGGTCTTGTTTTTTGCTGACCTGTATACAGCTTCTCCATCTTTGGCTGCAAAGAATATAATCAATCTGATTTTGGTATTGACTTCTGATGATGCCCACGTGTAGAGTTGTCTCTTGTGTTGATGGAAGAGAATGTTTGCTATGACTAGTGGGTTCTCTTGACAAAACTCTGTTAGCTTTGCCTTCCTTCATTTTGTACTCCAAGGCCAAACTTGCCTGTTACTCCAGGTTATCTCTTGACTTCCTACTTTTCCGTTCCAATCCCGTATGAGGAAAAGGATGTCTTTCTTTGGTGTTAGTTCTATCAGGTCTTATAGGTTATCATAGAACTGGTCAACTTCAGCTTCTTCAGTATCAATGGTTGGGGCATACATAGACTTGGATTACTGCAATGTTGAATGGTTTGCCCTAGAAACAAACTGAAATCATTCTGTCATTTTTGAGATTGCCTGCAGGTAATGCATTTCGACTCTTTTGTTGACTATGAGGGCTACTATGGGATTCTTGCCCACAATAGTAGATATAATGGTCATCAGGATTAAATTCTCCCATTCTCGTCCATTTTAGTTCACTGATTTTTAAGATGTCGATGTTCATTCTTGCCATCCCGCTTGATCACGTACAACTTACCTTGATTTGTGAGCCTAACATTCCAGGTTCCTATGCCATATTGTTCTTTACAGCATAGGACTTTACTTTCACCACCAGACACATCCACAGCTGAGCATCGTTTCTGCTTTGGCTCTGCTGGTCCATTCTTTCTGGAGCTATTCATAATTGCCCTCTGCTCTTCCTCAATAGCATAGCAGACACCTTCCAACCTGGGGGTCTTGCCTTCTGATGTCACATCCTTTTGTCTTTTCATATGTTCATGGGGTTCTTGCAACAAGCATATTGAACTAGTTTGCCATTCTCTCCTTCAGTGGACCACTTTTTGTCAGAACTCTTCACTATGACGCATCCATCTGGGTGGTCCTGCACGACATGCCTCATAGCTTCATTGAGTTATACAAGCCTCTTCGCTGCGACAAGGCAGTGATCCATGAAGGAGAGTGGAACAGTAGAGAACACAAAAAGCACTAGCGAGTTCCACAAATTTTGGAAGATAGGAAGTGGAGAAGTAGTGATTGCCCAAGACTACTGCAGGAATTTATATCCGAAGCTGCAGAAGAGGAACCATTCAGAAATGGGCTAACTCCCCCTGAAGACTCCAAGGAAATTCAGGCCATATATCCTTTAAAAATACTTAGTCACTTAAAAAAACCCACAACCTATATTCTGACATTCCTTTTCTTATCCTATTTCCTGCATTATTTTCTCCTTAGCATTTAGCTTTATCTTACCTGTATAGCCCATGGGGTCGCAAAGAGTCGGACTCAACTGAGTGACTTTCACTCACTCATTGCCATATATTTTACTTATCTATCGTTTGTATTATATATGTCTACCAACTAGAATATAAATCCTAAAAGGAGAGAAATTTTTGTCTGTTTTGTTACAGCTGCTTTGTTCACAGCTGGCATATATCAGACACTCAATATTTATAGGATGGATGGAAGGATGAATAGCAAAGCACATTACAAGGAGTTATGGGATTAACTTGGGGGATATCTGTTAATATTAGAGTTAGATATTTTAGGTCCATTGCCCTAGTCCATGCATTTAGGTGATTCCTCCCCACTGCTTCCATGAAACTACATGAGATATAAATACCCCTGCATGCATTGGAGAAGGAAATGGCAACCCACTCCAGTGTTCTTGCCTGGAGAATCCCAGGGATGGGGGAGCCTGGTGGGCTGCCGTCTATGGGGTCACACAGAGTTGGACACGACTGAAGTGACTTAGCAGCAGCAGCAGCCCCTAAATAGGGGTTTCCCAGGTGGCACTAGTGGTAAAGAATCCACCTGCCAATGCAGGAGACATAAGATTGATCCCTGGGTTGGGAAGATCCCTTAGAGGAGGGCATGGCAACACACTGTAGTATTCTTGCCTGGAGAATCCCATGGATAGATGAGGTTGGTGGGCAACAGTCCTTAGGTTTGCAAAGAGTTGGAGAAGACTGAGCGACTGAGTACCCACACATGCCCCTAAATAGATTGGAGAAACCAAGTGGTCCAGAGAAAAGACCTCCACCTCTTAATACTAGGAAATTCCTCAGTGAAAATGCTAGTTCATCTTCTAATCATCCTACTGTAGAACCCAGGAATGAGTCCTGCCCATGCTGAAAAACTTCAATCAGCATTAACAATTTTTAAAAACAGCTTTATTGAGTATAACTGATTTGCAATAAACTGCATGTATTTAAAACATATAATGTGATTAACTTTTTCATGGGGAACCATTACCATAACCAAAATAACAAACATTTCTATCACTCCCCAAACTTTCCATGTAACACATTCTTTTGTAATCCATGCCTTCTTCAACTCCTGAACACAAGCAATGATGATCTGCTTCCTGTCAGTAGAAATTAATTTGCATTTTCTCAAATTTTAGAAAAATAGAATCATGCAGTATATACTCTTTTTTCATCTGGCTTCTTTTACTCAACAGAAGGATTTTGAGATTCATTCATGTTATTTCATGTATTGATAGTTCATTTCTTTTTAATGCTGAGTAGTATTCCATGGACGGAGAAGACAATGGCACCCCACTCCAGTGCTCTTGCCTGGAAAATCCCATGGATGGAGAACCCTGGTGGGCTGTAGTCCATGAGGTCTCTAAGAGTCAGACAGGACTGAGCGACTTCACTTTCACTTTTCACTTTCATGCATTGGAGAAGGAAATGGCAACCCACTCCAGTGTTCTTGCCTGGAGAATCCCAGGGACAGGGGAGCCTGGTGGGCTGCCGTCTATGGCGTCGCACAGAGTTGGACATGACTGAAGCGACTTAGCAGCAGCAGCAGCAGTATTCCATGGAATGGATATACTGTTGATAGGTTGTTTCCAGATTTTCACTATTACAAATAAAGCGTCTATGAACATTTGTGTACAAGTCTTCATAATTTAGCTATATTGGGAATGTGGGAGAAGAGGAAGAGTGGAGGGTGGTGTTACAAGAGAATTAAATCCTTCACCACCATAACAGAACATTAGTGAATACTGTTTACAATTGTTAGATCAAGAAATAGCTGTGTAAAGATATTGGATTATTTAAAGATAAGCAGATATTTATAGTGCTAGAAGAATTTTGAAAGTGGTTGCCTCTGGGAAATAGAACTGGGGGTTGAAATAGAAATTAGGTGTTTTTTTATTAAAAGCTTTGTGAAGCTCTTTGACATATTTAACCAAATACAGGCATTATTTGGATGAATATAAAAGCTAATAATAATTTTTAAAAGTAAGGATTAGCCAGATGAGGAAGATAACAGAAAACAACACAGGTACATTGTAAATGCTAAATTGCCATACAAATATGACTGCTCATTTAATTTAAAATTAATAAATGCCATAAGTTCCTAAATAAATTTGTGTAAAATACTAACTCAATATCTAAAAATAAATTCAGTGCAAATGCTTAACAACACAACACATTTTAAATATGTAGTTTTTTGGAAGATGAAAAAGCACTGCATACTCTGCTGCTGCTGCTGCTAAGTCACTTCAGTCATGTCTGACTCTGTGCGACCCCATAGATGGCAGCCCACCAGGCTTCCCCATCCCTGGGATTCTCCAAGCAAGAACACTGGAGTGGGTTGCTATTTCCTTAGTCAATGCATGAAAGTGAAAAGTGAAAGTGAAGTCACTCAGTCCTGTCTGACTCTTAGCGACCCTATGGACTGCAGCCTACCATGCTCCTCCGTTCATGGATTTTCCAGGCAAGAGCACTGGAGTGGGGTGCCATTGCCTTCTCCGACTGCATACTCTAGAAACTAGCAATTCCACATCTAGGTGTGTATCCTGGAAAAGCACTACTTGTGTTCAAGGAGACAAGAAGGTTCATCAACTCACTATTTGTCTAACAGAAAACTGAAGACAATTTAAACGATCATCTCTAAAGAAATGGGTAAATAAAAGGTGCATAATTGGGTGAAATGCTCGGGAATGAAAGAGAACGAATCAAGTGGACCTGTATCATGGCTAGGTCTTGAAGACAACGGGGGAAAAAAAAAAATTGCTGAGTGATATTTACGTTGCTACCTTCTATGTAAAGAAAAACAAAGCTAAAGATTTTTCTACAGATATGCTTGTATGTACTTTTACATACATCTATTTATACGTAGAATACCGGATCGAACCCGGGATTCTTTACCGTCTGAGCCACCAGGGAAGCCCCCCCAAAGAAAGTCTGCAATACTATCCACCAAATAGGTAATATTGGCTGCCTTTGCGGCTAAGAGGAAGAAACTGAATTTGGGGGTGGAAATCAGAGAGACTTTCAGTTTTTTTCAGTAATTTTCTAATCGATTCCTCCTCTTCCGCCCCCCAACTCTAGCTCCGCCTCCTGCTCCTCCTCTTCTCCGTTCTCCTAGAGCCTATTCTTATTCTACACGAGTTATAAACAAATGAAACCAAAACAACAAAACAGTTTATACTTAGAAGTGCAGTCTCCCTTCCTGTAAAACCTTATCAAGGTTAACAATTTTCAAAGAGACTGTCATTACCACTAATTTCATTGGAGACATTTGTACTCTTTATGTTGTCCAGACAATAGCAAATACCATAATGATAGACGCAGTTACTCAACAGTTAAAATCAGTTTGCATAACCCGATGAACAAGGTGGCCTCTCGCTCTCATTTGATAGGTCTGTTTACATGTCTTGTTTCAGCTCTTACACATCGTGTAGTTATGCACTCAAACAAAATAAATACAGTGTGTAAATTGCAAGTGTCATGTAAAAAAATGTAAAGCTAAACGTATGTATGAAAACAATGCAAAAGATATATGAAATTATCGTGACTACAAACTAGCATACTGATGGTTGCTGCTAAGTCACTTCAGTCGTGTCCGACTCTGTGCGACCCCATAGACGGCAGCCCACCAGGCTCCCCCGTCCCTGGGATTCTCCAGGCAAGAATACTGGAGTGGGTTGCCATTTCCTTCTCCAATGAATGGAAGTGAAAAGTGAAAGTGAAGTCGCTCAGTCGTGTCCAACCCTCAGCGACCCCATGGACCGCAGCTTTCCAGGCTCCTCCGTCCATGGGATTTTCCAGGCAAGAGTACTGGAGTGGGGTGCCATTGGTACCCAGGGACAATTCGGACACACGCCAGCCTGCTGAGGCGATAACCGCGGGCTCGTAGCTGCTCGCGCGGAGAAAATCCACTGGAATAAATGAGTTCAATTAGGACTAAAAAGTCGAAGAGACACACACACACACACACAAAATAAATAAATAGGGAAAAAAACTGAAAAAAAAAAAAAGAGTAGAAAGTAGAAATCTTGGACCCCCAAGTGGGCGTGTCTAGAGGTAGGACGCTTGCCAAAATAACCTTTTAGTTCCTGTGAGAGGAGTGTAATCAATCATTATTCCTTTTTCGATATTTCTCGAATTTTCACTTTTAAATAGGGGCTAATCTGGGGCATCAAAATATAGGGGTTTAGGGAATTCCTGGCCTAAACCAGTGGTTGGGACTCCGCGTTTTCACTACTGAGGATGCCGGTTCAATTCTTGGCGGGGTAACTAAGATCCCACAGGCGGCCAAAAAAAAGTATACGGTTTTAATTTTGCCACCAAGTGACTTAGTCAAAGCACATCCTCATTCGTGAAACTGGGCGTTAGAAGTTTGAAATCGGGAAACTCCCCGCTACTTTTAGATTCTCGATCAAACAGTCCCGCCTCCCGCAGGTTTGGCAAAGAAGTATTTTGGCCCTCTGGGCGCACCGTCCGCGCAGCGTCCGGAAGCAACCTAAGCTCCGCCCCCTGCGCTCCAGTCGGCGCGAAAACCCAATTGACAAGAACTCCCTCCGAAGCCCAGGGGTTGGTTCTGCGTTCGACCTGCTTTTCCCGCAGGACCTCCAGCCCAGATCACACAGGACTGGAGCTCCCGCCTCGGGGGCACCTCACGCTCACCAACCACGCCCGAGGGTTCTCGCTGCCCGCGCTTTCTTACCGCCTCTTCCCGCGTTCGACTCGGCTGAGCTGGGCCCAGCCTCTGCGACCACCCCGGGCCGTGGGCGCGGGGGAGTCCGAGGTGGACCCCGCGGCCCAGGTCCTCGCTCCTGCTGGAGTCGGCCGCCTCCATGGCCTCCCGACAAGCCGGGCAGGGCCGCTCAAGGTCCTAGGAACTGGTATTCCGGAAAGGAGGGAGCATGGTGGGGGTCCTGGCCATGGCGGCGACAGCTGCTCCCCCTCTGGTGAAGGAGTACGAGATTGAGGTGAGCTTGGATATCTCCGTTTGTGAGGAGTGATCCCAGTTTAGGATCTATGAGGGCAAAGGAGGGACCTGGTGAGGCCTCACAGAGTTGTGACATTGTGTGCAACAACTGCTGGGGTGTATCGTTTCTTGAAGACGTGATAGGTCCTGACAAACGTTAGGACGGTGAGATGTTTGCGGGGACTTCAGGATGCCTAGTTAAGGACCAGATCCTGAAATGTTGAAACTGGCTGTTTTGGACTTGGTTAGTGTCATGAAGGATCCTATGGTCTAGTTTGAGTTCATGATAAGGAAGCAGATAACTTTAACATTGAAAAGAATCTTTGAGTTCTACTTGTCCACCCAAATCCATCTGCTCTGGGAATACCGATTAGATTGTCACTACAGGAGTCAAACAGAACCCTTCATTTAAAAATCACTTTCTCATTCTTCTATAGCTTAAAATACTGCAGTTAGAAGTCCCACCTTGCCATACTGTTATTCTATTGTGTTCATCAAGTTTCAGTGAAATGTACTAGCAGTTGTTATAAAGAGCTTCTAACACCATGAAGTAGTGAAGTAGCATCTTAAAGTGGATGGTTGCTATATTTTTACACCTTTTCATCTCAGGCTCGCATTCTGTCTGCCGTACGTATGCACTGTATGTATGTCCTTGAAGTGAGCCAAGATGTATAGTCACTTATGTAACTGGGACTCTTTCTGTTTAGAATTGAGTTCTGTTGTCTACTTGTTATTAGGTGTTATGCCGGTGCTTGTTTGCTAAATCAAGGCACTTGCTCTGTTTGTCTTAGGTGTGAAAAAGAACTTTTAATACTGGAATCACACAGTTCTTGCTTTTTGTTTGGGCAGTTTTCCCATCTTTTTGTTACAGTTTCTGTTTTTGATGCCCGGCTTAGAGGGTTATTTCACAGTAATATTTACTGTTCAGTATTGGAAGGGTATATCAACTCTGTGATGAGGTGTTATTATCTGTATTCTGTGGATGAGAGGTTAAGTAGTAATTAAAAGTAAGTTAAACTAGGTTGTTGTTGTTCAGTCATTAAACTGTGTCTGACTCTGTGACCCCATGAATTGCAGCATGCCAGGCTTCCCTGTCCTTCACTATCTCCCTGTGTTTGCTCAAACTCACATCCATTGAGTCAGTGATGCCATCCAACCATCTAAATTAGGTTAGAAGAAGTAAATCAGAAAATTAAAAATAATTTGCTTAAGGTCCCACACTAGTAGATGACAGAACCAGCACTTGAACTTAGATCTGCCTAATTCCAGAGCCCATGGTATACCAATTAGGATAGTAATACTAACAACTCACTAGCATTTTCTTCTAATACATTTATCACTTCATTTTAAGAGGTAAAATTTTAATCTGTCTGTGATTTATTTTGCCTTATATTTATCCAAAGGGTTAGAAATTTGCCCCAGTAGTTTCTGTTAACTACTTCTTTGCCCACTGACTTGAGTGCTATTATTATCATATGCCAATTCTTAAATATCTGAGTCTTTTTCTGGTTTTCTAATCAGTTCTGTTCAATTGCCTATTCGTGCATCAGTGCTATACTTTAATCATGATAGCTTTATAATACATGTACATTTTCTAGAAGTATAATTTCTCGATTACTTATGTTTTTTAAAAAAAGGTTTCCTTGTTATTCTGGCAAGTTTATTCTAACAAATGAACTGAAGGAAATTTAAAATAACAAAAAGACTGATGGAGTTTTTTAATAAGGGCAAAGACTGATGGAGTTTTTTTATAAGGGCAATGAATAGTGTAGGAGTCAGGCAGTAACTGTTTTAATCAGTTCAGTTCAGTCGGTCAGTCATGTCTGACTCTGCGACCCCATGGACTGCAGCACGCCAGGTTTCCCTGTCCATCGGCAACTCCTAGAGCTTGCTCAAACCCATGTCCATCGAATCGGTGGTGCCATCCAACCACCTCACCCTCTGTTGTCTCATTCTCCTCCCGCCTTCAGTCTTTCCCAGCATCCGGGTAAAACTCCAAAGTGCTGGTGTTTTAGTTTCAGCATCAGTCCTTCCAATGAATATTCAGGACTGATTTCCTTTAGGATTGACTGGTTTGATCTCCTTGCAGTCCAAGGGACTCTCAAGAGTCTTCTCCAACACCACAGTTCAAAAGCATCCATTCTTTGGCTCTCAGCTTTCTTTATAGTCCAACTCTTACATCCATACATGACTACTGGAGAAACCATAGCTTTGACTAGACAGACCTTTGTCAGCAAAGTAATGTCTTTGCTTTTTCATGTGCTGTCTAGGTTGGTCATAGCTTTTCTTCCAAGGAGCAAGCATCTTTTTTTGTTTTAATAGCATATTAAAATACTGGAAAATCTTATTTATTTGTAGTAAGTGCCCACTATAATTTTTGCTTAATTAGTAAATTTTGGAATCCTAGGCTTGTTCCCTGTATACCTGTTTCTTGGAAATAGAATAATTTGTTTACTTTTAGCTAAAAAACCATAAAGGAAATGGAAACTATTTATAAAGTTCCTATCATGGGTCAGACTTTATGTGTTTGTATGTAACATGTTTATTGCAAATTCTGTTGGAGTGTGTGGTACTATTTGAAGGTTATTAAATGAACAGAGGCCAGCAGTAATTAATGTATTTGTACACAAATATAGTGTCCTTGAAACTTTCTATTGAAGTATACATACAGTAAAGTACACAAGTTATAATTGTGTAACTCAATGTGACATTGAGATTTGATTGTAGGTTTAAGTTTAAAGTTCTTTTTCTTCCTAATATATCATGTTTATCAAGTAAGGAAGCCTTCTTTTTTTTTAATTCCATTACATAAAATAATAAATCCATGTTTAAACTTTATAGTATTTTACTTGAAATAAGTGCTTTTTTCTTCTTTTAAATTGATAGGCATGCAAGAAGCGAAGGAAAGACAATGACAGAACTTCTTGCAGAACAATCACAAAGTATTTATCACCCATGGGGAAGACTGGAGACAGGGTTTTCTCTCCACCCAAATCCAATAATATTCTGGATTACTTTAGAAAGACTTCATTCACAAATGAGAAGACTCAGACAACAAAAAAGTGCAAGACAAAGTCATCCACACCATTGCCTGCTGACAGTGGCAAAGACTGTTTGGAAATGCTCTCAAATACGCAGTGTAAGAAGAGAAGAAAGAGACTAAATTTATCTCATCGACTAAGTAGTATTAAAACTGAACATAAAACTCCAATTGAAATTAACAGTGATGAGAGCAAAGAAGACTGTAGTTTAGATAATGATTTTGTGGAAAGTACTACTTCCGCTTTACTTGACAAGAAACATGTTGAGGTACTTGCAGAAAGTATTCAAAGTCTCAAAAAGCAATCAAGCACTGTGACCTCCAGAAAAAGTTCTAAGAGAGTAAATCCTAAACATGGGCCCTCAAAAAAAGATCGCAGAACACTGAGGAAAAGGAAGCACAGAGAGGTCATAGATCTATCTGAAAGCTTATCCTTAGCAGAGGAACTAAATTTCCTTAAAAAAGATCGTAACGACAGTAAACAGATAAGGCCTTCCCTAACTAATGAAATCAAAAGTACTGTAAATGATGCTGAGCCTAGAGATCAAATAACTGAAATAGTCCCATTAAAAGATAGTACAATAACTGTCTCATATGAGGAATTTTTAAAAAGTCACAAGGAAAATGAAGTGGAGCAGACACCAGACTCTACAGTGTCAATTTGTATTCCTTCTGAAACTGTTGAGGATACAGTCAGAAGTGGTTCTGTGAGTGACCCTGAAACCTATGAAATTTCCCAGCAGACCCGCTTTAAGACAGTCACTGTTCTCGCGCAAGTTCACCCTATCCCCCCCAAAAAGACAGGAAAAATACCCTCCATTTTCTTGAAACAAAAGCAGGTGGAAATGGAAAGTAGTCTTTCTGATCCTGAGAATGAACAGGCAGTTCAGAAAAGAAAATCTAACGTTGTTATACATGAGGAAGAACTAGAATTGGCGGTATTGGAAGCTGGAAGCTCTGATGCTGTGAAACCTAAATGCACTCTAGAAGAAAGACAACAGTTTATGAAAGCATTTAGGCAGCCAGTATCAGATACACTTAAAAATGGAGTCAAAAAGTCTTCTGATAAGCAGAAAGAGCTCAATGAAAAATCTTTAAATGAGGAAGAAAGAGATAATCATTCTAAAAAAGTCATGGAAAATCCTAATATCCAAATGGTTTCAAATCCTGGCAGTTCACAGCCCCACACTGATAAAGGGAGTTTTCCTAAGAAGAAAAGTAAAACATTGAAGAAAAAGAATAAAAAAGTGTTAGAGACTGTTGGTATTCCAGCTGAAAATAGAGAGGGAAATACTCAGGAAAAAGAAACAACTCTTTCCTTTAAAGAGAAGCAAAATCAAGACAGTCTTAGAATGAGTTTAAGACAAAAGAAAACAGAACTTTTCAAAAACAGCACATTATTGAACAGTGAAAGCCTTGTTTGTGAACGTACAGCAAATGATGACCCTCTAAAGATTTCCTCTCTGTGTAATAATAAGTCTTCAAAAAAACCCAGCTTACCAGTTAAGGATAAGGTTATACAATCTAAAGCTGAGACTGAAGATAGCTTGGGAAATGTTTCTACACCCAAATCAAGCAGAAGATCTGTAAGAAGTAGCAGCACGCCTGCCACAATAATCGTTCGAGGTACTGATTCTGAAGATGCGCAAGACGATAGTCCGGTCAAAGCTTCTACTCCAAAAGCAGCCAGCTTATCAGAGAAGCATCGCTTATATACAGCGGAATTAATAACAATACCTTCTGATTCAGAGAGTCCTATTAGGTAAAAGTTCTGTTTTGTTCTCAGGTTCTGAATATTCTGTGTAAGTTATTAGATTCGAAGGAAAAGATGTCAAGCACTGGAGAGTAGTTTGGTGTTTTTTTTCCCCCTAGAACACAGCTTATTTATAAGAAAAAGAAAACAGGGTTTCAAAAATGTTGCATATTTTCCATACTTAAAGTCATGCATGCTTTCAGAGGAATTCTGGATGTATTTTAGATGAGCTTTACACTCTTGTTTATCATAGTTGCTAATTCCTGGAGGAATATCCTTCAAATAAGAATTCTGTGCATTTAGCAAACATGAGATTAAAAATAAGTTATAGAACTTTAGGTAAACTGAGCCATATACTATGAGATATATACTTGCATGCTGGTTCTGGCTAATGTAAGATTTTTGAAGTGAAGTTGAGTGAAAGTTGCTCAGTCCTGTCTGTCTCTGTGACCCCATGGACTGTGTCCATAGAATTCTCCAGGCCAGAATGCTGGTGTGGGTAGCCTTTCCCTTCTCCAGGAGATCTTCCCAACTCAGGGATCGAACCCAGGTCTCCCACATTGCAGGCGGATTCTTTACCAGCTGAGCCACAAGGGAAGCCCAAGAATATTGGACCAGGTAGCCTATCCCTTCTCCAGGGGATCTTCCTGACCCAGGGATGGAACTGGTGTCTCCTGCATTGCAAGCAGATTCTTTACCAACTGAGCTATCAGGGAAGATATGAAAGATCTTAGGGACTAATTTTCTGGAAAACTTAGGATTTACAAAAGAAGCTTTATGTTTTCTAAGAGTTTAACATTGAGTTTGGCTTACATTTGAACCAGTAACTTGAAACTAATGGAGGGTTTGATTTTTTTTGTTTTCTACTTCAGAACTGTCTAGAAATTAGAGCTCTAGCTAGTTGTTTACTATATCTAATTGAAATTCTTAGACGTTATAATCATAAAAATATTTGTCAATATCTTTCTGGCTTGCTTTCAGAATGAAATTCACCAGAATTAGTACTCCAAAAAAATCTAAGAAAAGGTCTAAGAAATCTGAAGCTGCTGATGAAGATTTTGAAACTCAGACTAGAAAGGTAATTGAAATATTAGGGAGTCCTGTAAGTGGTATTCTGTTTTCTAAAACAACCACCACTACTTTTGGAAGTGATACGCCAAAAGAAGATTCACGTAATTCATAGACTGGTTTATGTTAACTACAACCCTTTACTATTTTTGACTATTCACTCCGTGAGTTAGCTTATTAAAAGATCAATATATCTTATTGTGAGATGAAAGCAATTGATGAAGACTGTGTAGTTTACTTAGAAAAGGTGTTCTTTTTTTTTTAATTTATTAATTTATCTATTTATTTAGGCTTGTCCAGGTCTTGGTTGCAGCATGTGCTATCTTTAGTTGGAGCGTGCAAACTCTTAGCTGTGGCATGGGAGATCTAGTTCCCCGACTAGGGGTTGAACCTCCACCCCCTGCATTGGGAGTGCAACGTTTCAGCCACTAGACCACCAGGAAAGTCCCAGAAAAGGTGTTCTTAATCACAATTATATTCCAATCATTTTCCTTAAGGCTGGTTACAGAAATAAGCATGATTGAATTTTTGTTTTATTTCTCTAGAGTAGAGGCTAAAAAGTGGGGTCTCTCAACCCTGGTACTGTTGACATTATGGGCTGGATAATTCTTTGTTGTGGGGGACTGTCTCATATATTATGGGGTGTTTAACAGTAACCCTGGCGTCTACACATGAGATGCCAGTGGCAGTCCAACTCGCCCAGCATTGGCAACCAAAAATATCTCCAGACATTACTAAATATCCCCTGGAGGGAAAAATCACCCCCAGTTGAAAACCACTACCACTATCCTGAATGGAAAATGTGTAGGAATAGTTTAGCTGCTTTTGTAAAATAGACTGCTTATCCCCTCCCTGAGAGAATTGGATTCTCCCTTGGGTGAACAGATACAAGTGTGTGTGTGGGTCTAAAAAGCTACCAGGGTAATTCTAATGTAATTCTTGGGAGAAAGCCCCTGCCACAGAAAGTTGGTATCTCCTTTGTTTTTCTTTAACAACTGTCCTTTTTTTTTTTTTTTTTTTTGATAGCTTATCACATTTCAGGTATTATGCTTGGTGCTCATACCATTAATCTCATGAAGTAAATATTTAGCCCTCTTTTGAAGGACAGTGGTTCCAAAGAAGGTTTTTGAGAGTTGAACATTTTTGAGAGTTGAAGTGATACACAGTGCATTTTAAGCTGGGAGCATGGGAAGAGGGCTACCAGAAGCTGATAAATAGGAAGAAAGTAGAGAACTGTCAGGATGGAAGTTCCTGTTGTATTAGGAGTAAGTAAGAGCTGGGAGGACAGGCAGCTCGGTCACAAAGGAGGGTATTGGAAACGACTATTTTTTGAGGTGATAGGATTATGGTTGA
This sequence comes from Bos mutus, assembly GCF_027580195.1. Taxonomy (NCBI): domain Eukaryota; kingdom Metazoa; phylum Chordata; class Mammalia; order Artiodactyla; family Bovidae; genus Bos; species Bos mutus. Next base: position 44,036,293 of record NC_091635.1, read on the forward strand.
TTTTAATTTTCTTCATTTTTCTGTTTTTCTATAAGAACTTTTAAAAACTTTTATCAGAAAAATAACTTATTACGAAAAAGAAAAATTTCAAGTAATAGTAGAACTTGCCAAAATGCACGTGTATTTTTTTCCCAAGCATTTACTAAAACAGATCTCTTTGTTAACTGGTTCAGTGATGGAGTTGTTAATTTAAATTAAGCTGGATTATTACCCTAAGGTTTATCACCAGCCTGTCAAAAATTTTGCTACCAGAACAACAGGTATCTATCACTCTACTCCTGTAAGCAAATCCCTAACATTCCTAACCTCCTTATGTACTGAATACCCATGCCTGTTCTTTATTTTTTTATGCCTATTCTCTTTAACATTTTTTAAAAAACATTTTAAAAGTTTTGAAGAAATACCAAACGTTTGTTTAAAAAGCACAATAGTATATACATATAAAAGTGAAAACTTTTTAAATTTTTTTCTCTCGTATTCTGTAAGGGTAACCCACTTTTAATAGTTACAAGTTTATTAGTCCAGACTTTTTCCTGTGCTTAAATAGATATGTCATTTTTAAAAGAGATCGTATAATGTAAACTGTTTTATAGCTTGTTTGCAGTATGTTTTTAATACAAATGTAAAACCTTGTAAAACTCAAAATATGGAAAACACATAATCTGGAGGATAATATTTGAATACACAGTGGCTTAGTACATCAGTGACAGAGCCAGACCTGCAGGGTAGACTTTGCTCTTTTCTATGCCTACTGCCCTTTCAATTTCTCTCCAGAGGATTCAGCCTAAAAGTGACTAAAACAAAGAAAAGATGCCATGAAGATGGAAATAACCAACCATTCCAATCTATACAGACATCTTTTTTTTTTTAATTTTTATATACGGTCATCTTTCTGGGTGTTTTTTAACAAATGTAATTATATTTATCTGGATAGATTTCAAGTAAACAAATGAAGGCAAACCAAGTATAATTAGACACGTTTTAGTTTCATTTCCATGGTAAAATGTGAATAGGCATTTTTTTGGTCCTGTATTTGGTGTGATCTGTGATTATATTTTTCCATTATGTATATATTTAGTGGATTTCAGTTTTTAGAGCACTTTCAGGCTCATAGAAAAACTGAGCAAAAGGTACAGGTTTCCCATATAGCCTATGCTGCCACACAGGCAAAGCCTCCCCCATTATCAATATCAGAATAGTGCATTTGTTATCATTGATGAACTTACATTGATACATCATTATCACCCAAGGTCCATGGTTTATTTATTTTTAAGTCTTTCCAAAAAACATTTATTTGTTTATTTAGGACTTACTTTGCAAGAGCTGTGTCTAGTTGCAGCAAGTGGGGCCTACTTTTTGTTGCGGTGCCCAGCATTCTCTTGTGGGGCCTAGGCTCTAGAGCTCTGGCTTCAGCAGTTGTGGGAATGGGCTTAGTTGTTCCGTGGCATGTAGAATCTTCTTGGACCAGGGCTCGAACCCATGTCCCCTGCATTGGCAGGCAGATTCTTATCCATTCCGCCACCAAGGAAGTCCCCATAGTTTAAGTTAAGGCTTACTCTTGGTGTTGCATAATCTGTGGGTTTCGATAAATGTATACTGACATGTATCCACCATTATAATAATAGTACCATCCAGAGTAGTTTTGCTGCCTTAACAATCCTCTGTGCTCTGCCTGTTCATCCCTTCCTTTTCCCCTGACAACCACCTGTCTTTTTACTGCCTCTAAAGTTTTGTCTTTTCTGTTTTTTCTATTATTAAATATAATTTGCCAGAAACCTAAATTATTATTTCACATTTGTTTTTAGGTAAGCCGTGCTTCAAAAAATGTATCAAAAGCAAAACAATTGATCGAAAAAGCAAAAGCTTTGCATATTAGTAAGTCAAAATCTACTGAAGAAGTAGTGACACCTTTAAGACGTTCATCTAGACGTCAGACGCTTCCTGAAAGATCAGAAACAGAAGTAAGTATTACAGATATTTAGTGGTATAAATTTTGTTCTCTTCTGTTTGAAATGAGAGAAGGAAACCATTATAAAATTATAAGAGAGAGTACTTGTAGGAAGCCTTGAAGTGGTAGGAAGAATATAATTTTCCATTCTTTGACTTTGGCTCTCTTTTGCCCACAGAATACAATCTGAATCCTCATCAAGTCATTCAAGACCCTTCATAGACAGAACTAGCTCCTACCTTTCCTCAAAACAACCCTCTTCCTCAAATACACACTTTGCACTCTGTCTTACTAAATTATTCATTTCTCTCCAAAGGGTACAGTTTTAACTCTTTTCAGTTTGTAGTTTCAGCTTGAAATGTGTATTAGGTACTCAGTCCTACTGGAGGAATTCCTACTTAGATTTTAAGATCTGCTGAATGCCACCGTCTTCTGTTTTTTAAAAACTACAACAACAACAATTTTTTATAGAGACATATAGCTTTATTAGAGAGAGATAATTTTCATATCGTATAGTTTACTGTTTAAAGTATGCAATTCAGTCATAGAGTTGTGCATCCATCACCACAGTCAATTTTAGAACATTTTAATACCTCCAAAAGAACCCCCATCGTCCTTAGCTGTCACCTCCCAATCTCCCTTCCCTCAGCCCTAGCCAAACTGTATAGGTTTGTCTGCTCTGGACATTTAATACAAATGATATATTATCACATATAATACTATATATGGTCTATTGTATCTGGCTTCTCTCATTTAGCATAATGTTTCAAAGGTTCATCCATGTTGTAGCATTAGTGTTTTCTCTCTTTTTATTGCCAAATAATACCCCATTATACGGAAATACCACATGTGGTATACGGAAATACCACAACTAACGTCCATCAGTTGTTGGACGTTAAACTGTCCACTCGTAACCCTGTTTCTGTCCCCTAAACCCTGGTTCTAACCTTGATGCCATCGCTAGAGTTTCATTTGTCTGTGTTTCAAGTGTCTGCTCTTGCCTGTACATAGTAGATACTCAGAGATATATACTGACCATATGAGTACTTCTCAAACTTCATCTAATATTTTTCTAGGATATATAGTTCTGAAAGGGGGTAGCTAGAATTTTTATAGCTTGGTTGTATTGATTCTTTTTTCTGGAATATAGTTTGTTAGTTGCTTTTTTAAAAAAGAAAACTGTGATCATAGTAAATCTTCTTTTTGATCATGTGAACTTGTATGGTGTAAGCACAGGCTACTGCCATTCATATCATGTATTTTTTGTATCAAATAGTTTCTGACAGGGAGATGTATGGAATTGCTAATGTGATCTTCTTGTCTATGACTTCTAGCACTATAATCTTTTTGAAATTGTAATAACATTAACTATGTTATTAAAAAATTTTTTTCTTATTCCATCTTAGGACTCTGTAATAATAATAAGTTCAAGTCCTCCTCCTGTAAAGCATCCTGAGAAAAATCAGAAGAAACTTCAGTGTCTGAATGATGTGTTAGGAAAAAAACGTAACAAGGCTCCTAAAAATGTCCCTGGTAATCAGATTTGATAATATCAATGGTGAACATTAGGAGGTTTGAGGGGGATTATTTAGTTCTGAATTTTAATTTAAATTTCTTGTCTTATAACCTTTTAATTATATTAAATATTTCTATTTTGATGAGTAAATGAGTGAAGTTATAGTGTAGTTAGTAAAGAGTTTTACAAAGAGTAAGTGAGTATATTTTAAGTGATTGCATTTCTTTGTATCTTTTTAGCCTCAGTTAACTTAGTGATTCTGAAAGCTGACTGATCATCAAAATCATCTGGGTAAATTTAAAAAAATGTTAAATTTTTAGGTCCTTTCCTAGACATTACTGACCAAGAGTCTCTAGAGGTGGGTTGTGGGAATCTGTAACTTAAAAAAAACCTCCCCAGTAAATTCTGATATTGATATTGCCAGGTTGAGAGACCAACTCATTGTATAGAAAAATTTTAGTTAAAAAATTTTTAAAGAGTTCTGAAAGTAATTGAAGGTAAGTGGAGATGATAAGCCTTGATACTAACCTAAGTATTTATTTTTCTAAGGAAAAGTGAAAGTCGCGCCTTTATTTCTTACTAGAAAGACTCAGAAGACAGCTGATCCCGCCCTTGGTTTTGATGAAAGCAGGTTAGTCTGATACAGATTTTAAAATGCCAAAATATTCTATGGAATGTATTTTGTATTCATTTACTTTGATGAGAAAGATTTAAACTATCATATGAAGCTTTAATAAGTCCATTTTAAAAGATGACAATGTTGACATTGCTACAACTGCAATTTGAAGATCTTGATCTTTTGCAAACATTTTGTGGCCATCTGTAGACACGCTAATGGAAAAATAAATAGGCAAACCAAAAATACCAAAAAGCTGATTTATGAACCTAGTAAATATTTAAATATCCCTTATGTACCAGGCACTGTGTTTGGTACTAGAATATCAATGGAAGTAAGACACATTCCCCATCCTCTTGACTGGTAAAGAAACTGCCTGCCAATGCAGGAGACTTAAGAGACTCAGGTTTGATTCCTGGGTCAGGAATTTCCCCTAGAGAAGGAAATGGCACCCCACTCCAGTGTTCTTGCCTGGAGAATCCCATGGACAGAGGAACCTGGAAGGCTACAGTCCATAGGGTTGCAAAGATTAGGACACAACAGAGCGACTTAGCACACACACACTGTCTTCTTGAGGCTTACACTTTAGAGGAAAGACAGTCTGATTAAGCATTAATTGAGCCAACAAGTGAAGAATTGGAGTTGTGCTAAGGAGAGGTACAAAGTTCTATTAAGTAGATTTGGTCTGGTTAAGAAAGGATTCACTGAGGAAATGATGCCTGAACTGAAGGATGAGCAGGAGCTCATTGGGGAGGAGCAGTGGTCCATCCAGAGGGACCATCTAGAGTCCCTGTGACTGCAAGGAGCATGGTAAATACAGGAAGTTGAAGGAATGTCCCTGTGACTTGAGCACAGTGAGCAGAGTGTGAGATTATGCTGGAGAGGTGGTACCAGCCCATGTGGGTAGGACCTTTAGGACACATGAATGGATTTTGTCACTATGCTAAGAGCAATGAGAAGCAGTCAGAGGGTTTTAAACATGAATGGAAACAAGCATTTGAATTTTGAAAGTTTAATCTGACTGCTGGATTAATTTGGCTGTTGTACAGAGAATGGGATGGAGGAAGGATTAGAGTAGATATAGGAGTCCTGGTGAGAGATAATGAAAGTGTGGACTCAAGTATTGGAGAGGATGTACGAAAGATTTTAGGAGTTACATTTATTTGTTTATTTTCTGCCATACCATGTGGCTTGTGGGGTTTTAGTTCCCCCACCAGGAATTGAACCTGTGCCCTTGGTAGTGAAAGCGTGAAGTCCTACCCACTGGACCACCAGGGAATTCCCTAGGAGATAAATTTAAGAACCCTTTATGATTAATTGGGCTTCCCTGATAACTCAGTTGGTAAAGACTCTGCCTGCGATGCAGGAAACGCTGGTTTGATTCCTGGATCGGGAATATCCGCTAGAGAAGGGATCGGCTACCCACTCCAGTATTCTTGGGCGTCCCTGGTGGCTCAGCTGGTAAAGAATCCACCTGCAATGCTGGAGACCTGGGTTCTAATTAATTATGATTAATTAAGAGTTGAAGATGGAAAGATGACACCTAAGTTCTGATCTGGGCCAGTGGGTTGCACAATGGAAGAAGACCAGGTTTAGGGACATGAGTTCAGGTTATTTTTTCTTTTTTTTCCTGTTTCAGTTTTATTGAGGAATAATTGCCTATTGTTAAATGCACATATTTTAAGCACACAGTTTTGACAAGTATGTTATAGCTGGATATTACATCTTTCTTTTACTCCCGATTGGTTTACTTTTTCTTTTTCTGTATCCCTACCACCACCAGAACAAAAGGTTGTCACTATTCTGGTTGCTGTTACCATTAGTTAGTTATTTCTGTTGCCATTGGTTATTTTTCGTCTGTTTCCGAACATCACATAAACGCTATATGTTATTTTGTGCCTCAGTGCACTTGCTTGGTACACAACATATACGCATATTTTTTAAGTCAACTTTATTCAGGTATAATATGCATATATTCATATGCACCCCTATTAAGTAAATAGTTTGAACTGTTACAAACATTCATGTAGGAGCCTGCCATGGTACGTCAACATCACTCTCTCCCCTCGGCCTTCCCATCCCCCATCCTCCTCTAGCCTGTCTCCACCGTCCTGCGTGAGTCAGGAGTCTTAGGGTTAGCAATACGTGATAAGCCAGGTGAAACTGAGACATCAATAATGAGGGCCCTATGGTTCCTACTGTTGGAAACTTAAAAGTTCTTCTATTAATTTCTAGAAATGTGGCACTGATTTTATCTGATTATACTATAAATGTATGTTAAAAAAAAAAGGAAGACAAAAGACAGGAAAAAAAAACTCACCTACCATTCGAAGATAGCCTCTGTTAACATTTTGGTGGATGTTCTTCAATACATTTTTTTTCTGTATATACTTATTACTTAATGTTTTAACATTGACTAGACTTTCCTTTTTACGATAAGCAGAAAAAGAATTTGACCAGTTAACATCTCAGGGAGCTGATTAAATTTTTTTCACATAAAATTAAGAAATATTTATCTTATAGTGTATTTTTAAGTGTTTATAATCTTAGCTGTCCTTTTCTCACATTATTTTCTTAAAAGCCAAGATGCATCTGAAAAGTCTCAGGATTGTGATGTGCAGTTTAAAGCAAAGCGTGACTTCCTCATGAGCGGTTTGCCAGATTTGTTGAAACGACAAATTGCAAAGAAAGCTGCTGTGTTAGATGTGTACAATGCAGTGAGCTCCAGTTTCCAGAGAGTCGTTCATGTTCAGCAAAAAGACCATGGTGAGTTTATTATTATGAGATATTTTTAAACGTTAAAAGCAGCAATATGAAACTATGTAAGTTGGTTTTAGGTGAGACAAAGGTTCAGGTATAATTCTTATGTGAATTTAAAGTAGCTTTTTATCCTCTCTCTTCCTGGGAAATCCCATCAACAGAGGAGCCTGGTGGGCTACAGTCCATGGAGTCACGAAGAGTCGGACATGACTGAGCAACTAAACCAGCACTACCGCATCCTCTCTGCTGCAGCCTTGGGCTGAGAAAGGGGGTGGGGCAGGAAAGCCGAAGCCCTTAGCCCTGATGCCAGGGGAGGGCAGGCACGTGTGTAGAGCTGAAGTGAATGCTGTCCAGAGAGGCGCTGTGTTCTTGAAACCTGAGCCTGTCTGTGCACAGATCATCTTGTAAGAGTTTCTTAGAGGAACTCCATCCCTGTCTGTCCAGTCTGCAGCTCACTGTTTAAGAGAAATCTGTCTGCCTCCTTGCTATAACAGCTTGTGCTGTTTGGTACCACACAAGTATCTTGTGAACCATCTGGAGTGGTAACAGGGAGCCGTGCTCCACTGTTCTAGCTCTCTCTACCTTCACATGTACCGCACTCTAGAGCAAGATGTTTACACAAGCCGTAGGATGGTGTTAACTTGATCTTGGTCTAATTCTCTGTGGATTCAAGTGTTCTGGTAACCACAGTCTTACTTTACCTATTTAGTTTTTATAAGTACTGATGATATACAAAGCCTTCTATCTTTGCTTTGTTGTTGTTCCTGAAAAGTGTTAGTCACTTCAGTCGTGTCTGACTGTTTGTGATCCCGTGGACTCTGTCCATGGAATTCAGAGGCAAGAATACTGGAATGGGTAGCCATTCCTTCTGCAGATCTTCCCAGCCCAGGGATCACCGGGGTCTCCTGCATTGCAGGCAGACTCTTTACTGTCTGAGCCACCCAGGAAGCCCCCTATTGTTGTTCCTACCTAGTGCTCTTTGTCAGGGCAAAAACAGTTATGTTCTTCTCAGCTGGCTTTGTAGTTTGGTTTGGTGTAATCCCTCTACTCATGAAATGTTCACTATGTTCTGTTCTCGTTTCTTTTTCTTTTATGTTTCTGACCTTCACGGTTTTTGAGTTTTATTTAGCCTGTCTTTTCTCTGTTGTATGGAGAAGTTCCCAGCCAGCCTTTCTAAAATATTCTACTTTCCCTTTTCTCTCAGTTCTGCTATGGCCATTCAGTGGATGAAACCTTTCTTGTTAGCTTCACCAGCTCAGTTTTATAAAGCATTTTCTAATAGTATGTTCAACTATAGAAATTAGTTATACTTTTCCTTAGGATCATGCCCATGGTCACCTAGGAACAGAATCTGGATTTCAGGATGCTAATTGCCCCTGAAATTTTTAACCTGAGTAGCAAGGTTGATTTAAAAAAATGAGAAATGTGCTAATATTTGCTTATTTTTAACAATTGGGAGGGAAGACTAGGTAATTTTTATTAATTGTATTTGTTACAGGTGAGGATTTTGTTTCTGTGTACTCCTTTGAATTTTGATACTTTTGTGTTAACTGTGTAGTTGTTGAGTCTTTTTGTGTTTGTTGACTTGGCATTTGGTAAATGGATAAGAATATGAAGAATGAAGGTAATTAACATTATTTTTCTGTTTTTCTTTAGGGTGCCATTTGTGGCATTTGAAACCACCCACTTGTCCTCTCTTAACTAAACTTAAAGAACTAAATACTAAAGTAATAGATCTCTCAAAATGTGTTATGGCTCTTGGTGAATTTTCAACATTGAATTCAAATTCGAAAAGTAATAATTCCACTGTTGGGGTAAGTATGAGAGCAGTCAACTTATAGGATGTTTCCTTCACATTTTTCAGAGGGAAAAAATTTTACGTGTCTACTATTGGAGCCTAAAGATCATCTCTTCCTAGAGTCCAATTTTAAAAAATAAATCCCAATTGAAATACAAATCCTTTTAAATTCTGAGAACTTTAAAAACATTTTAAGAGTTAATGATAGCCAGTTTCAAAAGAATATTAGATTGTATAGCACATTTAGGTACTTTGTCAGTCAAAATTATACTCTAATAAATGTATAAAATACAATTCGTTTAAAAAAGAACAATAAAAATATGAACTAAGTCCTTCTAAAGCTATGCAAATGCAGCTTTGCCGTCAAGGGTTGTATTTAGTGACTAAGGTTAATCCTACCCTGACGTAGACTTATAAACAGAAAATAATTGGTAGTATTCTGATTAATATTATTAGAATGTGAGTTTAATTGAACATTTGGTTTTTTATTGCAGTTTATGGGGAAAAGGAAAGATTTGACTGAAGAAGTAAGAAATCTTTTGTTGGAGGAAATTAGGTGGTCAAATCCCAGATTTCCTTTGAGGAAATACTTCTCTTTGCTTCTAAAAAAGCGAACTGAGCACCAGGTACTTTCTGAGTGTCATTGTAAACAAGGTTAGTGATAATTACTGTCATTTCCATTAACATTACAGTTTTGAAAATGCTGAGGTTAGCTATTAACTCTTGGAAGTGCTCAGCACTGAGAGAACTTTTCTTGTGGTTGACAGTGAGGTTTGTTCAACTAAAGTAAAGCATCTTATGTGATGCATTGTTGGCCTCTGCTGGCTTACAGAGTGGCCAACCCCAAAACAGCTTTAATTATGTTAAAATACTAATATTTTATTTAAGGAAAGTCTTAGATTAGGTAGTTTTTATAGCCTGTACAAAAGGCAGTCTAAATAACAAGATAGCAACTAACTTTCAGCATGCAATATTTGATTCTTGGCTTTTCATTTCATAGTAATAAGGCTATTGGATATTTTGAAGTGGTATTAAGATTATTGGGTAATAAAATTAGTTTTCTGTTGATTGGTAAGCACGTGCATTTCTATAATTTCCCAAATAGAAAGTCCACAACTTGAGCCCATTGTTAGCCGAAAAGAAACCAAAAGGAAACGAGTGGAAACGGAAAATCATAAATCCAAAAGAAGGAAACCAAATGAATATTTAGAAAGTCCAAGAAAGATAAATGGGAAACCAGAAGAACTTGACAAAAGAAACAACTCCAGTGGGATAAAGCTAGATTCTTCCAAAGGTTTGTTTCCTAAAACATCCAGGAAGAAACAAACAGCTTTGAGTACAAGGTGTAAAGTGGAAACAACAGTAGAAGATCCTGATATTCTGATAGTAGATGATGACAAAGAGTCTTCATCAGAAGTGTCCTCCATTCCAGGTAAATTAGATTCTTTTCTCCTTCTGGTCCTAGACGTTTTTTGTTTGCTTGTTTTTCTCATTTTGCCCCTCTTTTTTAATGTATGCTCATTGCACCATTCAAACAAAATAAGACGAGGAAGCCTCACTGATTAGGGTCTTACAGATAAGCCACATTTAACAGATTTCTGTTTGGCCATTGATTTTTCTGTGCTTCCTTAAATACGTATGCCTTTTTAAAAACTTGGGATCACACTCTACCTATTATTTTACACCTGTTCCACTGATTTTTCTGACATAGTCCCATTTGGTTATCTAGCGTATCTGGAGTATTCTATTGAACTGATTAATTTATTCATGTAGAGTATGTTTTGATCATCTGTACAGCAAGTCTGTCTTTTTTTTTAATTGAAGTATACTTGATGTACAACGTTGTGTTAGTTTCAGGTATGCAGCAAAGTGAATCAGTTATACATATACATATATGCGTTCTTTCTTTTAGCTTCTTTTCCCATATGGGCCATTACAGAGTATTGAGTAGTGCTGTGCTATATAGCCGACTCTTACTAGTTATCTGTTTTATATATAGTAGTGTGTATATGTCAATCCCAATCTCCCAGTTTATCCCTCCCTCCATCTGTGATTCTGCTTCTGTTTTGTAAAAATGTTCATTTGTTCCCTTTTTTTAGATTCCGCATATAAGCAATATCACATAATATTTTTCTTTCTGTGTCTGACTGACTTCACTCAGTATGACAATCCTAGATCTATCCATCTATAATTCTTTTTAAACTATTTTCATCCATTGCTCCACTAAATGAACTGCAGATTCCTTTACCTGACAAATTCCATGGGCATTTTGATTTTGCATTAGTATGTAGGTTAACTTGAAGGGAACTGGTATCTTCCCAACGTTGTATTCTCTGTCAGGAGTGTAGCCTCTCTCCATTTACTCAGGCCGACCTTATAGAAGGTTCTAATGTATCTTTTTAGTGGTTAAGAAGAGGCTTTGTGAAAAGGATGCTACATTTGTCCTTTAGATGATTTCTTATAGTACAAATTATTTTTCATAATTTGCATTTCTTAAAGAAAGGCAATGCCAAAGAATGCTCAAACTACTGCACAGTTTTACTCATCTCACACGCTAGTTAAGTAATGCTTAAAGTTCTCCAAGCCAGGCTTTAGCAATACATGAACTGTGAACTTCCAGTTGTTCATGCTGGTTTTAGAAAAGGCAGAGGAACCAGAGATCAAATTGCCAACATCCACTGAATCATTGAAAAAGCAAGAGAGTTCCAGAAAAACATCTATTTCTGTTTTATTGACCCTGCCAAAGCCTTTGACTGTGTGGATCACAAGAAACTGTGGAAAATTCTGAAAGAGATGGGAATACCAGACCACCTGACCTGCCTCTTGAGAAACCTGTATGCAGGTCAGGAAGCAACAGTTAGAACTGGACATGGAACAACAGACTGGTTCCAAATAGGAAAAGGAGTACATCAAGGCTGTATATTGTCATCCTGCTTATTTAACTTCTATGCAGAGTACATCATGAGAAACGCTGGGCTGGAAGAAGCACAAGCTGGAATCAAGATTGCCGGGAGAAATATCAATAACCTCAGATATGCAGATGACACCACCCTTATGACAGAAAGTGAAGAAGAACTAAAGAGCCTCTTGATGAAAGTGAAAGTGGAGAGTGAAAAAGTTGGCTTAAAGCTCAACATTCAGAAAACAAAGATCATGGCATCCGGTCCCATCACTTCATGGCAAATACATGTGGAAAACAGTGGCTGACTTTGTTTTTCTGGGCTCCAGAATCACTGCAGATGGTGATTGCAGCCGTGAAATTAAAAGACGCTTACTCCTTGGAAGGGAAGTTATGACCAACCTAGACAGCATATTGAAAAGCAGAGATATTACTTTGCCAACAAAAGTCCGTCTAGTCAAGGCTATGGTTTTTCCAGTGGTCATGTATGGATGTGAGAGTTGGACTATAAAGAAAGCTGAGTGCCAAAGAATTGATGCTTTTTGAACTGTGGTGTTGGAGAAGACTCTTGAGAGTCCCTTGGACTGCAAGGAGATCCAACCAGTCCATTCTAAAGGAGATCTGTCCTGGGTGTTCATTGAAAGGACTGATGTTAAAGCTGAAGCTCCAATACTTTGGCCATCTGATGCGAAGAGCTGACTCATTGGAAAATCCCTGGGAAGGATTGAGGGCAAGAGGAGAAGGGGACGACAGAGGATGAGATGGTTGGATGGCATTACCGACTCAATGGACATGGGTTTGGGTGGACTCCGGGAGTTGGTGATGGACAGGGAGGCCCGTTCTGCTGTGGTTCATGGGGTGGCAAAGAGTTGGACACGACTCAGCGTCGTGAACTGAACTGAGTGCTTTGAGTAACTTTTTTTTTTTTTACTTTTTTTTTTTTTGAGTAACATTTTTAATGTATACTTTTAAATCTTCCTCCCTGGTGGCTCAGAGGTTAAAGTGTCTGCCTGCAAAGCAGGAGACTTGGGTTCGATCCCTGGGTTGGGAAGATCCCCTGGAGAAGGAAATGGCAACCCACTCCAGTATTCTTGCCTGGAGAATCCCATGGACAGAGAAGCCTGGTGGGCTACAGTCCACGGGGTCACAAAGAGTCCTGCACGACTGAGCGACCTTACTTACTTTAAATCTTATAGTCATAAGACGTTATGGTGGTTAGCTTTTAAGGGGAACAGTTTTGATGAGAAGAATTTTCAATGTAATGTTAGGTTTTTAAAATTGCCTTTTTTGGCAGTTTATAAATATAAACATTTCTACAAATACTTATTGTTACATGAAACAATAATGTAAATGTATAAGAATATATGTTTATGTCAAGGAACAAAATACTTCAATACATATTTTTTTCTCTAGATTCTGGAATTGAAGACATGCTTTGGACGGAAAAGTATCAACCTCAGAACTCCAGTGAACTCATAGGCAATGAACTAGCTATAAAAAAGTTACATAGGTTGGTAAAATTTATAAAGGAATTGAGAAATAGTTTATGAATCTAGTTTTACTATTTATTTATACTGAAATCTAGAAATTATGGGCTTCTCTGGTGGCTCAAGTGGTAAAGAATCTGCCTACAATGGAGGAGACTCGGGTTCGATCCCTGGGTCAGGAAGATCCCCTGGAGAAGGGAGTGGCTACCCACTCCAGTATGCTTCCCTGGAGAATCCATGGACAGAGGAGCCTGACAGGCTACTGTCCACGGGATCGAAAAGGGTCAGACACGAGTGAATGACTAACACAACGCTAGAAATTATAAAGTTATACATCACAAGGTAAAATCTTAAAAATTAAAAATCCAAAGTGAAAAGTAAATGTACCTCTTTTCTCCTGTTTCTATTCCTTACTATTAATGATGTCTTATAAAACCTTCCAGAAAAAAATTAATGCATATATTTGCTCTTCCTAACAGATAGGATCATATTACTACTAACTTAGGTCATAATCCTTGTCTTCAATTCCTACCTCCAAAGAGTTCTGGAAATTGAAAGTTTATTAACTTTATTATATACAAAATATTTATTATGACCTTCCCTGGTGGCTTAGAGGTAAAGAATCTGCCTGCAGTGCAGGAGATGCGGGTTTGATCCCTGGGTCGGGAAGATCCCCTGGAGAAGGAAAAGGCAAACCACTCTAGTATTCTTGCCTGGGCAATCCCATGATTTCTGCCTTTTCCATGAACAAAGGAGCCTAGAGGGCTGCTGTCCATGGAGTCGAAAAGAGCTGGACACAACTTTAGCAACTAAACAATGACAAAAGTTCTTTATAGTCTTTATCGGTCCCAACCAGAAATATCCAGTGATTATAGATGTACTGCCACAGACCCACTAAAGATATTATGTGATATGTAGTATATGTTCCAAATGATATTTCTAATATCTGAGAAATCTTGAATTCTAAAACTCACCTTGCCCAAAGGACTTCATACAAGGAATTGGGAGCCATCATAATAAACACGTTAAGATTGGCGTTGTTCTAAGTACTTGATAGTTCTTAGCTCATTTGATCCTTAGAATGATCCTATGAGGGTAAATACTGTTCCTCAAGAAGAATGAGTCCTAGAGAGGTTGAGTTACTTGTATGAGGTCACACATCTAAAAAGTGGTGGAGCTCAATTTAAACTCATGCGGTCTAGCTCCAGATGAGGATTTAATCTTCCTACTCATAGCATGGTGATTAGACATCTTTCAAGTCATCGTCTGTTCCATTTCTGAGTTTCTCTGTACTGGTTTCTTATGTGACCATACCATAAAGTATCTTTTTCCCTACCGATGCACTTTTTTAAGTTTTTCCTTTTGGAGACTAATTTAAACAGTGTTGTAGTGAATATCCTTGCACATATAGTCTTGAGTATTTAGGCAAAATTACTTCATTTTAAAATATTCATGCCAGTATAAAATTATTTTACTATATAGTTGATTCAAAAGCATCATGGAATTCTTAAAATGTAACAATATACCGTACCTTCCCCCAACAACCATTTTAACATATTGTCTAAAAACTACATTCTGTGACTTATTTTTATTAACATACATTTTCTTTTGATAGTTGGTTGAAAGACTGGAAAAGAAGAGCTGAATTGGAAGAAGGACAGAATTTGAAGGGAAAAAGAGACGAGAAACAGGAAGGTATTTTGAGGTTTTTTTTGCATTTCACTGAACATTTTTAGAATTAGATTAGCTAAACACTTTTGTGAGGCTTCTTATTTGATATGTTTGGTTTTCTCATTTTTGTACATTGAATTGCCAACATTTATCAGCAGGAAGTTGTGGGGTTTGGTCACCGGGTTTGGTGAGATAGAGCTGCTGCCCATCAATTGTTTTATGTGCGTTTGAATGATTTTTCAGATTCGTTGGATAGCAGAGACTTCAAAGGCAGTTCAGATGACGAAGAAGAAAATCGCCTTTGCAATACTGTTCTTATAACAGGGCCAACAGGAGTGGGGAAGACTGCTGCGGTATATGCTTGTGCCCAGGAACTTGGATTTAAGGTTAGTAACAGCTCTAGTGGGTGGATACTAATGTAATGAAATGAAAAGAAATATAAACCATTCTGCCCCTTTTCATGTATTCTTCTTCTAGATATTTGAAGTGAATGCCTCTTCTCAGCGCAGTGGTAGACAAATTCTGTCTCAGCTGAAGGAAGCTACTCAGTCTCATCAAGTAGACAAGCAAGGTGTCAACTCACAGAAACCCTGCTTTTTTAATAGCTACAATATCGGCAGGTCACCAAGTAAGTGAATTATTTTCTTCAAATCATAGCCTTTAAGAAATGAAAATTTAAGAAAAGAATTTTAATAATCAATATTTTGCCATATTTTATCTCTTCCTACTTATATATGTGCCTTTCAAATATTTGTTGGGTTTTATGTTTTAAAACAAATCTCATGACCATCACATAATTTTACTCATGTATATATATATACTTTAGCTCTAACTGATAAGGACTTTTTAAAAGCATAATTGCAATATCATAACCAGACTAACAAAGTTAACCACATACCTTAATTTGATCTGATACATAGTCTGATTTCAGTTTTCTGTTGTTTCAAATGGTTCATTCAAATCAGGATTCAAACAAAGTCCACACCTTAGATTAATGTTTAAGTGTCTTTTCATCTCTCTTAATAACTCCCTCACTCTTTCTCTTCATGTTATTTGTTGAAGAACATGGGACATTGGTCATAAAATGTCTCACATTCTGGATTTGGCTGACTATATCTACATGGTATCAATTAACACATTCCTCTTCCTTGTATTTCTTATAAACTGGCAGTTAGATCTGTGGGCTTGATTAGATTCATTTCCGTTTTGGTGCTGGTATACATTCACAGACGGGGCTGCGCTTCCTGTGGTGTCATAGCAAGAGATGCATAACAACTGGTTATACCACTTTTAGTGATACTAAGATATTTTTTATTTTAAGATTATACCTCTTCCCTTGTGATGTTAAAATGTCTGATTTCTATGACATGATAGTGATATCTATGGTAATTTTTTTCAAAGCTCAAAATTTCCTCTGTTTTTTCAAACACCTATGATACACAAGAAATATAAGATGTCTGAAGGTGAGGGTATAGAAAAAGAATAGGACACAGTCATGGATATGTGCACATATACTGGTGTGTAAAGAAGATTCTGCTCTGAGTCCGTGTGATAATCACTAGTGCATGTAAAGGCTGAATTGGGGTACTTAGAGAGGAGCAAAGGGCAAGCTCTGGGATAAATACCAGGCTGCTGTCAGGCTTCTGAAAGGTGGGCATCAGCCATTTGTTTTTAACTTTGTATCCATCTTTCATATCTAGAAAAACGTATCACTTGCTTGTAGTATCATTTACTGTGGGCTAAACCAAAGTTGGACTAGAAGACATGTAATGTGCTCAGTATACACCAGTATCAGTTTTCCTCCAGCCTTTAGCTGTGGCATGTGAACGCTTAGTTGCACCCTGTGGGATCTAGTTCCCTGACCTGGGATTGAACCCAGGCCCCCTGCATTGGGAGAGTGGAGTCTTAACCACTGGATGACCAGGGAAGTGCCCCTCTAGCTTCTTTTGACCTCTAGCAGATATAGACAGAGTGAATGGAGGGATTGTGAACATTATTTACTTCAAAAATGGAAAAGAGTATCTTTTCCAAATGATTGGCTTTATCTTCTCAACTGATAGGCTAACAATACAGTAATATTTGAGTGTAAAGAGTATTTGACTATAAGAATGAAAAAGAATTTTTATATCTTTTCTTTTTAACTGGTATGAGTAGAATTATACTGTGGATAACTCAATCTTGCCATCTGTTTAATTTTTAGAATATTTGTTTTTAAGTGTAGTTTGTTTTTGGCAGAAAAATTATGCTCCCCCAAGAAGGTTGTTACATCACCAAGAAAAATTCCTCCTCCATCACCACAAAGTAGTGGACCAAAGCGAACACTTCCACCCAGAACTTTGGCAAATTATTTTAAAGTGTCTTCTAAGCCAAAAAATAATGAACAAATAGGAGCACTTCTAGAAAATAATAAAGGTAAGACACTAAATTGATAAAGAACCCTGATACATAAAAACTGGATGATATTTCATGAGTTCCTATTGTTATTTATTAAACTTCTGAAGGTACTACTTGTAGCAGTCTTGATGCTTTGTTTCAGTTTTGATAGGGGATTTCAGTTTGAGCTTATTCTGTGGAAATAGTCAATGTTCAATCAGAAGTTGATTTGAAAGAAGATAGGGTACATATATACAATGAATATTATTCATCCCACTAAGAGAAGCAAAATAGGGTCATTTGTAGAGACCTGAATGAACCTGGAGTCTCATACAGAGTGAAGTAAGTTAGAAAAACAAATATACATTAACGCGTGTATGTGGCATCTAGAAAAATGGTACTGATGAACTACTTCCAAGGCAGGAAGAGGGAGACAGACGTAGAGAAGAAACATGTGAACATAGCAGGGGAAGGGGAGGGTGGGATGAACTGTGAGACTAGGAGTGACATTCGCACACTACCATGTGTGAAATAGACAGCTAGCAGGCAGCTGCTGTGCAGCACAGAAGCTCAGCTTGGTGCTCTGTGATGACATAGAGTGGTCGGATAGAGGGTGGGGTGGGAGAGAGGTCCACGAGGGATGGGATGTATGTATACGTATAGCTCGTTCATGTCACTGTACAGCAGAAACTAACACTACATTGTAAAGCAATTATATTCTAATAAAAAAGTTGACTTTATATAAAATATTTTATATGCAGGAATCAAAAATTCTTTTGAACAGAAACAGATCATTCAGACTAAATCTACAAACACAACGAATTCAAATGTCAAAGAGTTTGGGGCTGAGGAACCCAACAGGAAAAATGCAACATCCCTCATTCTTTTTGAGGAGGTAGGTTTACAGAGGTATACATTTGTGATATCTCCTGATAAAAGCTTATTCTAGAGGTTACTATATATTTTACTCTGACGATCTGTAAAACAGCCAAGAAAGTCAGGAATAATTGTGTCTATGACCCGGGTTTAATCCCTGAGTTGGGAAGATTCCCCTGAAGAAGAGAATGGCAATCCGCCTGGCAGGCTACAGTCCATGGGGTTGCAAAGAGTCAGGTATGACTGAGTGACTAACACTCACTCATTTCAAATTAAAGTGAATAAAACTGTCACCCATAGAAGAATTTTTCAGGAACATGATTCATGCAACTTGATTACTGTTTAGAGTTTGTAGAATTATACTGGCCCATACTTATCCAATTATATTAATAGGTGACTATTTCTTTGGTTTTAATGTTTGATAATTTATTTACTCTTTTAATAGTGTAAGACATTGTAAGCGTGGTGTGAAGTCACAGTGTTTACAAATTCATAAATTTTGTCTCTGACATATAATGTATCTACTGTGTATACATAACTGATATTCAAGTAAATGTATTGTTACTCACTATGTCAGTATCCTAATAACCATTTTATTCTTAGGTTGATGTCATTTTTGAAGAAGATGCTGGATTTTTGAATGCAATCAAAACATTCATGGCAACCACGAAAAGACCTGTAATCCTTACAACAAGTGGTAGGTAACCAGTGATTTTACAATTAATTACTTTCGGTTAAAATATTTGGGAAAGCTTCTAATTTTGGTTAGATACGTTGCTTTAGAAGTCTGCTGGCGAATTAAATTGGTTGTTTTTTCCTAAAGAGGAGGCTTCTAGATCATTTTTATTAATCAACTAAGAATTATTCAAATTTGCAATTGATTTGCAGCCTTGAGTAATTATAAAACTTAATATATTAACTTGCAAATACCAATGACTTTAAAAAATGGGTACTACTTTGAATTACTGTGTTGGGGTGTTAGATATTTAGGATGTCAACAACAGCCTACACAGATAAAGAAATTTATGGACAAGCCAGTGAAGGGGTTTTGGGAAGGAAAAGATCTTTCTCTTTATCTCTTCCTCTTACCTATAATTAGGTCACCAAACCTCATTTACTGGTCAGAATTTTTTATGGAACCTAACCTTTCTCCAGTTCCTTAATATTAAATTTGGCCATTCCTTAGCCCTTGATAATGTTTCCGTATGGATTAATTGCATATTTTAGCTGAAGTCAGCCATCATCAGTCTCACAGAATTGGTCCCCTTTTCTTTATAATTAGAATTTTGTTTTTAATTTTAAAATTTCATGCAATATTTTTCATTCTGTATATTGTATTATAATATTTTCAATATTTGTTATTGCAGATATTCAGAATGTCTCTACTATGGATTTTTGTAGGAAAATGTGTTTGTGTTAGTCTCTACTTAGAAATTAATGGCCCATTTAATAGTTAATGATTGTACTCTAAAAATATCGTTAAAATCATATTAATTACAAGTGACTTGGTAGTTTAAAAGGTCAAGGTAGAAATTCAGTTCCTTAATGATTTATAATTTGTATGATGTTTTCATTACTGATGAAATATAGAATACTTTCATAGAAAACGTATGACTAGAGAAAGTACCTTAGTGGTTTTAATGTTTAAAAATATGTTTTTTCACTACAGATCCAACATTTAGTTTAATGTTTGATGGCTGCTTTGAAGAAATTAATTTTAATACTCCTTCACTGGTAAGCTTTGAATTTTGATGATCATAAATTATATATCATAATTATATAACAGGTAATTTATTATAATATTTATCTATATTTTGACTATTTAAGGGTATGTTAACATTTTTGAGTTTTAGGAGACTTCTGATTTTTTTTTTTAAACTTAAAGTTTTTTTTTTTTTTTTAAAATTCAAATATGCAAATTTTTACTAGACTCCAGTGTTCTTTAGTTCTTTTTCATAGTAACCAGTGCTTTTTTAAGGTGAAATTTACATACAGTTAAAATTGCACTTAAGTACAAGTTGAAAAATATGAACAGAGATAAACATCCATATAACCATTATCCAGATCAAAATCACCTCATTATCCAGATCAAAATCACCTCAAAAAGTTCCCTTGGGCCCTTTTTAGTCAGCACTCCCCTCTCCACCAGAGATAACCACTATTCTAATGTGTATTAACTCAGATTAGTTTTGTCTGTTATGAAACTTTATGCTTTAATTTTCAAATTCTTTGTGTTTGCATACATTATAAGCTCCTCGATACAATGCTCTGTTTTTGGCTTTAGCTGATCATATATACTTTAAAGAAATTAAGAAGGTAAAAAATCAAGTTTTTGTTTACCTGTGTAATTTCGTATATTCTTAATTTCTGTATGAAGATCTGAGTTTTTCCTTGGTTTTATTTCTCTTTAGCCTCAAGAACTTCATTAGCAATTCTTACAGAAGAAGTCTGCCAGCAGTGGATTATATTAGATGTCTTTCAGTTTTTCCATCATTACTTTAAACATGTCATTTCACTGTGTTTTGATCACCAGTGTTTCTGTTATGTCCCAGCAGTTTGAACAGATTTTTAAAATTAATGTTTCTGCCCCATATGTAATGTGTCATTTTCTTCTAGATGCCTTCAAGATCCTCTCTTTAACTTTAGTTTTCAGCAGTTTTCTTGTGATGTTCCTAGGTATTATTTTTCTTCATATTTATCCTGCTTGTGATTCTTCATTATCTATTATCCTTAATTATATATCATTCTTCCAATTAGGGAACTTTGTAGTCTTATTTTCCCAAATTTATTTTATTTTCATTTTCTCTTTTTCCCTTCTGGGGATTTAATTACAAGAAGGTTGGACATTTACATTGACCCCCATGTCACTGAGATGTGCTGTTTCTTCCCCAAGCCACTCCCGCAATTTTTTTTTTCGGTTTATACTTCTGATTTGGTGATTTATATTGATTTATCTTCAAGTCTACTGACCTTTTTTTTCCTGCCATCTCAGTTTTTCCATGAGGTCCATCAACAGAAATCTTTATTCTAATATTACATTAATTTTTAGTTTTACAAGTTCTTTTTACTTCCTTTTTATGTATTCTATTTTTCTGTTGAAATTTCCTATTGTTCATTGTAAGCATGTTTTCCTTAAGCATAGTTTTACTAGCTGTTTTAAAATTCTTTCTTGCTAATTCCAGCTTTGTCATCTTGTGATCAGTCTCTACTTGATTGTCTTGCCTCTGAGGTATTGGTTACTTTTCCTACTTTTTTGTCTAGTAATTTTAGATTTTTATCTTGTACTTTGTGAATGATATATTGTACATTGTGAATGTATATATATATTCTGGATTCTTTTTTGTTCATCTGAACAAGTATTCTGTTCAGAATACTTGCTTTATTTTTTTAACTAAAATTTTTCAGAATTTTAGTTTTAGCGGTCTGCTTTAAGACAAGCTCACGCACATGAAGTTTAAGCATCAGCCAGTGATTTGGGTTCTTTATAGCTAGGATTTCCGTTTGTCTACTTTCGTGGACCTCCCCCTCACTTTCTAGCTGCTGTGAGTTTTAGCTGCCACTGTTACAGCCTGCACTCAGTCAAGAATCAATTTTCAAAGGTGTGGTGGGGATTCACCCAAGGCCATTTCATTTGTCCAAGTGTTGATTTCCCTTTCATTTTCTTCTGCCTTTGGTTATTCTCTTGTTCATTCAGATAATTAGCTTTTTATATTTTCTTAAGTTGATTATAGAACTTATAGCTATTATTTATGGCAAGGTTTGTCTTATAGTAAGTACTCTTTTGTTATTGAAAGGAGAATTCCTGGTCTGTGGGAAGAAGTCCCAGATGTGTGCAAGAATAATACATATATATAGAATAAAGTCAAAGATACCATGGGGAAAAATGTTTTTAATTGTCTTGTTTATTATAATGTAAAAATGCTAGTAGTCTTGTAATGTTTGTGAACTGTGAATATAATTTTATATGTTTTAGCTTTTCAAGGTAAAAAGCTTTCCATAAACAATAAGAAGAGAATTATATTGTTTTACAAAAAATATAGCAAATT
Organism: Bos mutus; assembly: GCF_027580195.1. Lineage (NCBI taxonomy): Eukaryota > Metazoa > Chordata > Mammalia > Artiodactyla > Bovidae > Bos > Bos mutus. The sequence goes on from NC_091635.1 coordinate 44,058,283, forward strand.
AATTGTACAAAATAAAATTTAAAAGTAAACATTATACATTTACTACTAACAAATATGTATTTAAATTTTTTCTTTTATTTCTCATTTACATACATTTATTCTTTTATGTATGCATTGACATAATTTACTAAGTCTGGTTTTCAAAAGTTATACAGTATTTTTTTTCCTGTATAGTATAGTATTCATATTTGTCATTTTAATGGCTGTAAATGTTCCATCAGGTTGTACCGTTGATCCTAAGGGATTGTCTTAAGGTTTAATAAGATTGCCTTTAGTATTCAGGTTGGAGAATGTCCCATAAAAAAAAAAAAACAAGATACAGTCTTGCTGTCTCAGACTGTATACAGTTAATAAAAGCAGTATATATAGATGCTTTTAATTTGGTAACATATTTCCTTATATTTTTCAATCATTCTCAATAAGAATTAAGATGTTTTAAAATTTTAGTGAAATTTGGCTTTTTGTTAGAGTATTGATGTATTTCTGTTAACTCTGCAGTTGACCATGTTTCTTTCCTCTCTTTCTCCCTTTCTACCCCTCGCCTCCCCCTCACTCCAGCTAAATGTTGCCAGCTACCTACAGATGATCTGCTTGACTGAAAATTTCAGAACTGATGTAAAGGATTTTGTAACATTGCTAACTGCAAATACTTGTGATATCAGGAAAAGTATCCTTTACTTACAGTTCTGGATTAGAAGTGGAGGTGGATTTTTAGAAGAAAGGCCATTATCTCTTTGTCGTAAGTTACCTTGTTAGAAAGGAAATTTCTGTTATGGGATTCTATATTAAAATATATGCTGTACCAAAATATTTGAAAAATTATAAAAATTTTAAGCATTGGGGTATCGTGTCAATATTAAAATAAACATATATACATCAACTTTGTTCCTGAAAGTTTGGTAAGCATTAAATGTGGGTATTTACAATTAAACTGAATCTGAAACAAATGGTTACTTGTACATTTATAAACATATGGTTTCTTAAAAATAAATAGAATTATATTATTTAGCAGCTTCCTTTTTTCACCTATTAAAAATGTTGGTGATTTTTCCATATATAATTTATTTTTAGATGGCTGTATTGTAATTTCCCTGTTAGCTTCTTTAATAGCCTATAATCCTGTCTTTCCTAAGAATTCTGTTATTTCAAAAATGCTTTATTTCTTATCAATCTTCAGTCATTGTTACCTAATTCAAGTCACAGACATTTTCTGAGGACTTACTCCATGCCAGGTCCTGTGTTTATATGAATAAGACATGGTTCTTTCCGTGAAGAAGTTCATAGTTTGTGGTTTCCATGCTCCATAGTCACAGTTCTATAGTTACAGATCTTGCTCTGGGAAATATACTAATGTTTAAATTTTAAAAAGGTGAAGTTCTGTTATATTAATCCCTTATCAGTTTTTCAATTAGTTCAGAATTTAATATGTTATTCAAGTATTTATTAATAATTCAATTTAAGCTGACAGTTTCACTATTTCTTAGAAGTAAATATGATAAATAAGATGTGAAGTGTCATATTATAAACAAAATAGTTAATAACTATCACCATATTACTGGATATAAAATGCAGTACCAAGAACTTTAACATTATTTATTTTCTTGAAGATCTTAAATGCATTTCATCCTGTCTTAAAAACACACATACATACACACAGATATACACTCAATGGAAATCAAACAGTAGAGAAATAAATAACATAAAAGGTAAAAGAGCTTCCCTGCTTCTTAAAGATAGCTACTGTTGGACCTTTATCTGTGCATATACAAATACTGCTGCCTACTTATTTAGCAGAATTACCAGCACTATGTATAGTTAAATACTTTGCTTTTCTTTTACTTGACAATTTATTGTCAGTATATAGTTCCAGCCCTCTTTTTCTCAACTGCATGCTATTCTGTAATATAAAATGGATGTAACATAATTAACCATTACCTACTAGGCAACATTTAAGTCATTTTCAGTTTCTCAGTAATTATGCAGTGATTGTCTTTTTAATTTTTCCCAATTTAAAAGGTGAAAAATGAATATCTTAATCTCATGATCATTGGTGAAATTGTAAATCTTTTTATGAGTTTATTAGATATTTGTGTGTACTTGCACTTTTTTCAGTTGGATTGTTTGTAAGCTCACCCCACATCCTACCCCGACTAAATTTATGTAGAAATAATGTTTGTATTGTTCTCTTTGTGAATTAGATACACAGATGGAGAATAACACAATAAGGATTAGGTAGAAAAAAATGCCAAAGGATCTTGGATGTTAAATAATCGCTTGTTACGGTCTGATAAAAATATGGATACTCAGTTTTTCTTTTACTAATTTTCTAGGAGCAAATAGCAGAAATGTACCACCTGTTTGTTCTGAAGATGACCCTGATTCCAAAAATAACACTAAAAATACAAAAAGGAATCCAACAGACCTTCCCAAATGTGACACTGGTTGTGCTGAGACCTTGTTCGGCCTTAAGAACATTTTTTCCCCATCTGAAGACTTATTTTCATTTTTGAAGGTATTTTCATTGTCTGGTTTGGAATATTTATGTTCTTTTTCATCTTCCCAACACTCACTTCTGTCTTTTGAATCTAAGGTTAATTGTAATTTACCAATAATTTTTATAGGCTTCAGATTGCTAATTTTAACACATTGTACCACTTTGACAAATGGTGCATAGGCATTGCTTTAAATATATATTATAGAATATAGAACTTAGAGATATTTCAGATTTAAAAAAGTTTCAGAATAGTAGTTTTTAAACAAATGAACTGCTAATTATTAAATTAGGGTGTATACTGACAATTGGAGAATTTAATTCTTCAATTTAACACTCCAAATTAATTTTTTAGACTCATAATACTGTTTTGATGTATTAAGGAAGTGTAAGTTAATGAAATTATGAAGGGTAGAGACTCACAACTTTGAAGATAGATAGGAATGACACTATTCATATGGGTAGAAAAATGTTCAGACTAGGTACTATTATAACATTTCTTCATTCACAATTGTTTTTCAGCACAAAATCAGAACAAAGGAAGAATGGCATAAGCTCATCCACCTTCTTACAGAATTCCAAATGCAGGATGTGGATTTCTTATATAGTAATCTTGAGTTCATTCTACCACTACCTGTTGATATCATTCCAGAAGCAGAAAACTCTTCTGTTTCATCAATAAATGTGAACACCAGTGCAGCAGCAGAAAACATGAGATGTCTTGCTGGGACACCTTTTGAAAGAGAGAAGCCTTTGAAAAAGCCACCAAAAAAGAAACATAAGAAAAAGATCGTGACTTTAGATGATAGTGACTTATTTGACAGTGAATTGGACATTTCTGATGAATGTATTCGTCTTTACTCTGCATCTTCGTCAAATTTAGAAGAAAGGAAAGCCAGAGATAAAGAAAGCAATCCACAGACAAAGAAACTAAACAAATGTCTAGAGTCAAACGTTGAATCTATTCCTCGTCCTCCTACAACACCAGCAGAAAAAAAGTGTTCTGTCCTTGTTTCTCACTGTTTAAATTCTCTCACTGAGTTCATGGACAACATGTCCTTCCTAGATGCCCTTCTGATGGATGTACGAGAACAAAGGGAGTTTGGTAAAGATGATTTTGGTTGGACAAATGGAAAGGTTAAAAGTGGACTTTGTGATGAGTTTAGTCTCGAGAGTAGTGATGGATGGACTTCTCAAAGATCTGGAGAAATAAAGGCGGCTGTAGAAGCTCTCAGCTTTACTGAATGTTCTTCTGCTATTTCAAAAGCACTGGAGAAGTCGCTGAATTCTTGCAAGAAATTAGGAAGAGATCCCACAAAAGAGCTTACTTTTTATATTTCTCAAAGACGCAACAATGTACGCTTCAGTCAGTCTGCAGCTAATTTAGAGTAAGTCTTCTGTTTACTATTTATTTTTCGATAATAAATGGTAAAAAAGGGGAAGTTATTGGTTTCTTTCTCTTACTAATTTTGAAATGCTGGGCTTTATTGATTAGGTAAGCCCGTAATACTGTAGCTTGTAAGGAGACAGTTAAGGAGACCGGCCTGATTTCTGAGAAGAGAAGTAATAAGAGACTGGAGGCAGGGGGAGTAGATTTGGAAGACTCTTGGATCACAGGGAAGGGGTCTGGATTTGCTGTGCAGACAGCAGGTGACCAAGAAAGTCTTTTCAGTACGGAAGTGACTGATGTGTTGAAAATGGTACAGGAGGTTCATCTGGAATACAGTTAATCTAGTCTAGACTAGGAAATGGCAACCCACTCCAGTATTCTTGCCTGGAGAATCCCATGGACAGAGGAACCTTGCGGGCTACAGTCCATCGGGTCGCAAGAGTTGGACACGACTGAGTGACTTTCACTTCTCTAGACTAGAATCAGGGTGGAGTAGAGACCAGAAGCTGGTTGTGTTTGAGACTGTTGCATTTTTATTGGACATTAAAAATCAAAAGGTAATGTAATACTTTTAATTTACAGCAGTGCTTGGCAGAGGGTAGCAGTCATCAAAAGTGTATTTTCCAGCCGATCTCTTCTGAACCTGGGTAATAGACAAGCTAGTATAATTGAATACTTGCCAACTCTTCGAAACATCTGTAGGACTGAGAAGCTAAAGGAACAAGGAAAAAGTAAAAGAAGGTAAAGTTTGTTATAAAAAGAACACTTGACATAGCTGTTTACAGATTGATAAATATTCTTATCTGATGGAAATATTCTTATCTGATGGAAATATTAATATTTAAATTGTATTTTTCCTTGTAATTTTGACAGATTCCTGCACTATCTTGAAGGAATTCATCTTAACATTTCAAAAGAGACTATGAACACTTTGGCAGCTGACTTCCCTTAATATTCTACATTAACGATGCCTTCTACGGAGTCTCATGTGGCTCTCAAGATAAATTTTTATATTGATGTTCATGGAAGTGTTTATTTCTCTTAATGTACATTTAAAACAGACTATTTGTATATTTTTATTAGTGTGTAAATATTTAAGATGAAAAAATTGGAGTTACAAATTATATTTATAATTATGGTAGTATTTTTTTTCTGTATTTTTTTCTATTACCTGATTTAGCTCTGTTGGAATATGTGTGTGGGCTGTTTCTAGAAGGTAGAGTTCCCTAAATATTCCTAAAGGTGCTTCAATGCCAAACTACTCTACACCTTCTCCCTTTCTCATGACCCTCAATCCACCTCTCTCCAACCAAGTGTCAGCACCCTGTCAAATTGTGAATGTGAATCACCCAGGTGATGATCTTTTTAAAAATCATCAATTTTACACAATCCAGAATATGAAATAGCATGGACAATAGTAAGAAAACTTCCAAAGAAAGAAATTATGTGTCATTTTTCAAAAAGTAAGTTTTTCCTGATAAATTTATTTTTAGTGTGCTGTCCAGGATATGTTACCATGTGAATCACTGAATACTGAGAAGGTGAAATCAAGATTATGAACTGTAGTTTTCATAAATCTTTTTGTAGCAACAGTACAAATGTGGTATCTTGTATATTTTGATAACTCAAATAATTTGTCTTGTACATTTTTCTTGTATTTTTACATCATTGATGTTTTATTTCATAAAGATATTAATATAAATATTCTGGATAAACTGCTGTTCATTCACACTGTAACAAAGGATTCTACTCTAGGATTTCTACATGATAGCCATTTCCACTTAAGGTTATATTTTTGGAGAAAGTATCTATTTTTAATTACAAGATTTTAAAATATACAACATTTCATGTAAAATCATTTTTACAATCAGATAATCAGGTGTATCTGAAAATAGTTTCCTATTTCAAGTGTTTATATTATATATTAGCTTAATATTCAGTTACATTATCTGGAGAATTATGTTTTCACTTCAAAAGGTAAGGATCCTAATTTTCTACAGTTGAAAAACATAGACATATACCTGTGTACAAAATGTTTTTACCTCTTACAATATTTGTTCAATATATCTTTTCTTGTATTGCTAGTACATTGATTTAATTAAAGGCTAAAGGTAAGACTATGCAATATTTAAATGGGCGTTCCAGATGAAATCATCTGGGTAGTATGGATATTGAATAGGTTTGGATATAGGCTCTATCTTACAGGTTTTGTCCCTATACAAAAGAGAATACGATCTAAGGCACCTTTTTTTTTTTTTTTTTTTAAGTATATGGATTTATTTTTTCTACTGAATACAAGAGTCCACTACCTGTAGAGCATTTACCAGTTAATTTGGTCTTTAGTTAATAGAAAATTCTGACCGTTCTCATCAATTGAGGAGCTAAAGTAAAATTAACTCCATAGAATTGTATTTGAATGACCAAAAATCAAGAAATGAAAGAAGCATTTTCCTCCCTAGTATGGACGCAGGGAATAGCTTTTTCTTTTTTCAGGTTTAGCATATTTTGAGGAAATACTTGCTCCGTTCTTAAAGGTGATAATACTGTAAGACTTAAGATTTACTTTTGTGATAGAAGTAACTACATTTTGATGACTTTTCAGTACTTAGCGTCTTATCCTTTAAATGTCTAACTTGAACACATTTTCACCACAGCTATTTCCAGAAATATGTGAGAAGTAGAATGCCACCCACCTGGCCTGACCAACTGAATGGCTGGTGAAGCTGTTTACGAGTACCACACAGTGGCAAACGAGGTAGTCTAGAGGAAGAATGGTTTCAGACCTATACTTGGAGGTATCTGCAACAGTTCCAGGTGGAGATGCTTCTGTATACAGTCACATAGAGCTTTACAGTGTGCATGGCTACAAGTCTGGAGTGCACATCAAAGTGCCTAGGGAGTTGGAGGCGCTGGAAGGGAGGACATTCTTGTATGTTATAGATATCTGATTATTTGGATTTTTTTTTTTTTTTTTTTTTTTTTTTTTAATTCTAGCAGCAGCCACATGGTGCTGCTAGGAGTCTTACTAACTACTCTTCTGGTCCTACACTTCCTTTCCCCTGGATTTTTTTTTTTCAAAGTATACTTCACTTTTAGTTTAAAGGAAAGAAAAGATTTAATGCTTTGACATCAGGGTGACTTGGGTTCAGTATAAGTGAGATATAAGGAGGGCCTGAGTTTAAGCAAAATGGAGAGATATGGGGAAAAAAATTAAGTGCTACTTTTCTGAGAAGATGGTCTATTGAGTAAAATATTTCAAAGTTAAAAAATGAGCCTGCACAAAATTTTTAAAATGAGCCTGTTGGGCTTCCCCGATGGTCCAGTGGTTAAGACTCCATGCTTCCACCGCAAGGGGCACAGGTTTGACACCGGGTCAGGGATCAAATATCTCACATGCCACATAGTGCAGCAACGAAAAAGACAGCCTGTTAAACAAAACGTGTTTGTTTGGTGCTTAATAGATTCAGCTGATGAAGAGTGCCTTCTGAAGCCATCAAACCACATTGTACTCATAGAGCAAGAGGAGGACTCCACAAGTTGTGTTACTGATTATATTTAGCTTTATTCCCATGATAAGCACCATCCAGAAAATTCATTAGTCCTTACTTTAACAATATGATAATGATGCAAATCTTTTCGTATAGATGGCACTTGCCTTTCAAGGAAGATAACTGTTTCCCGTTTTGGATGTTTAAGGAACATCATATTTTTTAACACTTAAACTTGAAAGGCACAGGATCTCATATTTATTGATTTAGCCTCGGTTTATTATTGTATAAACCATTCAAGAGCCAAAAGTCTGACTTTAAACATCTAAATACATTCAAACTTGTGCTTTCTTCTCCGTTAACATGGATGTTCAAAACAGTTGCTTTTACAACTTAGGAGCTAATAAATATAAATTCATAGAATATTAACAGCATGTAACATATTAACCTCAGAATTTTAAGATTCAGTATTAAAAACAGCCAGTTCATAGAAGGCAATAGCTTGTAATAATGAATCATATAACTCCTCCACTCTGTTGTGTTCAGTAGATGAAAACATCTGTCTGTAGCGGACTATCTTCTCTGGTGGGAAGAATACCCGAGGCTCATCTTTCAGTACAGACTCTGAGAGGAGCTGCTTCACCACCTCTTTTCCACTAGTCCGTGTGTCCCCAATCATCAGCTCAAAATGCTTCCCCACTGCATTTCGATTCATGCTCAGCACCTGATGATGACCATCCTGGGCAAACGTTGTATTCAGTAAGGCGTACAGCATGGCTTCTGTCATATGAAAATGTAACAGCACAGGAAACAGAGACGGGTTCTGAAATGAAGGTCCTGCTTTTTCCAGAACATAGAAGTCAGCTTTAGGCATCTTTGAAATGATTGAAGAAATCTTTGGGAAGAGAAAAAGGTAAAATAAGTGAACAGGGAAACTAGGCCCATGCATCCTAGAGCCCACGCTCTGCAATCGAGAAGCCACCGCAATGAGAAGCCTGAGCACGCCAACTAGAGAGCAGCCTCTGCTCGCGCGAGCTAGAGAAAGCCCATATGCAGCAGTGAAGACCCAGTGCAGCCAAAAATAAAGAAAGAATTCACTGAGTTTTACTGTTTAGGCCTCCATCTCTGTCCCACTTAACTTCCGTTATATTGCCACTGACAATTTTGAAGTAACTGAAAAAGATTTATGGAGGAGTAAGGATAGCCAAGTTCTACTCATGGTTCTAGCAGGAACAAGCTGAGCTAAAACAAGCCAGTTAATCCTCCTAATTACTAGTTTCTTCATCTGTGCAATGGGCTTCAAAATCCCTAAGATCTCGACTGCCTTTAAAACTGGACAAAATTGTCTTATTTACCTTTTAAAAAATTCTAGGGTAGCGTACAGGGTTGGAATGACTGGCCTAGACTCGATCACCTTTGCCACTGACTAAACAAGAGATGACAAGAGTGAATGTCGACACTCTAGGAATCAGTGAACTAAAATGGACTGGAATGGGTGAATTTAACTCAGATGACCATTATATCTACTACTATGGACAGGAATCCCTCAGAAGAAATGAAGTAGCCATCATGGTCAACAAAAGAGTCCGTAATGCAGTACTTGGATGCAATCTCAAAAATGACAGAATGATCTCTGTTGGTTTCTAAGGCAAACCATTCAATATCACGGTAATCCAAGTCTATGCCCCAACCAGTAACGCTGAAGAAGCTGAAGTTGAACAGTTCTATGAAGACCTACAAGACCTTTGAGAACTAACACCCAAAAAAGATGTCCTTTTCATTATAGGGGACTGGAATGCTAAAGTAGAAAGTCAAGAAACACCTGGAGTAACAGGCAAATTTGGCCTTGGAATACAGAATGAAGCAGGGCAAAGACTAATAGAGTTTTGCCAAGAAAATGCACTGGTCATAGCAAACACCCTCTTCCAACAACACAAGAGAAGACTCTACACCTGGACATCACCAGATGGTCAACACCGAAATCAGATTGATTATGTTCTTTGCAGCCAAAGATGGAGAAGCTCTATACAGTCAACAAAAACAAGACCGGGAGCTGACTGTGGCTCAGATCATGAACTCCTTATTACCAAATTCAGACTTAAATTGAAGAAAGTAGGGAAAACCACTAGACCATTCAGGTATGACCTAAATCAAATCCCTTATGATTATACAGTGGAAGTGAGAAATAGATTTAAGGGACTAGATCTAATAGATAGGGTGCCAGATGAACTATGGACTGAGGTTCGTGACATTGTATAGGAGACAGGGATCAAGACCATCCCCATGGAAAAGAAATGCAAAAAACCAAAATGGCTGTCTGGGGAAGCCTTACAAATAGCTGTGAAAAGAAGAGAAGAGAAAAGCAAAGGAGAAAAGGAAAGATATAAGTATTTGAATACAGAGTTCCAAAGAATAGCAAGAAGAGATAAGAAACCCTTCCTCAGCGATCAATGCAAAGAAATAGAGGAAAACAACAGAATGGGAAAGACTAGGGATCTCTTCAAGAAAATTAGAGATACCAAGGGAACATTTCATGCAAAGATGGGCTCGATAAAGGACAGAAATGGTATGGACCTAACAGAAGCAGAAGATATTAAGAAGAGGTGGCAAGAATACACAGAAGAACTGTACAAAAAAGATCTTCACGACCAAGATAATTACAATGATGTGATCACTGACCTAGAGCCAGACATCCTGGAATGTGAAGTCAAGTGGGCCTTAGAAAGCATCACTACGAACAAAGCTAGTGGAGGTGATGGAATTCCAGTGGAGCTATTTCAAATCCTGAAAGATGATGCTGTAAAAGTGCTGCACTCAATATGCCAGAAAATTTGGAAAACAGGACTGGAAAAGGTCAGTTTTCATTCCAATCCCAAAGAAAGGCAATGCCAAAGAATGCTCAAACTACTGCACAATTGCACTCATCTCACATGCTAGTAAAGTAATACTCAAAATTCTCCAAGCCAGGCTTCAGCAGTATGTGAACCGTGAACTTCCTGATGTTCAAGCTGGTTTTAGAAAAGAAGAGGAACCAGAGATCAAATTGCCAACATCTGCTGGATCATGGAAAAAGCAAGAGAGTTCCAGAAAAACATCTATTTCTGCTTTCTTGACTATGCCAAAGCCTTTGACTGTGTGGATCACAAGAAACTGTGGAAAATTCTGAAAGAGATGGGAATACCAGACCACCTGACCTGCCTCTTGAGAAACCTGTATGCAGGTCAGGAAGCAACAGTTAGAACTGGACATGGAACAACAGACTGGTTCCAAATATGAAAAGGAGTTCATCAAGGCTGTATATTGTCACCCTGCTTATTTCACTTATATGCAGAGTACATCATGAGAAACACTGGACTGGAAGAAGCACAAGCTGGAATCAAGATTGCTGGGAGAAATATCAGTAACCTCAGATATGCAGATGACACCACCCTTATGACAGAAACTGAAGAAGAACTAAAGAGCCTCTTGATGAAAGTGAAAGAGGAGAGTGAAAAAGTTGGCTTAAAACTCAACATTCAGAAAACGAAGATCATGGCATCCGGTCCCATCACTTCATGGGAAATAGATGGGGAAACAGTGGAAACAGTGTCAGACTTTATTTTTTTTGGGCTCCCAAATCACTGCAGATGGTGACTGCAGCCGTGAAATTAAAAGACGCTTACTCCTTGGAAGGAAAGTTATGACCAACCTAGATAGCATATTCAACAGCAGAGGCATTACTTTGCCAACAAAGGTCCGTCCAGTCAAGGCTATGGTTTTTCCTATGGTCATGTATGGATGTGAGAGTTGGACTGTGAAAAAGGCTGAGCGCCAAAGAATTGATGCTTTTGAACTGTGGTGTTGGAGAAGACTCTTGAGAGTCCCTTGGACTGCAAGGAGATCCAACCAGTCCATTCTGAAGGAGATCAGCCCTGGGATTTCTTTGGAAGGAATGATGCTAAAGCTGAAACTCCAGTACTTTGGCTACCTCATGCGAAGAGTTGACTCATTGGAAAAGACTCTGATGCTGGGAGGGATTGGGGGCAGGAGGAGAAGGGGACGGCAGCGGATGAGATGGCTGGATGGCATCACTGACTCGATGGACGTGAGTCTGAGTGAACTCCAGGAGTTGGTGATGGACAGGGAGGCCTGGCGTGCTGCGATTCACAGGGTCGCAAAGAGTCGGACACGACTGAGCGACTGAACTGAACTGAATCACGTCAGATGACTGATTGAACCAGTTTTTACAGATATGATCAGAATGATCATTACTGCCCATCTCACCAGATTCTGAAGACTCAGATGAGACAATAAATAACTGTGTGAAGAACAAGCTTTATAAATATGGTACGGAAGTTTCTTAACATTGAGAACAGTATACTTTACCCCTGATTTTCTCAGGATCTACCTTTGATTCATAAGGTATTTCTTTAAATAAATTATTAGGTTTTTAAAAAGATCATAAGTGGGGACTTCCCTGGGGGCCCAGTGGTTAAGAATCCGCCTGCCCATGCAGGGGACACGGTTTGATCTCTGGTCCAGATAGGTCCCACAGGCCGTGGAGCAACGAAGCCTGTGGGCCACAACTACGGAAACGTGAGTACCTAGACCCTGTGCTCTGCAACAACAGAAGCCACTGCAACGAGAGGCCCACCCACCGCATCCAGAGAAAGACTGCACGCAGCAGTGAAGACCCAGCACAGCCAAAAAATAATAAATTTTTTAAAAATTAAAGAAACAAGCGATGGAAAACGCAATAGGAACAGGTGAGTAGTAAGTACCCAAAGAAAATCCATCCTTACTATTTTATTTCATCCCTTTTAGGACTAAAAGATTCATAAGGAGCTCCAGGCAGGTCAGGATTTGGAGATGCAACTGCCTTACCTCTTCTAAATAGACAGATGATAGGTATGATCCTTTCATCAATTGGCAATATTCAGTTTGCTGCCAATCCAGCACTGCCAATTTACGATCGAGGTGAGCCCAGGCAATTCTTCGAGTACCAGAAACAATGGATACAATACTATTAACTGCCTGAAACAAAAAAGCCTGGTTTAATTATAAGTGTGAACATTTTAACAGACAAGATTTAAGATACAAACTCAGAAATCCAAATTAGTTTATGTGATAGAAATAATATTTAGTTTATGAACTAAGAATTATTAAAGAGTAGTTATTATTAAAAGGTAACCAGCAGTAGTTTATAGACAGAACTTTTACTTGTTCTCAGCACCTAGCTCAACGCAGGTGTTCAGATATTCACATGTTGCTGGGGAATGTGCTAGATACTGGGAAACAAGGGATATGACCCTACATTATAAGAAACACCACCATACAAGTTACACTGTAGAGAGGAGAAATGGTCAGGAAGACTTGCTGGAGGACTAGGAGACTGAGTAAAATGGTAAACAGGAAGTTATTTCACCCAGATGTCTGCAGATATAGGCTGACACCTCTCAGACAGTGGCGTAAAGAATGCAAGTGGCGAAAGGGCAGAGGGATGGGCAGATTTCTGCAGAAAGTAACTTCCTTTATCCTGAGAGCTACTGGGAGTCACCAAAGCATACACATTCAGGTGTAACAGATGTACATTTCAGAAAGGACACGGACAGCTGTGAGAAAAGTGGGTGGGAGATGGCTAGACTAGGGAGAAAGATCTGTATTAGGTACCTGTTACACTACAAAGTTTTAAGAATCTTAGTCACAGTGAGAAGCACAAACAGATTAAAAGCAATAGGAGTATAATTGATACGTGGAGTAAAGGAGGAAACGAAAACATCCAGGTAACTCAACATTCCTACATAAGTCCTGCACAGACCTACTTCTCTACATCAACTATCCTATCTTCCTAAAATGCCTTTCTCTTCCTTCTAGCGTAGCTCTCTCTCCAGGATCCAGGCTGAGTTCTAGTAAACATTCCCCAACACACAGTTCTCTTCACTAAATGCCAATTTACTACCTGTACATTTCATGTCTTTGAGAATAACTATAAATAGATTATCTATGTGTGTATCCCTGGGTCCACAGGAGTAAACTATAATTGCCAGAAGAACCCTGTCTTGGTGCCCAGAATAGTACTCTGCAAATAGGTTGTCAAATATTTAGGCAGTAAAAGAGATGTTAAGAAAAAGAGTGTACCTTAACTCTCTCTCTTCCTATTTCTGGTTTGATGAGCTTTCTCAAGAGCCGACTTTCCTGTAACTTCTTTTTTTTCCCTCCAGTCTCTGGATTAAGAATGGAGTTACAAACTTGAATGGTGATTTTATACTGGAACAAGGGCACATTCATTAAACTCTCCAAATTCTGAAATGGTCCAAACTTTTTTCTGTGTTCTACAATATTGAAGGACTTTTTTCCACGAAGCAATTTGAAAGCTTCAAGTTCTTTATTAGATGCTGTATTCAACACATGCAAGATGGAAGCCTGCTGTTCTGAAGAAAAGAGCTTGTCAAGTGTCTTTCCAGACTCCTTTGCAGTCTCATCAGAAAAATCAATATGGGGAATGATTTTCTTTGGTGCAGTGGATTCTTTCCGACAGCAGGAATTATGTAGGGCCCGGAATAAGGATGACGCTAATGGAAGTGGAAAACATCTCCATCTCCCTAAAAGAAAATTTTAGCAAAATTTAAGTTAGACATAGTTCCTTTTAGTGTTGTGGCCTAACGAGGGCCTTTGCAAAGTGATACGGACTTTCCCATAATTTAAGAACTATCCATAAGAGATATAGGCTGATTTTTGTGGGTAACAAACTTAAATTTTACTACATACAAATCTTATGTCCAACAAGAAGCATGTATTTAAAACGATTATTTCCAACTTTTTAACGTTTTTAAAAATTTTAACCTTAGAGAAATCTTTTTGCAATTAACTGATATTTTAAACAATATTTATCTTCACTAGTTTCTTTCTCATCCAGTGGAATCAAATAAAACTAAATTTTAGAGAATTCCCTGACGCTGGAGTGGTTGGCGCTGTCACTGCCAGAGGCCAGGCGGGGAACTAAGATCCCGAAAGCCGCACAGAGCGGATAAAATAAAACTAAAATTTACCCGTTTACAAGAAATATTTTAGCTGAGTGATAAATTTAAGAGCGGTTTTTATTTTCTTTCGTACGCTTTTCACGATTTCTACCGTAAGTCTACAAAGAAGAAAACCCATACAAAGAGCAACTCTGTAAAACCAAGGGAAAGTTTTACATTGTGGCCACAGGACAATAACGCATCCAGAAGTAAGCAAGCAGCTGTCAGACACCGAACCCTCTGCCCTCTGCCCTCAGCCCAGTCCGAGGAGTCGCTCGTGGACCCTTAACCCAGGGAAAGGAATCCCAATAGTTCCGAGGCTCGGCGACCAGAACCGCCCCCTCTTCTCGGCAGGGTCTCCAAGAGGGAGACCTGGACACGGGACCTGAGAGGGTAAATACGCCAGGCGCTAAAAGCATACGGCAGATTCATCCAGTATTCCAGGCACCCTACCTCCAGCCAAGAGGAGACTAGGGACGGTCATCCTCCACGCTAAAGCACTAGGTTCCCACGGTTCAGTCTTCCCCCACGGAATTCCGGTTTCTGCGTGCTTCGCCCAAAAGCGTCCGGCCTGTCAAAGGTTCCGGCGGAAGCGGCGTTCCGGCCCGCCACTAGGGGCTTTCAGCTGGGCTGTGGGCAGTCGCTTCGTAGAGCCTCGATGCAGACTCCGCCGGCGTAGTAGTGCCGGGATCCGCAGCTCCGAGCTGCGCCGTAGGTTCGTTCCTCTGCATCCGGAAAACGGCCTCGCCCACTGTGGCCCCTGAAAGCAGCAGAGCCGAATCTCTGGGAAGAGAACACCTGGGCCGGTTTTAGCTTGTAGTTGGCAAGATCCCTCCTTTGGGGAGCCTCCCTGGGTTTGGATCCAGGCATCTAGATTGGTCCCTATCCGGGACCCTGTCTGGGGCGCAAGGAGGAGAGTCTGGCGGGGGAACGTAGGCAGGAACACACATAACCAATACCCCAGGTAGAATGGACTAACTGGGACAGGTGCGAGGTGGTGTTTCAGGAGCCCAGCAAGCTGAAGACAAGCTCCAGGAAGGGAGCCTTAGGAGGAAGTGGCTTTAGCGCTGGGCCTCAAAAGTATCCCCTGTGGAAGGGATGGATGCAGATCAGGCTGGCACCAAAAATGGTTGGTCCTGTTCCACCAGCTAACTGGAAACCACCTGGACTTTTGTAGAGTCAGACTTGAGGTGTGTTTCTGAAAAACTGACCATACGTTGAAGTATGAGGCTGGATTAGAGGTAACAAAGTGTATCTGGAAGCTAGTGTATCCTCAAGGCATAGGCAACCGTCAGGAATTGAACCGGGGCAGTTGTGTGATCGGGTAAGGCTGGATGGCTGTTCCTTGCTCTTTGTACACTCACTGCTAGAACAGTCCCCGCTTCACCTACACCACCCTCACATGACTGATCATCCCTCCTAGTCATAGAACCTAACGAGTAAATGCCAATGTACTTGCCCCCAGCCCCAGCTAGTGATTTTCCTAATCTATAGCTCAAAACATTTCTACTAGGATAGTTTATCAAAGGGGTGTTGAGGGGCATCCCCCTTCCCTGGTTTCTGGGCAACCTGGGGTCATTTCCCTCACATCCAGTGAAGACAGGCTGTCTTGTCCTGCCTGCCACCATGCAGTGCCTCTCCAGAACCCTTTTGCTTCAGACGTGTAAGATTCCTTATCCGCGAAACCACTGATATCTCTGTTGCCGATTCTGGGCTCTTTCATGAAAGATGGCATGGTATGGCATGTGTCCTCAGTTGTGTCTGACTCTTTGCAACCTCATGGACTGTTTGCAATCCACCAGGCTCCTCTGTCGGGATTTTCCAGGAAAGAATACTGAAGTGGGTTGCCATGCCCTCCTCCAGGGGATCTTCCCCACCCAGGGATCAACCCCACACCTCTTGCGTCTCCTGCACTGGCAGGCAGATTCTTTACCACTAGAGCCACCTAGGAAGCCCATTTCATGAAAGATGGAGAGACTTTAATTTTGTGATGAACAGGGAAATCAGGAGCATGGTGACTTTGGGAGGGAAAAGTGGTGGGTTTGTGTTTTTATGAGGCAGCAGTGTCTGTGTAGAAACTGTCCAAGAGGTGGTGGAGATGTAGCCAGTTGTAGGTACTCATGAGAATTCTAGTATTCTTGCCAATTTCTGGGGCACTTATGAATCCAACAGAAAATAAAGCCAACTTTTTTGTGCAAAATTCTCCAAATCAATGGGAAATAATTTCCTTTTTACTCTGAGGCTTATTCTACTTAAGTGAAAGTGAAAGTCACTCAATCCTGACTAACTCCTTGTGACCCCATGGGCTATACAGTCCATGGAATTATTCAGGCCAGAATACGCGAGTGGGTAGCTGTTCCCTTCTCCAGGGGATCTTCCCAACCCAGGGATTGAACCCAGGTCTCCTGCATCGCAGGTGGATTCTCTACCAGCTGAGCTACCAGGGAAGACCTAATTCCACTTAATGAAATGTTAATGAGTTGAAATGTATCTCTTAAAAAGATACATTAAAGTCTTACCCTCAGTACATTACATCAGTGACCTTATTTGGAAAGATAGTCATCGCAAACACAGTGAAGATTAAAACGAGGTCACACTACAGTACATGGCATCAGCTCATTCAATATGACTGCTGTCCTTATAAGAAGATGACCCTGTGAATGCCTGTGAAAATGGAGGTGGAGTTTAGGATGACACGTCAACAAGCCAAGGCCAAGGATCACCAGCAGGTCACACACACCACAAGCTAGGAGACAGGCATGGTACAGATTCACAAACAGAACGAATCCCCTCTGCTTGCACCTTGATTTCAGGCTTCTGGCCTCCAGAATTAAATGCTTCAAGCGCATTTCTGTTGCTTTAGGCCACCCAGTTTGTGGTGATTTGTTTAGTGGCCCTAGAAAACCATAATATGGGGCCATAAGGAGCCCTGGTGATTGATGCTTTCTGAAATGATGTGGTTCCCTGGTAAGATGCAACAAATGACTTTTTACCTGTGCAGCTTTATAGGCAGTTTCTCATCCTCTCTGAACCTCAGCTTCCTCATTTATGAATGGAGATCATGGTACCCACCTCATACCGCCCGGAAATCAGAGAGCCTGGCATAGAGTAAGCGTTCAGTAAATGTTACATCCTCTATTAAAGCACTACCTCTTCTTTGGAGCTAATTATTAAAGACCTTGAAGGGAAATGCTGTCATTTCTCAGAGCATTCATTCAGAATTATGTTGACCAGAGTCTGGACGTAGTAAGAGGCAATCACTAGGCATGACTTACTGTAAATCAGAATCAGTGGGTTCAAAATGAAAGACGTCATCTTCCCCAGAAACCAGCTCCTCACTTCCCTGTTTTTGTTGCTCAGATGCAGATGACCCTGGCTCCTATTTCTAGCCCATTTTACCCAGTTTCTATATTTTCAAAACTTTTTTTGACCATGACCCAGGAGATATTGATGTACATGTGAAACAAAAGCTTTATTTAAAAATACTTGTACCAACAAGGACGTATTGTATAGCACAGGGAACTATACTCAGTATTTTATAACAACCTATAATGGAAAAGAATCTGAAAATGAATTTTATATATAAGAACATTAAGAACATTATTATATATTATTACATATTTATGCACATAACATTTTATATATATATATATATAGCTGAATCACTTTGCTGTACACCTGAAGCTAACACAATATTGCACATCAACTATACTTCAATAAAAAGAGACAGAAAGGGACTTCCCTTGTGGTCCAGCAGTTAAGACTCCGCACTTCCAATGTAGGAAGCACAGGTTCGATCCCTGATCAGGGAATGAAGATCCCATATACTGTGTGGCGTGGTCAAAAATAAAATAAAATATTGATTAAAAAAAGAGAAAAAATATTTGTGTTCTTATGTAGGATGAACTTTGACATTTTCTATTTCAATGTGTGTGTGTGTGTTTCAGCTTTTAAAAAACTCCGATGTGTGTTTATTTGTTAGTAACACTGGTCTGTTTTTAACCCACAGGACACTGGGTGGAGATGTCCAGGAAATGGTTAGATATGTAAAGGAGAGGACTGTGCTATGCCATTAAAAAAATGACACTTTATCCCATGAGAATGTCTGGGCTGAGACAGGGAGAGGGGTGGGTTGAAGAAGGCATGGGGAGTCCAGGAGAGAAGCTGGGAGTGCCAGCACTGGGGCATGCAGAGTATTTGGATTCCCCAAAAGATGGAGAAGGATATTTGGAGAGATTCAAAGGGAGACAGGACAAAGTCAAATGAAAAAGGGGACAAAGGACCCAGAATTTTGAGGTGGGAAAAGATTTTTTCTTTAATATAGATTAATTGAAACCACTAAATTGATATTAATTTCACAACTCACTAATGTGTGGTATCTTGCAGTTTAAAACATGAAATTCTAGCAGCCTTACCTGCAAAATGTCTTTTTTAACCTCTCCATTGCCATGGCCACTCAAATCAGAACCTCCTTGTCTCCACTGGGCTCCTGCAACAACCCCTCCCCCTCCTGATTTCTCTGCTTTCTGTCAGCCTGACCCTGTCACTGTCCTTCACATACATCCTCCCTGTCCTGACCCCAGTGCTGGCCAAACCTCCAGCTCCTGCCCTGTGGAGGGGCCTCACCCTGCTCTTCCAGGTCTTTCTCTCTGCTCACCGCCAGGTACCCCCATGCTGCTTCTCCACATTCTTGATACATTCCTGGTTGTGGGTAGGTGGCAATGTTCCAGAAGGTGAACTCCTTATGGGAATCCCACTTCCTTTTACTAAGTGTTAAGAAGGGGATGACAGAGGTCAAGATGGTGGAATGGCATCACCGACTCAATGGATATGCATTTGAGCAAGCTACGGGAGATGGTGAAGGACAGGGAAGCCTGGTGTGTTGCAGTCCATGGGGTCCCAAAAAGTCAGACAAGACTGAGGGAAGGAACAACAACAAGGATTAAGATAAGGGTGGGCGTGCTAGACTTTCCTGGTGGTCCACTGCCGGGACCAGCGAGCTTCCACTGCAGGGGGCTTCCCTGGTCATGCAACTAAGATTCCATAAGCCCTGTGCTGCTAAAAAAAATAAATAAGAGTGGGTGTAGTTCTGTTGGGGGACTAACAGGAAAAGATTTTTATAGCCTGATAAAGAGCGGGAGTGATATATGGGAGCAGAAGTGGCCACCTCCTCTTCCTTCTTGTGACTGTGATGTCAGGAGGTGATGTCAGAGAAGCAACCATCTCTCCATGGACAGGGAGCACTGACAAGGACCAGAACAGGCCTTGATGACATTGTGCAGCTGCCTGACCAACCCTGAAACCGCCTACTTTTGGTTCAGTGAGGGAATAACTGACCTTGTTTAAGGCACTTTGCGATCAGTATTCTGATACTTGGAACCACCACTTCCTGATTAAGACACCCACTCGGGAGACAGACCATGGGTTTTTGTTTGTTTGCCTGCTTGCTTTTGTTTTTGTTTTTGATGTGGATGAACTGTAAAGTCTTTAGTGAATTTGGTACAATATTGCTTCTGTTTTATGTTTTGGTTCCTTGCCCCAGAGGCATGTGGAGTCCTAGCTCCCTGACCAGGGATCAAACCCGCACCCCCTGCACTGGAAAGCAAAGTCTTAACCACTGGACCACCAGGGAGGGCCCAGGTCTCCTTATTTGCTCCTTTTTCCAAGATGATCTGGAAGCTACCAACCAGGATATATCAAAAAGTCATTCCTTGGGACGTTCCTGGTGGGGCGGCGGTGCCAATGCAGGGGACGTGTTTGATCTCTGGTCCAGAAAAATCCCATGTGCCCTGGAGCAACTGAACTCATGTGCCACAATGCCTGAAGCCCGTGAGCCTAGAGCCTGTGCTTCTCAACGAGAGAAGCCTGCGCCCTGCAGCCCGCACAGGCCACAACTAGAGAAAGCCGCACAAAGCAATGAAGACCCAGCACAGCCAGAAATAAGTAAAGCGGTGTGTACATATCGATCCCAAACAAGACAAAACAGAAAGGCGTTCCTGTGGCTCAGTAGCTCTCCTGGAGACGGAGGAGCTCAGTGGTTATGCTTAAACTTTGAGATCATTCACTCCTGTGGTTTAACCTGGTTTTAACCGGGCAAACCAGCAGTGTGAACCAGGGCAAGTGACTTGACCTCTCTGTGCCTCCTCAGATCCTCCTAGAGTGCGTGAGGGATTCGAACCGTAATTATATCTGTTATAATATCCAGCACAGAATTTAAATTCTTTCAAAATGAAAAACAGCATTCACACTTTGAGACCCAGAATCAGAATACTTGAACTGTATTATATATGTATATGTCAGTTTATTTCTATAAGAATAGTCTTCTCTTCTGCAAAATAAAGCTCAAAATACCTCTACCTACAGGGAAGTTGTCAAAATGAAATTATATGAGTGATTGGTAGATTGGAAAATGTTATACAGCGAGTGAGGTTATTAATTGGACAATTGGTTATATAGGTTGAGATGAGACGTGGTTGTCTAAGAAATGATCTCAAGGGGAAATACCCAGATGCTTTATAAGATAATTATTTATGGAACTGATTTAGGTGAAACTAAAAGAAATGAAAGTCCTAGATTTTGAACTCAATTTAAAAACTCTAGTTCAATAGGGAAGTACCCCAGTGTTCAAATCAAAATGTCACCCGAATCCCTTCAACTGTAGCAATAACCTCTCACTCAGGGCTCCAGGTAATGATGTAAAATGTAAACACTTAACTATCTTGTGTTTATTCAGGCTCTTCAGATTTCATAACTGGATTCTTCAACTCTCCAGATCCCTGGATGGTTTTATTTTATTCATAATACAAACTCCCATAAGCCGACTACCTTTGTAACGTGGCTCTCAACTCTACTCAAGTCATTCAACCAATATTTTTTATTGTAGAAAGGTACTCATAAAATTCACCATTTTAACCATTTTGAAGTCTACAATTTAGTGGCATTCACAATGTTGTGCAGTCATCACCACGATGTAGTTCCAGAATATTTCTAACACCCTAAAAAAAACCCTTGTCCACACTGTTTAGCAGTCCCTCTTTGTCCTCCCTTCCCCAAACCCCAGGCAACCACAAGTCTGCTTCCTGTCTGAATGGATGTGCCTGTCTTGCACATTTCACACAGATGGATCAACCAATATTTTTCAGGCTCAGCACTGCTAGGCACCACGGGTTCAAAGATGAATATGACAGTCTGCTCTTAAATGAGATCACTTCCAACTGGGATGAAAGAGAGTTTAAAAAATTAATGTACAATGGGATGTGATGATTATTGAAATAAAAGTATGAACATCGTGGGAAAACAGATGAGGGAGAAAAAGGATGCTGCAGGAAGTTAAGATTTGCATCTGGGGGTGGGGGCAGGAGTTTGCCAGACCAGTGAGGGCTGGGCAGGAGGATGGAGTAGAAAAGAGGGAGCCGGAGCAGGACAGGAAGAGTGTGAGCAGGGCAACCCCAAGCATGTCACCACCCCAGGGCCTTTGCACTTGCTGTCCCCTTTTGCTTGGACCCTCTTCTTTCAGATGGGTGCCTAGCTGGCTTAACCTCTTCCTTTTCAGATCTTTGCTACATTGTCACTTACTCAGAGAGGACCTCCTTGACCTCTCTATCAAAATAGAATCTTCCATATCCCTCTATCCCCTTACTCGGGTTGTTTTCCTTTATAGCATTTGCTTTCTCCCGAACTTGAAGGTAAGTTGCCCAAAGGCAGAGCCGTTTGCTTTCTTTATAACTGTACCCTCAGTACCTACACAACCGTACCTGCCACCTAGTATGCAGCCTGTAAATATGTCCTGAGTAAATGAGCAAACCCTTCGGCAGTATGGCAGTTGGGAGTCCCTCTCAGCTCTGTACTGGCTGCTGGTGAAGACAAAGTGATATTGAACAGACAAATAAATAGGTGAAATCCATCAGATTCTTCTGTAGGACTGCTTGAATTTCAGCTGTTACACATGCCTGCCCATTATTTCTTTCCTTCAGAAAGGAAAACACTTCCAACAGGGATCTACTGCATAGTATAAGGAACCATACTCAATATTCTGTAATAACATATAAGGGATGAGAATCTGGAAAAGAATATATATATAAATATATATACACATACATATACATATGAATAAATGAATTCCTGTGCTGTATGTTGTTATTGGCCTTCTCCAATGGCTCAGTGAGTAAAGAATCTGCCTGCAATGCAAAAGACACAGGAGTTTGATCCCTGGGTCAAGAAAATCCCCTGGAGGAGGAAATGACAACCCACTCTAGTGCTCCTGTCTGTAAAACCCCATGGACAGAGGAGCCTGGCGGTCTACAATCCATGGGGTGGCAAAGAGTTGGACACAATTGAACAATTAAGCACATGGTGGTGTTGGTTAGTCGCTCAGTCGTGTCTGACCAGACTCCTCTGTCCCTGAGGTTTCCCAGGCAAGCATACTGGAGAGCGTTGCCCTTTCCTTCTCCAGGGGCCTTTCCAACCCAGAGATTGAACCCGTGTCTCCTGCATTGCAGGCGGATTCTTTACCACTGAGCCACCAGAGAAATCCCTATACTTCAATTTTTTAAAAAAGAAAGGAATACACTTTTGTGACCTCAAGTCCTCTCACTGTATTGCTTCCTATTTTTTTAAGCCCACTTATTTCTTCATTTTTTTCACAAATATTTATTGAATCCTTGTTTTGTGGCAGACAGGTGCTGGGGTACAAGGGCGATGCACTGATCTGACTCTGTCTTCA
The DNA here is from genome assembly GCF_027580195.1 of Bos mutus. NCBI lineage: Eukaryota > Metazoa > Chordata > Mammalia > Artiodactyla > Bovidae > Bos > Bos mutus. The sequence goes on from NC_091635.1 coordinate 44,081,372, forward strand.
CGGATCTTGGATGACTGAGGGAAACCAGTGAGCAAGTACAGCAGAGTTGGGTGCTTGATAATTCAGTGTTAAAGAGGGAAAAGGCTTTGGGTATAAAGTTACTCATTATAGTGCTATGTGTAACAGTGAAAAATCAGTCATGATCTATGTGTCCAAGAATAAGGAAATACATATACCCCATGGACTATTATAAAGCTATTAAAATGATGTCATGAAGCATCCATAGTAATATACGATACACTGTAAAGAAAGTTTTAAAGGATAAACAATTATATGAAAAATATGGCCGCAATGATAAAAAGATGTATAAAAGACCAGAAGGAAATCCATGTAAATATTCATTATAGTAAATCTTGGTGATAGGACCATTAAAAGAGCATTAGGTTTAACTGCATGACATTACTATTTTCATAAGTCAACTTTACACGTTTCAACATAATATTTTGTTGCAAAGAGCTCAAGATGAACTTGGGTTTGAATCCCAGATCCAGTCCTTTGTATCATCCAGTATGTATCATCTCAGTTGTGTAACGTTGGTTGGACAAATTTATTTAGATTCTCTCTCAGGGCCTCAGTTGTCTCATCTGTAAAATGGGCATAAAAGTAGTCTACACCTCAGGGTTATATTGAAGAGGAAATGGAATAATAATGCCCATAAGGGGCCTGACATACAGCAATCCCTGAATAATGCCCTGAATAAATGGCCACAAGTGTCGGTGGTGTTTTCTTTCTTCTTTATTATGTATTCCAAGTTTCCTACAATTATAGTATTCAAATTCTGTATAACTAATAAACATAATTATTTAAAATTTCCAGGGAGTTGTGGTCTATCCCGTGGGGATCTTAAGCCCAGTCCAGGCCTGGGAATGTGGTTGAAGGCTTTCTTCCAGCCCTGTTGAGGCTGGGCTCAGCTCGAAAGAGACCTTGACCCTGGGAGCAGCACTGATGTTCGTGCTCTGAGGGACCCTGGGAGCTTTATTTACAGAGAACACTGTGTCCCAAGGCCCAACTGCCCTCTCACCCCAGCAGCTGCTGTATGGACTGAGCCGATAAGGGGGGCTGCCTCTGGCTGATCCTAGTGTTCCACAGGGTCACAACTTCCTTTGGCACAGAGTTCTTCCCTTAGAAGCAGCTTCTGGCTCCCGAATGCAGAGCTGAGCTTGATTTTGATCATGTCCAACTCCCACAAGGGGGCTACAGAGTCTCTTCTTATGGCTTTGAAAAACGTTTGGAACTAGATAGCGGTGATGGTTGCACAGCATTGTGAATGGAATGAATGCCGTTGAATAGTGCATTTGAAAATGATTCAAATAGCCAACTTTATGGAGATTTTCATTGCAATTTTTTTAAAGTGGAAAAAAAATCCAGTTGTGGGAGGAAGACTAAAGGGAGAGAGGCTTGTCCTATGGGGTTTGGTGGTCACTACAATAGGAAAACTGGATGTATACCCCATTCCCACCCTTGCTGGCAATGACCTTGGGTACCTTAACGTCTCATCCTCCATGAGGGTAGCAAGCTGCCCTCAGATGGCTGTCGTGGGATGCAAATGTGATCAAATACTGTAAAACTCTCTAAAATAACACTCAATACTTTTAAATCAGAATTATCTCCCCTTCCCAAAGAAAGAAGGAAAGGAAGAAATTCATCACCAGAAGTATAACAATACTGGTTTTGGTTTGTTTCTGTTTTTTTTTTTTTTTAATTTGTTTTTTCTTGGTAAATCTTTAGGCTTGAAATTCTGTTTGTTTGTTTTAGTTAAAAAATGTATTTTAATTTAAAAAAAGTTTGGCCAAGCCCTGCGGCATGTGGGATCTTAGTTCCCTGACCAGGGATCGAACTCATACCTGCCGCAGGGGAAGCACAGAGTCCAAACCACTGGACTTCCAGGGAAGTGCCTTGAAATTCTGTTAACTGCAAACTTCCAGAAATAAAGAAGAGAGGAAACTAAAGGAACCTCTCGATACCTGGCTTCTCACCGTGAAAGAGATGCTGTTTTTTCCCTTCAGTTGTTTTTTGTGGGACTTCCAGAGAGGGGATGCTGAGACTCAAGGTGCAAAGGAGGGCAGCTCAGTGGGACAAAAGCGCCCAGGAACCAGCCCAACACCACCATTCTGCCCTGGCATTGTCAGTGGAGAAATGATGCCCTTGGCCTGTCCCCTGTTTGTCCCCCTCTTCCCCCTTGCCATGCCTTCATACCTTAGGTTGCCTTTCCCATCTTTCTCCTGGGAGATTTATTTCTGTCTCTTTTTCATGTAAAGCAGCGGAAATGAATCATCTTTCGGCCTGTTTGGTAAACAGTCTCTGACCCTTCTCTAGGCTCTCTCACTGGTTCCTCTGGAGATGTCCCTAGGCCAGGCAGCACCCCCACAGCCAAGACTGTCCTGGCTGGTTATTCTTGGTCATATTCCCCTCCCCCAGGGCCTGGAGGCCTGACCTCCTCCACCCTGGAGAAGATGGGAAATGACACAGAGCATTCCAACAGATGATCCCAAGAGCTGCCCAGAGGGGAAGCAAGGGAGCCACTGAGTTTTGAGGGCTTTGTGTGCCAATGACCGTCTCAATGACCCTATTCGGTGATCTCTCAACCCTCATTTTACAGATGAGGAGTCCAAGGCTCTGAGAAGTGAAGGAACTTGCCCAAGGCCACACAACTAGTAACTGATAGAGCCAAGATTCAAAGTCTAGATTCCTGAATCCACTCCATTATACGTGCTGCCTCACATGTTCGCATGCATATATGCATGTGTGATGAATTAGAGATGCTGGCAGATCAGCTAGAAGATCAGCTGCAACCCACCAGGATGGAAACTGAAGATCTATGTGCATTAAGCCTTATGCTTATGACAGATAGGTGTTCGTATACAGAGGGAATGGCACGTGTGCACAGTGAGTGCCTTACCAGGAGTCTGTGCATCACTGAGGAAGATGTCAAGGAGGGACAGGAATGGGGAAGGGGGAGGGGGATTCATGAAATGCCCAGATTCAAGATCACCTAAACCCTGCCCACACTTTAAGTGATGAACATTCTCAGATAAAAGTGCCCAGTGGTATCCCATTGGTAAAGCCTCACTTCCTGGGGAACACAGTCAAACAACTATTTGTTGAACTTCTAAAACTGTGCAGGTGCTGTTTCTAGGAGCTGTGTGGGATACAGAAGTAAAACTTCTGACATCAAACTAGTGTGTGGTGGAAGTTGGGGAAGAAGTAACATAAATATATAAATAACTGTGATGCAAAGTTGGTTGAAAGCTCTCAGGGTGAAAGGGAGAAATGGATCCTACAAGGGCCAGTATTCTAGCAAGACCAGAAGCTGGAGAGATCACTCCAAGCTAGCTAAGTATCAAGGAGGGCTTCCTGAGGAGTGGCATTTAACATCTCTATGTCTTTAAGTAGATGTAGGATCTACATTGATATTTCCTACTAGCTCAGCTGGTAAAGAATCCACCTGCAATGCAGGAGAGCCCGATTCCTGGGTAGGGAAGATCCCCTGGAGAAGGGAATGGCTACCCACTCCAGTATTCTTGGGCTTCCCTGGTGGCTCAGTCGGCAAAGAATCCATCTGCAATGCGGGAGACTTGGGTTCAGTCTCTGGGCTTTCCCCTGGAGGAGGACATGGCAATCCACTCCAGTATTCTTGCCTGGAGAATCCCCATGGACAGAGGAGCCTGGCGGGCTACGGTCCCTGAGGTCGCAGAGTCGGACACGACTGAGTGTCCGACTCAGTACTAAGCACTGCACAGGACCAACATCAGGAGAATACCTTAACAGAAGTTAGAACCTTTCTAGTTTTCCCAGGGACGGGGGAGCCTGGTGGGCTTCCGTCTATGGGGTCGCACAGAGTTGGACACGACTGAAGCGACTTAGCAGCAGCAGTCTTCCAAGGACATACATCCTCATTCTCCCTTTACAGAGGCGAAAACTGAGGCCCAGAGCGGTTGATCAGGTTGTCCACAGTCACAACGCTAGCCGGTTATAGGCCAGGATTTGATCAGCGGCCAGAGTGAGCGACTCCGAGCCCTGCGCTGAGTCCCTCCCGGACTGGTGCGGCCTTAGAGAGGAACGCGATCCTCGCAGCTGGGGGGCAAACTGGACGCTCCAGAGCCGGGCGGAAAGTCCAGAGTGGGCGGGGCTTAACGCCCGGGGGCGGGGCTGGTGGCGAGGTCTTGGCTGCAGGCGCTGAGGCTGCTTCCCGCTCCACCTGCGGGCGACCGAGCTGGCCATGGGCTACCGCGTACCGAGGGGCTGCCGGGCTGAGCCCTGAGCCCGCCGGGGCCGGCCATGGGCGACCGCGAGCGCAACAAGAAGCGGCTGCTGGAGCTGCTCCAGGCCGCGGGAACCGGCAACGCGTACTGCGCAGACTGCGGGGCAGCAGGTAAGGTCGCGGCGGCGCACGTAGCCCGGTAGTCTGGGCCGGCCAGCGGCCGGTGGGTCCCGTCCCCTGCCTCCAGACCCGGGCGGGTCCCAGACCCCCGCGCACGACTCTTATATCACCTTCGGACCCGGGCCCCCGACAGCCCTCTCCTCGACCAGTACTGCCCCTACTTGAAGCTGGGCCCCCTGACCTGCCCCCTCTGGACCTCGACACTAGATCCCAGCCCCGGGTGCCCTGCCCATTCTACTCACCTCCCTCTGCCAGACACCCTGCCTACCCGGACCACGGTCCTTGACCTCTTCTTCTCGGACCCAGCCCCTTCCCCCACGCTCGGATCCAAACATCCCACACACCGCGGTTCCCAGACCCCGGACCCAGGTCTCCCCGGATGGTCCAGTGTCCCCTCCCGCGCCTCGGACGTCCCCGGGGTTCTGCGCGCTCAGACCCGGCGCACGCCAAGGGACTCTGACCCACCTTCCCACCCGCAGCTCCCGGCGTCGAGTTGCGGGTCCGTCCTTCCGCGCTCTCCTCTCAGTTCCCTGAAGTGCTGTCACTTCCACTTCGCGCCGCCTCAGCCTCTCGCTCTCCATCCCCCGGACTCCCTCCAAGATCTTCATTCTGGCCGCCACCGCAGCCGCGTCAGGGCCAAGTGGGCTGACCAGAGGGTTTCATGCTGGTATCTTAGTTCGCGCAAGGCGGGGAGGCCGAGAGAGAAGGCGTGGGCTGTTGGTACCTGCCAAGCCCTTGCCTCTCCTGGCGCCCCTAGCCTAGCCCTGGTTTCTTCAGCCAGCTCTTCACCCGCTCCCCACCCTGCCCTCTCACCCCGCAGATCCCGACTGGGCCTCTTACAAGCTGGGCATCTTTATCTGTCTGAACTGCTCCGGAGTCCACCGCAACTTTCCAGACATCAGCAAAGTGAAATCCGTCAGACTTGACTTCTGGGACGACAGTATCGTGGAGGTAGCAAGGGGCGCGTGTGGAGAGCCTTTGAACAGGAGCCTGCTCCCATTCTCCAGGGAAGGAAACTGAGGCCGAGAGAGGGGCAGTAAGGAGCCAGTTAGACAGAGGCCCTGAGTTCAAATCCTAGCTCCATCGCTTACTTATTTGCAGCTGTGAGGTCCGGAGCCTGCTATTTAACACTAGCTGTGGGCCCTTTCCACACATGTATTATAAATATACCACTATCCTTTCACAGGGCTGCTATGAGGATTAAATGCTGACTCAATGCAGGTACAAAGTAAATAGTCAATTAACAGCTGCTGTTCTTAGTAGCTGAAGTCCTGGACCAGAACAGAAGTATCCTGATTCATGGTCCCTAGGCCTTCTCCAGTCCCCCTAGCCAGGGAGGGAGCCACCTCGTTCTCCTGATCTCCAGAGATGGAGAACACTTTCAGCCTGGCTGATGACACCATTCTGGCCAGAAAACCTTCAGAGAGCAGGCAGTCCTAAACTGGGCTGGCTGAGGATTTCGAGGACTACGGGGGAAGCAGACCCATGTTTACTGAGTACCCCTGTCTGTGCCAAGCACTGCGCTAGACCACTGGGCTCGACGCTTTATTCGTTCACTCATTCACTCATTACTGTAAGCCTGCATTTGCTGGCTGTAGGAGAGAGCAGTGAAGATAAAGTCTCTACTTACGTGGAGCTTACATTCTAGTGCAGGAGAAAGACCAGAAACCGGCATATAAACCTGAAGGTCGTTTCTTTGGGCCTCATCACTCCCCTGTTATGGGCTTCCCTGGTGGCTCAGTGGAAAAGAACCTGCCTGCCAATGCAGGAGACACGGGTTCGATCCTTGGGTTGGGAAGATCCCCTGGAGAAGGAAATGGCAACCCACTCCAGTGTTCTTACCTGGGAAATCCCGTGGACAGAGGAGCCTGGTGGGCTACAATCCAGGGGGTCACAAAGAGTTGGACACGACTGAAGCAACTTAGCATTTAGCACTCCCTGGTTATAGCTTCTTCATCTTTGCAGGTGAGATCCCTGAAGCTCAGGGGGTTAAGTGTAGCCCAGTGGGAACCCTGCTCTATGGAGACTCATAGCCCATGCAAATCCTGCAACACAGCCCAGTGGCCAGTGGGGAAGGGAATAATAGGGTTCACTCTTTCCAAGAGACGTGGATTAAAAAAGGGCTGTTTTTTCCACATGTGTCCCCAGCCCAGATATGCCCCTGATGTTACTGAGTGCTGACTGATGGCCAGGGCCACTCCTGACACATATGCATTCCCCTGGGTCTCTCTGGTGCCATCTTCCTGACTCACATACGCTATGGGGTGGAGCACTGAAGTGCTCCATCCTCCAGTTCCATCTATCGCCTACAGACTTGCAGGGACTACTGCTAGTGGTCCTGGCCATCTGTGGAGGGCAGTGGAGAAAGTACATGAGCTTTGGAGTTAGGCGGGTCTGGGTTCAAATTCCAACTCTCCACTGACTAGCTGTGTTACCTTGGGTAAGTTGCCTAAGCTCTCTGAGCCTTGGTGTCCTCGCCTTATAACAGGGACAGTAATTGTGGTGATTACAGTGATTGAGGGGATCAAATGGAATAATGTGGGAGAGCTGTAAAGTGCTATGCTTGTATGAGGCGTGGTTGTTACATTGTTCCAGGCTGGGACTTCTGAGCATCACGTGTGACCAAGCTGGGTTGGGGGAAATGTCAAACTCCAGGAGGAGTGTCTCCTGACTCAGCCTAGGAGCCAGTGAGAACAGTGGCCTTCTGGGTAGACTGTGGTTTCGTTTCACATTTTTTTCAAGTTCTACATTACCCCAAGTTGCTGTTGTCTTGCAGTTTATGACCCACAACGGGAACCTCCGAGTGAAGACCAAGTACGAAGCCAGAGTCCCTGCATTCTACTATATCCCCCAGGCCAACGACTGCATGTGAGTGGCTGATTTCCTGGTCCCACCCACTCCCACCGCTACCCCATCTCCAGTGCCTTTGTCTCTGACAGTCTTTTCTGTGCACCAGCCCAGCAGGTGGAGCCAGGAGAGCATTTGGTACAGGAAAACACACAGACTTCTGTAGGGCCCTCTCTACCTTCGAAGCTTGGGTCATCACCTCCCCTCTCTGGGACCCAGTTTCCTGGACTCATCTGTGAAATGGGACATCTGCTTTAGTTTCTGTCCCTTTGCCTTGATGTTCTCATAGCCTACAGGTGATGACTAACTTGATTAACAAGAGTAATGCCAGTATTCTAGCAGAATCAATGTGCTTCAGCTACTTTGCTTGGAATCTTGTGCCCAGAGCTGTCCCACCTAAGCTCAGCATAGCTCCAAGGCAGCTGCTTAGGCCCCAGATCCCCAAATAATAACCATAGACATACTTGTAGCTACTGATATTTGTTGAGCTTTACTTTGTATCAGGCCCTGTGTTAAACGCTTGTGTGCGTTAATTTTCGTTCTCTCAACAACTCTATGAGATCATATTGCATTATCTGCACCATATAGATGAAACACTTGAGGCTGATAGAGGCAGAGCTGGGACTAGCCCATCTGACACCAGGGCCTTCATGACTGTACCAAGGTGCTAGGGAAAAAAATCCAGTATCCTGGGATTGCATGCCATGGAACAGCAGGAGGGTTCAGGTCCCCTGGGGGTGAGGGGTGAGGGTGACTTTGGTCTGTAGTGACCCCAGACCTGTGCAGGACAGACTGTCTGAGCCTGAGCTTCCCTCCCAGGGACTCAGCATCCTGTGTGAACGGAGTGTGAATGGGGAGAAGGGTTACCTCCAGGCAGACAGGAGGCGTGGCTTGCAGGAACAGGCTGCATTTCCGCTGCCATTGTCCTCTAACCATGGCAGGATGCTGGTGGACAGCGCACAAACTATACAACCGTATCTAGTGTCCTGTGACGTCCCAGTATTTAAACAACCTGGGAGTGGCGGAGCAAGCACAGCTTTGCGCTCTGGAGACCCCAGTATGCTTCTCTGTCTCTATTCAGTTGTGAAAAGGTAGGCAAGGGAGCAGAACTCTGCAACCTGTGGCAGCCTCATCTCTGAAACGTTGACAGTGATGCCTACATTTGGTAGGCATAATGGTAGCATGATGGTAGGGATTAAAGGAGATAACAGGTAAAACATCTCACAAGACACCCCTCATGCCATTTGTTTTTTTAGGATTTATTTACTTCTTTTTATTTGGCTGTAGTGGGTCTTCGTGGCTGTGTGCAGGCTTTCTCTGGATGCAGCAAGCTGGGGCTGCTCTTCGATGAGATGCGCTGGCTTCTCACTGTGTTGGCTTCTCTTCTCGTGGAGCACAGGCTGTAGGCACGTGGGCTTCAGCAGCTGCAGCACAGTGGGCCCAGGAGCAGTGGCGTGTGGGCCCTAGAGCACTCGGGCTTAGTTGCTCCTCAGCATGTGGAATCCTCCCGGACCAGGGATCCTACTGGTGTCCCTTGCCTTGCAAGGCAGATTCTTCACCACTGGACCACCAGGGAAACCCCTTCGTGCCAGTTTTAATCTATTTCTATGTCCACTTTGGCATACTGGCTGGTGGCTGGCCCAGCTGTGGGAGGTGCCAGGTTTAATGTGAAAGGGCTCCTTTTGCCTCACTGCTGCCACCCAACCCTTTGCTCCAAGGGGAAGGGACCAGGTACTTGGTGAGCACCTACTGAGCTCAAGGGTCTCTGCCAGTGCTACACAGACGCTATGTATCATGACCCCAACTACAGCCCTGAACTGTAACCCCTTCTGGTTGAATGGCCTCAATCCCTAATTCTAAAAGTCCCCTGAATTCTCCACCTCCAGAATCTCGGTCTCCATTCCCTCTCCCAGCTCTGATCCTGTGGTTCAGGGTTCCTCCATGTCCTGGGGCCGAGGGCTGTGCCTTCAGTAGGGCTCTTAACTACACACAACAGAAACCCAGTTTAAACCAGCTTATGCACAAGGTGATTTTCTGGGTTCAGATCAGACCGCAAAAAGAACAGAGGTGGAACCACCCTCTGGAAGGACAGGCTGGAGGCTCCAGCACTATCAAGTCTCTGAAATCCCTCTGGTTCCCATTCCTGCCTCTTTTTCTCACCCAGGCTTTCTTCCTTTTGTTGTTCAGTTGCTCAGTCATGTCCGATTCTTTGTGACCCCATGGACTACAGCATACCAGGCTTCCTTGTCCTTCACTATCTCCTGGAGTTTATTTAAACTCACGTCCATTGAGTCGATGATGCCATCCAACCATCTCACCCTCTGTCGCCCCCTTCTCCTCTTGCCCTCAATCTTTCCCAGCATCAGGGAGTCAGCTCCTTTCCCAATGAGTCAGCTCTTCGCATCAGCTGGCCAAAGTATCAGAACTTAAGCTTCAGCATCAGTCCTTCCAATGAATATTTAGGATTGATTTCCTTTAGGATTGGCTGGTTTGATCTCCTTGCAGTCCCAGGGACTCTCAAGAGTCTCCTCCAGCACCACAGAGCAAAAGCATCAATTGTTCGGTGCTCAGCCTTCTTTATGGTCCAGTTTTCCCATCCGTACATGACTACTGGAAAAACATAGCTCTGGCTATACAGACCTTTGTTGGCAAAGTGATGTCTCTGCTTTTTAATATACTTCTTCTTGTAGCTGGGAGCAACACCATATCCATGTTCCCAGCTCCAGCTCCCAGCTCAACCCTGGAGAGAAGGCTTCCAATCCACCTCTCTCAGTTTTTTGCTCCTTTTGTTCCCAACAGCCCAGGGCCAAGCTCTGATTGACCAATCTGGGTCAGGTACTCAGTTCTAGGTCATTCCCTGTGGCCATGGGGTGAGGTCATATCAACCTGGGAACGTTTGCCTGGAAAAGGCAAGAGGGAACCAAACAATTGGAATGAAGTCCCTCTCAGCTGCGTGGATTTTCTGTAGGGGTCGTGGATGGCAATGTCTGGTTGGGCTAATAGCAAACACCTATTATATGCTCAACATAGTACTAGGCCCTCTGTATGCATTTAAACCTCTCAACAACTCTAAGGGATAGGTAGATATAATATTACTGGAATATTCCCCAAGTTCAGAGGAGTAAAGCAACTTGCCCTTGGTCACACGGTGGATAAATGGTAGAGTAAGACCAGGTCCCAGAGGGTCAGACCCCAAGACCACTGCTCTGTCCATTGTAGCATGCCCAGATCTCATGGGTGGGCCTTGGGGAAGGCTCACAGACTCTCCTGGCTTAAGCTCATGAACACACAGTGCAGTGTGGCAGAGTAGACGGTCCAGGGGAGCTGGCATCTGTCTCATTGACCTAGAGGGGCTGAGGTTGGAATAGCATAGCAATTTGGATTTAGCCCCTGGGGGGAGATATTATTTCCTGGTGAGATACTGGCCTTGTCTGCAGACATTTTGGAGTATCACAACTTGGGAAGGGTTGCTATTGGTATCAAGGCGGTGGAGGTCTGAGATACTGCTAAACATCCTACAAAGCACGAAATAGTCTCCCACCATGAAGCATTACTTGGTCCCAAGTGTTAATAGTATGCAGATGGAGAAACTTGACCAGGCTGGGCAGGCAGCCAGGCCTTGCTGAGAAGCTCCCATCCTCAGCTACAGGGTCTCATAAAATTGCCATGAAAAGAGGATGCATCAGACACAGCTGACTCAAGTTTCTCTCTTTTTAGGGTCTTAAAAGAACAGTGGATTCGAGCTAAGTATGAGAGACAGGAATTTATGGCCGATGGGAAAACCATCTCACCCCCAGGTAAGGTTATTTTCATTATCTCTTGAGGGCTGATTCTGATGCATTCTAGAAAACAAAGTGCCTGAGTATTAGGAACAAGGTCAGCCGCCCTCGCTCTGGCCCCAGAGACCAAGGTGTGGGTTCCTCTGCTTCTGAAATAGCAACACATCAGCTGGTGGGGTTTTATGGTCTTCTTGGCCGAGAAGCTCACTCGTTTCAGGTCCTTGCAGGACCACAGGGTGTACAGAGTCTTAGTATAAATTGCAAAAAGATTCACCCCCCTGGACAGACCAGGTAGAAATAGACAATCTGCTTCTGGCTAAGGGAGCCCTGGTGTGGCACAAGCCTTGAGAAGGAGAATGGGCTGGATTTTGCCTCCCTTCCTGCCTTTGTGCAGGGCATGATCTCTTCGGTGGCCTTGGACCTGTGGCACATTCTACCCCTCTGCTGTGAGTCCAAATGGACACTGTCCCAGAGAGCAAAATGTACAAAACTGCTCGAGGACCAGAGGCAGCCAGTGCCGAATGCTCGTAGCTGCCAGGAGCACAGAGTGTTCATCCACCAGCAGGGACCTAGAGGTCACTCATTATTCCCGTACTTGGGAGACTTTCAGTTGGCTGATATCAACGTGAAGTTGGGCCTCTTTCAAAATCAGTCCAGTTTCTCAGTTTTTAGCCTACTTAAGGGTTCCTTATATTTTCGTTTAATTTATTTATATATTTTTGGCTGTGCTGGGTGTTTATTGCTGCACTGGCTACTCTGTAGTTGCAGGGCGTTGGCTTCTCGCTGCGGTGACTTCTCTTGTTGCAGAGCGCAGGCTCTAGGCATGCGGGCTTCAATAGTTGTGGAACTTGGGCTCAGTGGTTGCTCTGCAGCATGCAGGATCTTCCCAGACCAGAGGTCGAACCCGTGTCCCTTGCGTTGGCAGGTGGATTCTTAACCACTGGACCCCCAGGGAAGTCCCTACCTAAAGGTTTACTATGTCTTCTTAGGAAACAGCCAAGAAAGAAAGTTGGAGGGACCCCCCCAACTAAAATCATACAACATTGCAAAGTTTCCTCAGAGAGGACCCCACATCCTGCAGCCGTAAGAGCTAAATCAGATCCGAGACATTTCAGCAGCAGGTGGGCGGTCCACTCCACCCCTGAGACTGCACGGCATGGGGTCACCAATAGGCAGGTGAGTTGCCTGTTGGTCTTAGAGCTGTGGTGGTTCACTCTTTCTCATCTTTGGTGGCAGGTAACCGAGAAGGGTTCCTGTGGAAGCGGGGAAGGGACAACGCACAGTTCCTGAAAAGGAGGTTTGTCCTCCTGGCAAGAGAAGGCCTGCTGAAGTACTACACTAAAGAAGAGGTAAGCTTCTCCTACTCCTGCCCGAGCCAGGGCAAGCACCCCTCTCCGGTCTATGTTTTGATCAATGGTGCCTGGTCTTGTAGATGAGCTCAGTCACTGAGACTTAGGTGCCACACGCTACTACTTTTCCTCATTATACAATCCATCCAGTCCACTGAAATCCTCACCTTCTCTTCACCTTGAATGGGCTTAGATTGGTCCATGATTAAGGTTTTGATGATCACTTGACTTTACTTCATTGATTCATTCACTCAAGAAATATTTATTGGGCTTCCTTGGTGGTCCAGGGGTTAAGAATCCACCTGCCAATGCGGGGGACATGGGTTCAATCCCCGGTCTGGGAAGATCCCACACACCGCATGGCAACTAAGCCTGTATGCTGTAACTCCTGACGCCTGTGTACCCTTGAGCCTGTGCTCCATAACAACGAAGCCACCTCAATGAGAACCTGCACACCAACTACAGAGTAGCCCCCGATCACTGCAGCTAGAGTAGCCCTCACGCAGCAATGAAAACCCATCGCAGCCAAAAAGTATATATTCATTGAGCACCTACTATGCTAGACCTTATTCCAAGCACTGAAGATACAGCAGTGAACTAAACGAAGTTCCTGATCTCTTGGGGCTTCCATTCTAGTGAATAGAGACAGGTAATAACCAAAATATATGTTACCTATCCAGTGGCAATAAGTTCTATGAAGTAAAATAAAAGAGAGTGAAGGTTAGAGCATGATACAAGTGGGGCATGGGGAGGTGGTCAGAGGAGGCCTCTCTGATGACCTTTGAGTACAGAACAGAATAAACATGAGTACGTTATGTGGATATGTGGGGGAGGGTAGAAGAAGAGAGAACAGTATGTGCAGGAGCATGGGCGAGTGTGCTGATTAGAAAAGATGACCCCTCTCAGAGGGTGCATCCCTGGTCCCAGTCTAGGCAAGCAGAAGCCTGGATGCCGGTTCTCCCCCATCCCTTCAGCCAGGAGCTTTCTGTTCAGTGCACAAACTGCCCAACCGTGAGCCATAGCCATGGCTTGAGCTGGGAGTGTATTTGGTGAGTCTATAGGGCATGAAGGAGGCCAGAGTGCCTGGTACAGAGTGAGCAAAAAAAATAATGGAGAGAGATGAGCTCACACAGTGGAAGACTTTGAAGACCATAGGAAGATTTTTTTTTTAACAGCTTTATTGCAATGTAAATTCGCATACCACAGGATTCACCTATTTCAGTTCAGTTCAGTCACTCAGTCGTGTCCGACTCTTTGCGACCCCATGAACTGCAGCATGCCAGGCCTCCCTGTCCATCACCAACTCCCGGAGTCCACCCAAACCCATGTCCATTGAATCGGTGATGCCATCCAACCATCTCATCTTCTGTCGTCCCCTTCTCCTCCTGCCCTCAATCTTTCCCAGCATCAGGGTCTTTTCAAATGAGTCAGCTCTTTGCAATTCACCTATTTAAAGTATATAATTAATAGCTTTTAGTATATTCGTGGAGTTGTGCAACTTTCACCACAGTCAATTTTAGAACATTTTCATTACCCTAAAAAGAAAACCCACATGTGTGAGCTCTAGTTCTCCACTCTACTAGCCTCCCCTAGCCCTGTTGTTGTTTGTCACTCAGTCATGTTTGACTCTTTGCAATTCCATGGACTATAGCCTGCCAGGCTCCTCTGTCCATGGGATTTCCCAGGGGATTGCCATTTCCTACTCCAGAAGGTCTTCCTGACTCATGGGTGGAACCCGTGTCTGCTGCTTGGCAGGTGGATTCTTTACCACTGAATCACCAGGGAAGCCCTCCCGTTGCCCTGCTGCTGCTGCTGCTGCTAAGTCGCTTCAGTCGTGTCTGACTCTGTGTGACCCCATAGATGGCAGCCCACCAGGCTCCTCCATCCCTGGGATTCTCCAGGCAAGAACACTGGAGTGGGTTGCCATTTCCTTCTCCAATGCATGAAAGTGAAGTCATTCAGTCGTGTCCAACCCTCAGCAACCCCATGGACTGCAGCCTTCTAGCCTCCTCCGTCCATGGGATTTTCCAGGCAAGAGTACTGGAGTGGGGTGCCATTGCCTTCTCCGCCCCTTGCCCTAGGCAACCACTAATCTATTGTCAGATTTGCCTGTTCTTGACATTTCATACAAATGGAATCATACAATATGTGGTCTTTTATAACAGACTCCCTTCATTTAGCATTAGGTTTTTAAGGATCATTCATGTTGTAGCACGTATCAGTACTTCATTTCTTTTTATTGCCAAGTAATATTCCACTGTATGGATATACCACATTTCACTTATTTATTCATCAGCTGATAAACAGATGAGTTGTTTCCACTTTTGGGCTAGTGTGAATAATGCTGCTATGAACATTCATGTACAAGGTTTTATGTGAATCTACATTTCCAATTTTCTTGGGTAATTCTCCCTAGGAGTGGAACTGCTGAGTCATATGATAACTATTTGTTTAATTTTTTGAGGAATTTTTCCAAAGTAGCTGCACCATTTTACATTCCCACCAGCAATGTATGAGGGTCCTCCACGTCCTCACCAATGTTTGTTATTATCTGTCTTTTTGATCATAGCCATCTTAATGGGTACAAGATAATATCTCATTGTGATTTTGATTTGCATTTCCTCGATGGCTAGTGATGTTGTATGTCTTCTCATGTACTTACTGGCCAGTTGCCCATCTTCTTTGTAGAAATGTTTATTCACAGCCTTTTCTCATATTTTTATTATGTTATTTGTTTTCCTTTTTTTTTTTTTTTTTTAGCTGTAATCGTTCTTCATATAGTCTATATACAAGGCCCTTATTGGGTATATGATTTTTTTTATTACATTCTTATTTCTTAATATTCTTTTTCATTAGGGTTTATCACCAGAATATTTTTACAAAAAATTTCTGTGTTTGGATTTTACTCTGTTATTGGGAAGACATACAAGGGTTTGGGGGCTTCTCAGGTGGCACTAGTGGTAAAGAAACTGCCTGCCAATGCATGAGATATAAGAGACCCAAGTTTTATCCCTGGGTCAGGAAGATCCCCTGCAGGAGGGCATGGCAGCCCACTCCAGCGTTCTTGACTGGAGAATCCCTTGGACTTTGGAGCCTGGTGGGCTATGATCCATAGCATTGCAAAGAATCAGACACTACTGAAGTGACTTAGCATGCACGCAGGAGGGTTTTGAGCAGAAAAGTGATCAGCTTTGACTAAAACTTTAAAAAGAGACACTCTGGCTGCTACTTGAGCAAGAGTGGGGCAGGAGGAGGCAAGCGTAGAAGCAGAGAAACCAGTTAGGAAGCTACCACAATAATCCAAGATCGGGATAATGGTGTTGGAGATGGTTAAAAGTGGTCTGCTTGCATTTTGGAAATAGAGCCAATGAGATCTACTGAAGGATTGGACATGAGGTGTGAAAGTCAGAGGGATCAAGAATGATCCACAGGACTTCCCTGGTGGTCCAATGGTTAAGAATCCACCCGCCAGTGCAGAAGACACAGGTTCGATCTCTGCTCCAGGAAGATTCCACGTGCTGTGAAGAACTTAGCCTGTGTGCCGCAACTACTGAGCCGAGTGCTCTGGAGCCCATGAGCCACACAAGAGAAGACACTGCAGTGAGAACCCCATGCAACTAGAGAGAAAGCTGCCTCCTCTCGCGTCAGCTAGAGAAAGCCCAAGGGCAGCAACGAAGACCCAGCACAGCGAAAAATAAGAATGCATCCCAGATTTTTTGCCTTATGCAACTATGAGGTTAGTTTGTCATTTGCTGAGATGGCAAAGATTTAGCTCCCTAAGGGGATGATCATGAGTCCTTTTTCATTTGAGATGCTTATTAGTCATCCATGTAGAGACTGAGGAAGACGTTCTCAGAAGTTCTGAGTCTAGAGGTTTGGGGAAAGTTTTGAGCTGGAGTCAGCAGCGTGCAAACTGGTTGAGCAACAGGACTGGTTGGAATCACCGAGGTGGGCGGGGGGGTGAGGGTGGATGAGAAAAGATGTCTAAGGACTGAGTATTTTAGGTATTTGTTACTGAGTGACACACCACCCTAAAACTTAGTGGCTTGAAATAACAATTGATTGTGTCTCATAATCCTCTGGGGTCAGGAATTTGAGCAGGTGGTGGCTGCTGCAGAGTACTCCCTGTGACTTCAGCTGGGTCGTTCCCTCTGCTCCATTTTCCTGGGCTGGGCTAGGAGACCCAGAAAGCCTTCACTCACATGTCTCGTGCTTTGCTTCCTTGTGGCTTTTCTCTCTGTGAATGTTCCTCATTCAGGAGTCCAGTTCAAGCTTTGTTACAGCATGGTGTCCGACTTCCCCCAAGCAAACGAGGATGCTGCCAGGCCTCAAAGCTTAGGCCAGGAACTGCCTGCTATTGGTCAATTCAAGTCATGCAACCAAAACCAATTCAGTTCAGTTCAGTTCAGTCACTCAGTCGTGTTCGACTCTTTGCGATCCCATGGACTGCAGCGCGCCAGGCCCCCCTGTCCATCACCAACTCCTGGAGTTCACCCAAACTCATGTCCATTGAGTCAGTGATGCCCTCCAACCATCTCATCCTCTGTCGTCCCCTTCTCCTCCCACCTTCAATCTTTCCCAGCATCAAGGCCTTTTCAAATGAGTCAGTTCTTCGCATCAGTTGGCCGAAGTATTGGAGTTTCAGCTTCAACATCAGTCCTCGGGGAGGGGATAGAGATTGTGCCTCTTTTTTTTTTTAATATTTATTTATTCCTTATTTTTGGCTGTGCTGGGTCTTCACTGCTGCACTCAAGCTTTCTCTAGTTGTGGCGAGCAGGAGTTACTCTCTAGTGGTACACGGGCTCCTCACTCTGGTGGCTTCTCTTATTGTGGAGCATAGGGCTGTAGAGCGCGCCAGCTCAGTAGTTGTGGCTCGTGGACTTAGTTGCTCTGCGGCATGTAGGATCTTAGTTCCCTGACCAGGGGCTGAGCCTTCGTCCCCTGCATTGCAAGGGGGATTCTTAATCACTGGACCACCAGGGAAGTCCCTGAAGTCCTAACTTTAATTCATTTTAATTTTAATATCTACATGTGACTACAGCTACAGCTGCTATGGGACTAGACTGTTGGTATCATTTTTCTTTCTCTCATCAGTTATGAAAGGAAACATTTGTTTTCCCTTTGCCTTCTTAGCATCAGGGAGTGCTCAAAATGTGTTCAGACCCTGAGAACAGAGTATATAGTATGGGAAGACGTGCTTTGAGGCCTACCCCTGCTTTTATTGGTTTACCTGTTTTATTTGATTGGCTTCCATGGATTTTCATTATAAATTCTTTTTTTTTTTTTGGTTGCACAGCATGAAGGATCTTAGTTACCTGACCAGGAACTGAACCCGTGCCCCTACAGTGGAAGCGTGGAGTCCTAACCACTGGACCGCTAAGGGAAATCCTAATGATTTATTTTAGAAAAAGTTCTATGGCTGAAAAACTTGAAAAGTGCCAAGTTACGGTCTTTCCAAGCCCCCTTCCAGCTCAGAGAGGCCGATTAAGCAGGATTAGTGGGATGGCTGGATACAGAGCATGGTAGAATATCTGTGGATCTTGATATTAGAGCAAGAACATTAAAAACCTGTGTGGAGTTCCGAATTGGTCATGTTTGCCTTAAGGCTTGATGGCAAAGGTGAGGAGAAGTCACTCCACTGACTGTAGGCATCCTGAGTACCCGATTCCTCTCTTTTAGGGTAAAGACCCCAAAGCTGTCATCAGCATCAAGGACTTGAATGCCACCTTCCAGACAGAGAAGATTGGGAACCCCCACGGGCTGCAGATCACCTACCGGAGAGATGGTCGCGTTCGGAACCTGTTTGTGTACCACGAGAATGGGAAGGTGAGAGGGTGGCGTTGCCGCTCAGCCTCCAGCTCAGCAGCCCCGAACCTCGCAGGCCCAGCTCCCTGATTCCCTGGCGCTGCAGCCTCTTGAGACGCGATGCTGCTGTTTGCTTTCATCTGTTGTCGCTTTCTGTTTTTGGCCACATTGTGTGGCTTGTGGGGTCTTAGTTCCCCAACCAGGGATCAAACTTGGGCCCACGGCAATGAAAGCACCGAGTCCTAACCACCAAACTGTCAGGGAAGTCCCTGTTGTCACTTCTGGTTGGAGACATAGTAAAGTTAAGGCAGAGCGAGAACTGGGAGAGGAACCTGGCGGGGATCAGGGGTGTGTCTGGATGGTGCACAGCCACCAAGGGGCGTCCGGTTAGCAGACGGGACTATGCCCAGAGGTGGCCAATCAGGTGCAGCCAGAGATTCCAAATATGAGAGGAGGGATGACTCGAAGCTCAAACAGCAGTGCATCCCATGGCCTCCCTTCGCAGTGTGTGGTCTGGCACCAACTGCATGAGCATCACCTGGGAGCTTGTTGGAACTAGTGTCTTGGGCCCATCCTGGACCTGCTGAGTTAGAAACTGCGTTTTCACAGGATCCCTAGGTGATACTCAGGCACGCTGAAGTTTGAGAAGCACTATCAAAGGTCCAGGAAGTCAGCTCCATCAGAGAACAGCAGGCCAATAGTACAGCTGCAAAGACAAAAGCCGGCTCTAAATGGCAGGGTCATGTGACTGGGCAAGAGTCAGAGATGCTAAGTGGAGGTGAGGAGGTGCAAAGGTGGGGGCTGATGTTTTGTGATTTGCTATTAATTCTGTGCTGGGCACTTTTCTTGGTGATCACTATACATCATTGCTTTTCTTTTTAAAAAAATAATTAATTAATTAATTTGGCTGCGCCACGCGGGATGTGGTATCTTCATTCCCTGACCAAAGATGGAATCATTGGAAGTGTGGAGTCTTAATCACTGGACTGCCAGGGAAGTCCTGTACATCAGTTCTTAATCTTCAAAACCCTGGAAATGTTTTATCCCCATGTTACTGAGGCATGGGACTTCCCTCGTGGCTCAGGGGTAAAGAATCCACCTGCAATGCAGGAGTTGCAGGAGATGAAGTTCCAATCCTTGGGTCAGGAAGATCCCCTGGAGGAAGCCATGGCAACCCACTCCAGTATTCTTGCCTGGAGAATCCCATGGACAGAGGAACCTGGCGGGTTACGGTCCATAGCATCTCAAAGGGTCGCACACGACTGAAGCGACTTAGCACGCATGCACTGAGGCAGGGGTGTGTTAAGTAATTTGCTCAGAGTCATGTGGCCGATGGTTCCTGAACTCTGCACCTGTCTTACCACTCCATGTGCCTCTGCTGGAGGAAGACCCTTGCCAGCAGGAGTCAGAAACCAGATACAGGCCTGGATCTTCCCACGAGGCCCCAGCACTGGGATACTGACCATGGATCATCCTCAGCAGGCTTCATGCTCTCTCCACCGTCTGGGCTGACTTCCTGGCATGGTCTGAAGAGCTGGGGTTTGGAGTCGGAAGTTGGGACTCTGCTTCTGCCACTCCCTTGTGTGTTCCTAGGGCAGGTCCCTTCCCTTCCTAAGTCTGCTTGTGTATGGTTGATAATACCCACTTCCCGGAGGGGTCTTGAGGATTGAGAGACTGTGGACCATGAATGTGAATGCATCTCGTTACTGTGAAGTGCATTATAAACATTAGTTGTCACTGTTATTTGTTCACGATTGTGGCAGCAGTGGAAGACAAGCTCTTGAGAGCCGTGCCTGATCATTTCTGTGTTCAGGACTTCCCTCTTTCAGTAAATCCTTACAGTGCCCCTCCCTGCAACGTGCACAGCACTGGGGTGTGGAGTGATTGAGGCAGAGCCATGAATGGGGTTCTAGGATCTCATAGTCTTGGGAAAGAGACAGATGGGGAAACAGGCACTGAAGATACTGTGTGATGCAGTTTCTAACTCAGCAGGTCCAGGATGGGCCCAAGACGCTAGTTCAACAAGCTCCCAGGTGATGCTCCCAGGGAGGCCATAGGGGCTGTGCTGGAGACACACGGGAGACGTGTAAGTGGCCTAGTCTGGGGGAGGGGGCACTCTAAAAGGCGATCCAAAGAAGGAGGTTCTACTTAAGAATTGTGTGAGTATGCCGAGAAGGAGAACACTCAAACCAGCTTAAAAGGGTCATGAGTGGAAAAGAAACAGGGGTATTTATTTCAGAGGACAGAAGCATGGTTGGGCAGCCTGAGAGGTTAAAATTAGGAACTGTGGTGTGTGTGATTCTGTGTGTGTTTGGAGACAGACAGAATACACTCTTAACAGGAACACATTGTTCTATAAACCCAGGAGTGCAAGTAATGTCTCACTTCTTAGTTTCTCTAAATGCAAGGATCTCATTTCCCAAACTGCCAAGAAGCCTAGTGCCACTCGTTTTTCTCGGCTCCCTCCATTGGCTTTACCAGAATTTTGGGACTGGTGCAGTTAGGAGACATGGAGGAGATCCCTGGCTCTCAGTCCATGGTGGGCTCACTGCTGTGGCCCCAGGTCCAGACTGACTGGATACCAGTGGCTACCTCACCATGCCCATTTCTGCTAAAGGACTTTTGCTGAGGTGCCCATGATCTCAGACACTTATGGTGCCTGACTCCTTCCCACTGGCCCAGCTGTAGAGCAGCTGACAACCTGGTTCTGGCCAGTCTCCTCTCCCTGGTGATGCCCCAGCTTCTCCCTTAGATGGGCATAAATGGGGGGCTACAAACTCACGGCTGCAGGAGCCAGGTGGGCAAATTAAAAGTGGACAGCTTTAAGTCTGTGGCAAACAGGAACACATGTATAGAGAACTGAAACAGGCAAAACTTAAGGGCAAACCAACCTGTACGCAGGTTGGATTTGTGACCGGAAGAGTCTTTCCAAAGTGAAGGCCTAGGTGGGTCTTCTGTGGGGATGATCCCCTTCCCTTAGTGCCTGAAACCCTATAAGGTTCTTAATGCCCTGGTCAAGAGAGCTTAGGAATACTGAACCAGCAAAGCTTGACCTAAAACAGAAAAGGTACTGATGTTTCATACCTTTGAAACCAAATTCAAATGAATTTCTCAATCACTCTATTACATCCAAGTGCAGCACAGCAGCTATTTGAACAGGTCTTTCCTCTCCTCTTCCATACTCCTGTGAGATAGGATCTGATAAGCCCTGTTCAGCCTCTGTACTGGTCCAGCCCTCATCCAGATTCTGTGGCCAAGAAGGAGTAGGATCATAGCAGCAAGTGTGACTGCAACTGTGGATGGGTGGTGCGCGGCTGAGAATGGGTGGGGCATTTTTCGTAGAATCAGGGTTTGGGTGGAGCAAAAATCTATTCCATCTAAACTCACTCTCAGGATGAATAGAATGTTCTAGATAAAAGGTGTATCAAGGGTGAGGGCAGAGAGGTGGGTGAGGCAGAGTGTTCCAAGAGAAGGGAAGAACGTGGGGGCAGCGATTGCAAATGATTTTGTATGGAAAGAGCTCAGAGAGCAAAGTGAAAGTGACAATGTTAGTCACTCCATCCTGTCTGACTCTTTGTGACCCCACGGACTGTAGCCCACTAGGCTCCTTGGTCTGTGGGATTCTTCAGGCAAGAAGACTGCAGTGGGTTGCCATTTTCTTCTCCAGGGGATCTTCCGGACCCAGAGATCGAACCTGGGTCTCCTGAAGATTCTCAGGCAGATTCTTTACTGTCTGAGCTGTCAGGGAAGTCCAGAGGGCAAAGTAAGTCATACTAAAGAACTTAAGACTCTTTCCCTGAAGGTAGTGGAGAGGACTCTAAGCTAGACTCAATTAGATTTGCAATTTGAAAATCACTCTGGCTGCCGTAAGGACTGAATGAAGAGCAGCAGAGCAGAGGCAGAACCAGCTGGCACAAGGGGTTCAGCAGGTGAGAGACGAGGGTGGACACTGCTGAGGGAGGCGCACTCCCAGAGGGACACAGGAGGTCCATGCCAGCTTCAGCCTACGTTGCACTCCAGGTGATGAGCATCTGCACTGATGGAGCATCCCCAGGAGCACCTGCCCCCACCTGAAGGCCGGTCTTTGACACCCGAGGACCTTTGCTCCTCAACGTGTCTCCCAATGACCAGCAGCTCATCATCTGTGAACTTGTTAGGAATGCAGAATCTCAGGCCCCACCCCAAACCCGCTGAATTCAAATCTGCATTTTAACGAGATCCTTGGGTGATGCTTACACACACTGGCAGGAGCCAAGCACTGTGCCGGGCCGCTGCATAACTCCTGTGCGGCTGGCCTTGGTCCTTTCCCATGGCCCTGGGGCTCTGCTTCCCACTTGCTCGGGGGACGCCCTGGGCTCTGGCACCGTCCTCCCTGGGATCAGCCTGAGTAGGACTGGGGGGTGTGCATGTGCCCAAACCTGAAGACCCAGCTGGCTTCCTGCTACCAGCCTCGGCTGCCCGCCCCCCCGGCCCCCAGCTGGCACTCAGTCTCACTGTCTGTCTGTCCTTTGCATGTCTCTCTGCAGGAGATAGTGGACTGGTTCAACGCCCTCCGTGCAGCCCGTCTCCAATACCTAAAAATGGCCTTTCCTGAGCTCCCAGAGTCTGAGGTGAGCTAAATGCGGACCCCACCTTCCACGGCTCCTGTCTGCCACCTCCTGTGCTCCTGCTTGGCTGACCTCAAAGACATGCAGAGGCCAGACTCAGTTTGACTGCAGGAAAGACCTTGAGCCTTGGGGTTGGGGACCTCAGCGGGAAACCAAAAGTTTTTTCCTGGGGAGGCTGGGGGTTATGGCCTCACCGTTGGCAAGGCAGTCTCCAAAAAGCAGATCAGACTCTCCCCTTTGGGATCCGTCACTCACAGTGTCAAAAGGCTCAGGATTTGGGCATCTCTTTCTGACTTCTCCCACTGAAATGCACAAAAGGTCCCTCACATACTGCTTACAATGTGCTTCTGAACCTGGTTTATCTTGTCATCCCTTTTATCTAATCGTCCTTTTCGGCCAGCAGTTAGGTGAGGTGATTATTCCCATTCCAGCGATGAGAAACTGAGTCCCAGGAAGGTCAAGGGCATAACCGAAGGTGTTCCTCCCACTTGAACATCCCCCACTTTGCCCTTTCCTAGTCTGCTTTAAGGAAGGCAGTGGGATCTTTCCCATTATCATTCTAACAGGAAGAGTCTGCCTTTCATGGCCAAGGTGACAGTGAGCCTGAGAACTTCATTTCAGTTGTCTTCAGACGTCTGGGGCATCCACGTACATCCCTTAGGCTTGGGCGGGGAAGCTGTATAGAGTGGGCTGTGAGCTGGAGGGTGTGAGCTGGGAGGCCTGGGCCCTTGCGGATGGTCTGCTCCTGACTTGCTGTGTGACCACTGCAGGTGAGGCTGCCTCTCTGAGCAGCTCTTCCCACATCTGTAAGGTGGCGCTTGGTCTGGGTCATCTTCAGGGTCTCTTCTAACTCTGAGGTGCTGTACTCTAGTCCCTGTGTTAGGCCTGCTCTGGAAGGATTTTGTAAGAGATAGGGGATGGAAAGACCATGTTAATCGTGTGACTTTTTTTTTTTTGGCCATACCACACAGCATGTGGAGTATTATTTCCCTGATGAGGGATGGGACCTGTGCCCCACTGCAGTAGAAGTGCAGAATCTTAATCACTGGACCGCCAGGGAAGTCCCATTCCTGGGACTTTCCTATTCCCAACTGTTAGATCCTTCTTGAAAACCTAAGTGCCCATTAATTCCCCAGTTTGCAGGGAGCGAAGTGTCTGGAATGGGGGTCCTCTCCAGACCTAGGGATGCACTGAGATGGCAGATCTCCACGAGTTCCTCCAGCCAGGCTTGGCTCAGGGTCCTCCCGGCCTGCAGAGTCAGCAGCCATAGCGGGTGAACGCCCACTTGCATGGGCGTGGCGTGGGGGTGCTGACTGCTGCCTGGAGACACTGAGGGCAAGTTGCAGACGCCCCGCCTCCCTGTCTGGGCAGCTCTCCAACTCGGCTGGCCCATGCGGGGGAAACTGGGCTTTGGTAACATCCTCAACGTCCTCTTCCTCCCGCCTCCACTATCGTTACCCCTTATCCACCCCTGGTTTTCTCCCTGCTGCCTCTCTCCCCGTCTTGCCTCCCCCATGTCTACATAGGGTGTGAGGTTCTGAGCAACCACCCAAGTCTGGCTCGAGCTCAGGGATCCAACGCCAGAAACCTGGGGGACCCCGGTGGGATTGTGGTCCTGTAAAAAGAAACGCATGGACCCGAAGGCAGGGAAGCTGATGTGTTACGCAGGGCAAGTGGCCTCACCTCTCCTAGCCGCAGTTTACTCATCTGTCACCACTGGGACAGTCTCTGCCTCCAGGGCTGCATGTGTCCAGTGAGCCAAGGCATCTAAGGTGCAGTGCATAGTACCGCATTCCCAGCCCCTTTCTCCTCAAGGCCTAGATTCACCCTGCCCTGGCTTCAGTTCAGACAACTGAGTGATTAGAACTCTTGTCTTTGCTCCAAATGAAGGAATTAAAGCCTACAGAATGCATTTTAGGGAAAGGGGAGTGGTGTCCTTTATATTTTTGATTTCTCGCTCACAACTTTCTCCCTTCAGACTTCCCATTCCTACTCCCAAACCTTACATCCCCTTTGCCCCTGCTTTCGACCCAGGCTCTGTTCTCATCTGAAGCTCTATACTTGCCAGTTTGACACCCTGGAGCACAGGAGGCCAGTGTCAATCCCTGGAAGCTTCTCTGAGCGTAGGATGGTCTTGCAGATCACATAATACGGTATCCTTATTACACAGAAGGAAACAGGCCCAGAGAGGCATAAGGTCTTAACAAGATAACACAGCTGGTTGAGGTCAGACCTGGAGCTAGAACTCAAGTCTCCTGACTCCTAGTCCAGAGTTTTCTCTACTTAATCCATCCTGCCATCGCCTTCTATGGCCCTGGCTCAGAATCCCCACCAATGCCCAGGTCTTGGCCAAGGGCCTGATCAGAAGGTTTTGGCATATTTAAACTTGAGCATCATAGAGTAGCAATATAGCTACTACTAGGGTCTGGCTGGTGTCTATCGGCTCTAGGTGGTGAAAGTTCTTCATCCTACCGGTGACATGTCTTCGGGAAAATCCTGTGACTTTTCTGAGGTCTTGTCTCTTCATTCAGAGCATGAAAATGATAACATCCACCTCACAGGGTGGTTGAGAATTACACGCAGAGCCTGACACACAGTCAGTCAGTTCAGTTGTTCAGTTGTGTCCAATTCTTTGCGACCCCATGGACTGCAGCACACCAGGCTTCCCTGTCCATCACCTACTCCCGGAGCTTGCACAAACTCATGTCATCAAGTCGGTGATGCCATCCACCCGATGACACGCAGTAGATACTCAGAATGCAACCCCCCCACCCCGATACCTGGAGAGTCTCCTCAGAGCCTGACCTGTGTCCTCCTCCTGGAATTGCTGAAAGAACACTTAACCTAAGTCTTTACACCAAGACTCAGCTGTGCTGGGTAGCTCTGCAGACATCTGGGGTGCTGTTGTCGGGCTCTGTCGAAATGTTAGCATTGCATCCATACCAAATATAACCATGTGCACACATCCTTCCCTATTGCAAACTTCCCCCTTTGTCGGGGAGCCAAGTTCGCTGGGGAAGCTCGGCCTCTTAGGTGGGAGGCAGGGGGTCAGTGTGTGTCTCTCTTCCCCCAGCTTGTGCCCCTCATCACCAGGAACTATCTCAAACAAGGCTTCATGGAAAAGACCGGTCCGAAGGTACATCCCGTGTTCCTTGGGGGGGACTTTCATGGCCTCAGTGCCAGTGGGCAGTGGGGCCAAAGTGGGGAGGTGGGAAAATGGGGAACCAGGGGCAGGGAGGAGGGAGGAAGCGGAAGTAAATGGACTTTTGTGAGTTCCAGGGGTGAAGGACCAAGTGGGAGACAGGGTGGCTGGAGGGTGGTCAGGCGCTTCTCCCTGCAACTGGGCATCTTCCTTCTTGATCAGCATCGCCATCAGTGGCTCTCGTCTTTACATCATCTATCTGACCCTGTTCTTGGGAAGGCACAGCTGAAAAGGGAAAGCACAGCTGAAAAGCACAGCTCCTTTGAGGGGCAGCTCTTGAACACTTGTGTGCTCTGAGCTGGGGCCCTACCAGGACCGATCAAGTGAGGCAGGACTAGTGATTGGTCTGAGAGAACTCACCTCGGTACCTATGCTTGGATGCCAGTGAGGCCCCTGCCGCCCCAGGACATCTCAGACCTAGCCTGGATGCTGGTGCGGTGAAGCTCCAAGCCAGAAGATGGAGATGGTGGGGGTTGTGCAGAGGAGGCGGGGTGCAGGGAAGCAGGGAAGGGGGAGGAGAGAAGGAGGAAGAAGCAAGCAGATGTGTGAGTGCTTAGTCTTGCCTGACTCTGCGACACCGTGGACTGTAGCCTGCCAGGCTCCTCTGTCCGTGGGATTTCCTAGGCAAGAATACTGGAGTAGGGTGTCATTTCCTTCTCCCAGAGGAAAGCAGAGGAACTTCCTAAAAAAAAAAAGAAAAAAACCCAAAGCAACAGCTTTCTGATGCTTTTTTTTTTAAGGTGTAATACGCTGATGCAATGTTTGTTAAGATGACAGTGGAAGTGTTAGGCAGTCACAGTAAAGGGAGCCTCAGATGGCTGGGTAAAGGGTTGCAGGTTTTTGTCCTTCAGCAGCTGGTGGCACCGCCCCTGTGGCTCTTAGGGGGACTTTCCTTCCCCTGACCTAGGTTAGAATTTGGCCAAGGCCAGGGCTTTCAGAAGCGCTGAGCAGTAGCCACTTCTGATTTCCCAGGTTCCTTTTTCTGAGATATCTTGTCCACAGCCTGAGAAAGAGGAAAATGCTTCTTCCAACGCACATAGGCAGCGGCTGGAGGCCGCAAGGGAAAGCTGGGGTGGAGGAGGGTGTTTGGAGCCGTCAGAGCTCAAGGCCCGGGGGTGGGGCGAGCGCTGGGGTGTCCGACTGCCAAGCCAGGAACTGGCCGGCTCCCTCGTCCTGGCCCGGGCTGGCCCTCTGACCTCTGTGCCCCACCCCTGCCTGGCCAAGCCTGATACAAAGTTCCCTCTTCTGCAGCAGAGAGAACCTTTCAAGAAAAGGTGGTTTGCTCTGGATCCCCAGGAGCGCAGGCTGCTTTATTACAAGAACCCACTGGTAAGAGTCACTGATGGCCCCCCTGCTGAGCACCAGCAGGCAGAGGTGGGGTCAGAGCTGGTCGGGGACCATGGGGATGCCACAGGGCTGGAGAGACCCAGCGAGAGACACCATCACGGTTGTCTCTAAGTCATCCTTGGGCATGAAACTGCTCTCCCTTGCCTTCAAGAAGTCCTTCACGTGTGTCCAAAAGCTGCCAAGGTAGCCAAGAGAGGACTTCCCCATCCTCTAGTCTCCAGGGCTGCCTTCCAACCTGGAGGCTGTGGAGAGTCACAGTTGGGAGTAACAGCTCTAGAACGCGACTGTCTGGGCTCTGGGACCAGCCCTGCCACTTTTAGGGGTGCACCCGTGGCATTTTGACAGAGCACTCAGTTCTCCTTGCCTCAGTTTCCTCAATCAGGAGATGACTTAATAACACTGCCATCTTCAGAGGTTGCCCTGAGGATTATTCTGTGAGTTACTATATATAAAGCACTTGAATTCTTAGTGCAGAGTTCAGTTCAGTTCAGTCACTCAGTCGTGTCTGACTCTTTGCGACCCCATGGATTGCAGCATGCTAGGCCTCCCTGTCCATCGCCAACTCCCAGAGTTAGCTCTCCATAAACACTGAGTATGGGACTTCCCACCTGGTGCTAGTGGTAAAGAACCCATCTACCAACACAGGGGACCTAAGAGATGCAGGTTCCATCCCTGGGTTGGGAAGATTTTCTAGAGAAGGGCATGGCAACTCACTCCAGTATTCTTGCCTGGAGAATCCCATGAACAGAAGAATCTGGCGGGCTACAGTCCATGGGGTCACAAAGAGTCGAACATGGCTGAAGTCACTTAGCATGCACACATGCAAACATTAAGTATCATTTAAACAGATGTTGTTTAGTTGCTAAGTCGTGTCTGACTCTTTGTGCCCCATGGACTGTAGCCCGCCAGGCTCCTCTGTTCATGGGATTCCCCAGGCAAGGATATGGAGTGGTTTGCGGTGCCCTCCTCCAGGGGATCTTCCTGACCCAGGGATCCAACCGACCTCTTCTGCTTTGCAGGCGGGTTCTTTGCCACTGAGCCACCAGAGAAGCTCATTTAAACAGAGGCTGTGTGTGATTTCCTTTATAGTTTGAGCCTTTTAAATTCGGGGGTCCTCCTAGCTGAAATCCCCAGCACAGCTCCCCACCCAACACACACACAGCCCTCTTACTAAGATGGACCTGGGGGCTCTCGGGCCTGCAGGTGGCCCTCTGCCCCAGGTGTGGCCTCTGATGACCTCTGTCCTCTCTTTTCAGGATGCCTTCGAGCTGGGCCAGGTGTTTCTTGGGAGCAACGAACAGGGGTACCAGGTGTTTGAAGACCTGCCCAAGGGCATCCGAGGGAACCGCTGGAAAGCTGGCCTCACCATCGTCACCCCCCACCGGAGGTTCGTCTTCACCTGCCCCAGTGAGAAGGAGCAGCGTGAATGGTTGGAGAGTTTTCGGGAGGTCCTCTCCAGCCCCTTGACGCCCCTCAACCTCCTTGGTAAGATACGGGGCCCTGTGTGTGTTCCTTTGGCCAAGGAAAGTGGGCAGAAAGGGGCTTCTTCACTTGGGTTCAGCTGTGAGTCCTAAAACCGGGGTCATGGCTCCTGACTGCCCTCTTTCCCTTTTCTTCTCTTCTGGCCAAAGAGTTCAGACAGTGCACATTATTGCCCGGAAACCCTCTCTGTCCACATCTAGTTCCTCTACCGGGAGGCTTTTCCTAGTGGATCCGGATGAGCTTCGTCTTGGTGGAGCTGTCGCTCTCGTAGTTGTTCAGTTTCTAATTTGTGCCTGACTCTTCTGCGATCCCGTGAACCGTAGCCCTGCCAGGCGCCTCTGTCCATGGGATTTCCCAGGCGAGAGTACTGGAGTGGGTTGCCATCTCCTCCTCCAGGGAATCTTCCCAACTCAGGGATTGAACCCACAGCTCCTGCACTGGCAAGTGGATTCTTTACCACTGAGCCACCAGGGAAGCCCGAACCGTTGCTTAGGTCCCGTTTTCTACCCTGCTCCCTCCCAGGAGCCGAGCAGCCTCTCTGCCCCTCCACTCCCTGCCCCTGAGTCCCTTTTCCCGTGAGAAATCCTTGGCCTGTTAGGAAGGTCACACCCGCCGGCAGCTTCTGGGATTCTGGGTTCCTCCCCACTCAGAGGGAAGGCTATTTTTAGGGTGCTGCTCTTTTCTAGGCGCTGGTCTGTCTGCTCCTCTCCTGCTCCTCCCCTTTGCCCCAGATGTGTCTTGAGCAGGCTTCCCCATCTGTAGACAGCCTCGTGGAAGGAGGGGAGACATTCTGAGCAGGAAACTTCTGGCCCAGGGCCTTCTGGCTCCTGGGACACGGAGGAGAAGTTCCGTGTTTGGAAAAGTACAGACTGAGTAGGTGACCCCATGCGGCCCCTGGGGAGAAACCCTGGTGCCCTTTGAATCTGACCAGGATAAACACAGACTTGCTTCACTCCCCAAAAATCCCAAAGCTGAAGGGCCTCTGAGATGGGCTGGGAAGTTGTTAATGAAGAACATTAGTGTCTTTTCCCCCCGGGGGCCTGTGCTTCTGAGTCTCTGCTGCTCTGTTTCCGCTTTTCTCTCCTCTGCTGTGTCTGTGTCCCTTCATCTACCACTTTTTGGTCTGTTTTTTAATTCTGTTTCCCTCTGTCATTGCTCCCCTCTCCTCTCGCTGTCCCTTCCCTCCGGTGGGACTACGCTGGCACAGCCATACCCTCTTTTTGTTCCCTTTGTAGCTGTGTCAACAGAGAGTGACTGCAGCCACAGGTGACCTAGTGGCCACCCAGTGCGCCTGGTGGAAAGGAGAGGTTACTGCTTCAGCCTTGGGGGCCCCACAGGAGTGCCCCCCAGAAGTCGGCAGCTGCCACAGGCAGTGACCTCTGCCAAGACCAAAGCTTTGGCCTTTACCTGCTGGCTCCCTGGGCCTCCTCGCTGCCCTAGGGGTCTGGGTAGCTGGTAAATGTCCTAGGGCCTCAGGACACTGGAAATGAAGGCACCGCAATGGGAAGGTACCGTGGCATTAGCCAAGCTTGCTGAAGAAACAGATAACGACAAGAAGTTTAAGCTGAATCCAACCATGAGGAAACAATCAGACAAGTCCACATTAGAGGAATTCTGCAAAACGACTGGCTAGACACTTCAAGACTGCCCGTATCATGAAAGATCAAGTAGTCTGAAAACTGTTCTAGATTAGACAAGACTAAAGAGACATAGCCACAAAATGCAATTCATGATTCTTGATTAGATCTTGGATTTTAAACAGTTTTTGAGATGTAATCCAGATAACTGGGGAGGTTCCAATATGGATGTATATTAGCTAGTAGTATTGTAACATTGTGATATTGTGCTGTATTTGTGTAGGCGGATGCTCTTGTTCTGAGGGATTCTGAAGTGGTCAGGGATAAAATATAATATGTCTACATATGTCATATGTATGTCATACATACATGTCAGCAAAATATAAATGTATCTGTACATAGAGAGTATATACATATAGTGTGTGTGTATTTATGAAAAAGAAAGTCTGTGTACACACACACTCAGGGGGAGAGACAGAAAGCAGACCACTGTGCAAAATGTTAGCTACTTCATCTAGATGAAGTATAGCTGGATGCTTATTGTCCAATTCATGCAAATTTCCTATAGGCTTGAAAGTTTTCAAATTTAAAAGTTAGGGGGAAATTACTTTAAAAGCATCCACTTTTCACTCTTCAATAGTGGTGGGTTTTCCCCATGAATCGAAAATGTTCCTGGGAGAGTTCTACCTTTGTGCACATCTTAGAAGATATAAAAGTGTAGCTAATACAAAAGAACAAACAACCCCCCTCCCCCCAAAGCACAATGTTCCCATCCACACACTCTGGAAGGAAAGAAGGAGGACAAGACGACAACTCCCCTGGACCCCAGGGAGAGAGCTATCCAGCCTGAATGCCACGTCTGGCCCTGCCACTAACGCATGTGTGCATGCTCAGTTGCGTGTCTGACTCTTTGCGACCCCATGGACTGTATCCCGCCAGGCTCCTCCATTCATGGGATTTTCCAGGCAAGAATACTGGCCGCTAATGAGACTGTTGGAAAACTCACTTCCCCACTTCTGTGCCTTGGTTTTTCCCTTGCAAATGAGGAAGTTGAAGCAACTGCTGAAATTCAATGGAAGCAACAGCTATTTCTGAGCACCTCCCAGATTCCAGGCTCTGCACGGGCAGGAACCAGATGACGTGGTCCCCGCTGTCACAGATTTCAGCCCGCTGGACAGCAGGCCTAACAGAGGGCAAGATAATGAGGCAAGTGTTCAGAAAGGGGACGTGCGGGCTGCTGCAAGGTGTGTGGCAACAGGGTTCACCCTGAGCGAGAGGAGGGAGCCTCCTTCTTTTCCAGAAAGTGACGTCTAAGTCACTTAAAATGAACCTTAAAATGTTCAGAGGTTAGTCAAAGGGAAGAGGGCCAGGAAAACACTCTAGGGTAAGGGAGGAAAATGTTCAGAGGCTCCCAGATGGGCAAGAGGAACGGAAAGAAATCGCGGGTGGCTGCAATGTTAGAGAAATAGATCACCCAGGTCTAGGCTCTATGATTCATTATCTTCATTCAAAACAATGAAGACATTGTTTTCATTTCAGTGGAGACCCACAGGGTTGGGAAGGTCTTTAAGAGAGTCTCTGCTTTTTCATGGGATTTTCCTTTGATCAGAGGACAAGCAACGTCATCAAGCTGTCTTTCCTGAGGCTTCCTGACTGCCCAGATGAAGACATGCTTGCTTCCTCTTCTGTCTCCTAAAGCACCTTGAAAATGTCTGTTTCAACACCTGCTGGGCTGTATGTATGTTAAGGGTCATGTTACTTGCCTGCCTTTTTTTTTTTTTTTTTTTAAACCACACTGTTACACTCTGTTGGCTGTACTCTGCTAAGTTCTGAGAATGAGAGAATCAATAAAGGAACTTGTGGTCCAGAGAAGAAGAAAGAGAAGGAAACAGGCAATAACAAAACTACTTGAAGGAGCAATTTGGGATTCTTAGGAGCCCCTCAGAGGGGCCGAGAACAGATATAAGAGATGGAGACTTCCTTGATGGTCCACTGGTTAAGAATTGCCTGCCAGTGCAGAGGCCATGGTTCTCTCTCTGCTCTGGGAAGATTCCAGATGCCACGGGGCAGCTAAGCCCACTTGCCACAACTAAGACCTGATGTAGCCAAGTAAATAAATATTTAAAAAAGAACACTTTATTCAAGATGGTGGGACACGTGTACACCCATGGCTGATTCATGTTGATGTATGGCAAAAACCACCACAATATTGTAAAGTAATTAGCCTCCAATTAAAATAAATAAATTAATTTTCTTTAAAAAAAGAAAGAGAACACTTTATTAAAGAGAAGAAGCTTGGCAAACTTTAAGTAGAATAAATACAAAGAAAGTCACACTCAGGTACCTTACTGCCAATCTGCTGAAAACCAAAGATAAAGATTTTGAAAGCAGCCAGTGAAAAATGATACATTACATACAAGGAAATACTGTTTCTTATCAGAAACAAAGGAGGCCAGAAGACTGAAAATAAATCTTTAAAGCTCTAAAAGAAAAAAAATCAGGGAGGGGACACATGTGTACCTATGGTGATTGATGTTGATGTTTGGCAGAAACACAATACTGTAAAGCAATTATCCTTAAATTAAAAATAAATAAATTTTAAAAATTAAAAACAAGATTAAAAAAGAAATTAATTTCTAAGGAAAAAAGTCAAATTAGAACACTAGAGAAAACATCTTTCAAGAATAAAGGATATTGTAGGTAGATATTGGGGCTCCCCTAGTGGCTCAGATGGCAAAGAATCTGCCTGCAATGTAGGAGTCCTGGATTCGATCCCTGGGTCAAGAAGATTCCCTGGAGAAAGGAATGGCTACCCACTCCAGTATTCTTGCCTGGAGAATTCCAGGTATGTATATATCTGGAATTCTATATAGATAACAAACCAAAAAATCTTTAGAAAAGAAGGCAAAATATCACTGAATTGAACACCTAAAAATGAGTAAAATGGTAAACTTCCTGTTGATTATATTTTATCACAATAAAAAATGCATAAAGGTAGATTTTTATTTTTTAAAGGCAAACAAAAAACATTTACCATAAAGATAAGTATAGATTTCTGACAGAATTACAGTATAAGAAATACTAAAGAAAGTTCTTTGACGTAGAAGGAAATGATACCAAACAGAAACTCTGATCTGATCTGTAAAGCATAATAGAAATGGTAAAGATATAAGTAAGTAAAAGGCTGCCTATTTAAAGCAAGAATTACATGTGTTATGGTTTATAGCATCTGTAGAGGTATAATGTATATGACAACTACCTCATGGAGGCCTGGAGGGGAAGTAAATGGAACTATACACTTCAAGCTTCTTATATTTTACATGAAGTGATACAAAATGAAGTCTAAGTAGATTGTGAAAACTCAGGGATGTCTACTGTAATTCTTAATGAATCTCTAACATGTAGTGCAAAGAGGTATAGCTAAAAAGCTAGCAAGGAAACTAAAACAGAATTTTTAAAAGCATTTGATTAACCCAGAAGAAGGCAGGACAGGAAGGACAAAATGAATAAAGAATAGATGGGACAAACTGAAAATAAAGAGCAAAAGGGAGACCTAGTCATATCAATAATTAATGCATTCAATATTAGTGGATTAAACATTTACATTAAAGTACACGATTGTCAGAGAAGATGAGGAATCATGACCCAATTGCATGCTGTTAAAAAGACATTTTAGGGG
This sequence comes from Bos mutus, assembly GCF_027580195.1. Classification (NCBI taxonomy): domain Eukaryota; kingdom Metazoa; phylum Chordata; class Mammalia; order Artiodactyla; family Bovidae; genus Bos; species Bos mutus. The sequence continues at coordinate 44,115,427 of NC_091635.1, forward strand.
ACATCCTTGGTGGCCCAGTGCTTAGGACTCTGCCCCTCTGCACAGCGGGGCACAGGTTCAATCCCTGGTCAGGAGAAGATCCTGCATGCCACAAGGTCTGACTCCTCCCCCATAAAAAGACATTTTAAGACATAGATAAGTTGAGGTAACAAGTATGGAAAAATATACACCATGCGGACAGTAACAATAAAATGGCTGAAGAGGCTATACTGAGATCAGATAAAGTACTTTTTTCAAGATAAGGAGTAACACCAGAAATAAGGAGTAATGTCTCATAACTATAAAAGGTGTAATTCATTAAAAGACATAATGGATCATAGATGTGGCATGTGCCTAAAAATATAGCCCCAAAGTACATGCAGCAAAAATGGGCAAAATTTAAGGGAAAAATAGACACATCAATATAATCATGGATCAGAAAAGAAATCACATGGGAAATTAGAAAGATTTATAACTGAATGATAATAAAAGTTTCAAAATTGAAATGATGCAACTAAAGCATTAATTAAAGGGAAACACGTAAGAATCAGTGGCCTACGCAGACAACCGTATTTGGCCTCCGCAGGTGGTGCAGTGGGAAAGAATCCGCCTGCCAGTGCAGGAGACGAAAGAGATGCAGGTTCAGTCTCTGGGTCAGGAAGATTCCCTAGAGGGAGGCACAGCAACCCACTCCAGTATGCTTGCTTGGAACATTTAGTGGACAGAGGATCTTGGCAGGCTGCAGTCCATGGGGTCACAAAGAGCCAGAAATGACTGAGTGAATGAGCACACACAAGGACAACAGATCCTACTGTAGAGCACATGGAGCTATATTCAATATCCTGGGATAAACCATCATGGAAAAAAATATAAAAAAGAATGTATATGTGACTGAGTCACTTTGCTGTACAGCAGAAATTAACACAGTATTGTAAATTATCTACACTTAAATTGGAAAAAAAGAATCAATGACCTACAGCTGTACTGCCCAATATGGTGACAATAACCACGTTTTCATTGAGCATTGAAATGTGATTAACGTAACTGAGGAAATGAATTTTAAATTTTACTTCATTTTATCTAATTTTATCGGAGAAGGCAACGGCAACCCACTCTAGTACTCTTGCCTGGAAAATCCCATGGATGGAGGAGCCTGGTAGGCTGCAGTTTATGGGGTTGCTAAGAGTCGGACACGACTGAGCGACTTCACTTTCATGCATTGGAGAAGGAAATGGCAACCCTCTCCAGTGTTCTTGCCTGGAGAATCCCAGGATGGAGCCTGGTGGGCTGCCGTCTATGGGGTCGCACAGAGTCGGACACAACTGAAGTGACTTAGCAGCAGCAGCATCTAATTTTATAATTTAAAAAAAAAATTAATTTTTGCTATGCCCCCTTGGTATGAAGGATCTTAGTTCCCCAACCAAGAATCGAGCCCACGCCCCCTGCAGTGGAACCATGGAATCTTAACCACTGGACTACCAGGAGAGTCCCTAAATTAAGTAATTTAAATTTAAAATAAGAAACTGGAGCAGTGTAAAACATCATTACTTCAGACACATCTTAGTAGCTTTGGTAAGACATATTTTAATTTAGCCATCCAGGGGAATCTCTCCAACCCAGGGATCGAACCCTGGTCTCCTGTATTATAGGCAGACACTTTATCCTCTGAGCCACCAGGGAAGCCCTGCAGTGCATAAGATATCTATTATTTTAGTTGTGGAAAAAAATTTAATGATATGGAAAAAAGTAAGAACTAAATTTTATAAAAAGTGAAGTATCTTCAATTAAGCTGCCAAATGATTACCTGTAGGATAGGAGATTTTTTTTAATAATGTCAGAAATCAACTGATTCAAAATTTGAAAAAACGGCAGACTTTTTTGTTGTTGTTTTAGTTTTAAGTGAGTTATGTGATACTAGACTAACAATGAATAATATGGGTAAGTTTCGTTTCAAAGGACATTTACATTTATGAGGAAATGTCAATCCACTGCCTAAAAAGTCAAACTCATGTTGTAGATATTTTTGAATCTTTTACATCTGTAAGAAAAGAATTTAAGGTAGATATGGAAAACCCAATCTTTACTGTGACAGATGCTTTAGCTGTGTTAGGTCAAAAATTCAAATACTGAAATTTTAAAATAAGGGTCTGATGATTCTCATGACTTTGTTCCATTGTATGACACAAAGTAAAAATATTTATGTTCAGTTTTCTGAAACAGACTATGAAAACTGTCATGGATACAATTGTTAAAATTGCTCAGCATGAACATGAAATGCTATGAAGCACTGCCAATTTATAGAACTGTTGAAAGATATGGAAGACAATTCAGTGAGCTCATATTTTTTTATTTGAGTTTTGAATAAGTTTTACAATTATTTAATGTACTGTTCATTTCAACTCAAGATTTTCTTGAAACTAAAGGAGTGCTTGCAAAATAGTCAACAATCAAAGGCCTAAGGCAGTGTGATTATGTTTTCTCACTGATGTTACACTGTATATGAATGAGCTAATGTTGAAGCTCTAAGAAAAGGTTAGTATGTGCCTTAGCTAAGCAGTTACAAGAATTTATGTTGAGACAAAAACATTTAATAATACTAATCAGTAATAACAATTTTAAAAACACTCTCTATTTTGTATTGGGGTACAGCCAATGAACAATGTTGTGATCGTTTCAGGTGAACAGCAAAGGGCCTCAGCTACACATATACATGTTTCCATTCTCCCCCAAACTCCCCTCATATCCAGGCTGCCCCATAACATCGAGCGGAGTTTCATGTGCTATTCAGTAGGTCCTTGTTGGTAGTAATAACAATTTTATACACTCTTCTAACATGAATCAATATACAGAATACTTTAATTATAACTGGTAGTAAGGTAAATTGTCCAAAAAAGCTGTAAGAGGAATTTGCAGGACACTTTATTGATAATGAACTTGCTCTTAAATTTATGTGGTCTCCCTTTAAAATAATACTATTTCACACTAGAGTTTGCAAATTTATTCAACTTGGAGAGGCACAATTTTCAAATTAATAGGCTTTTCTTTAAAGTTAAAGCAATTATCCCCAGAAGATGAAATAGTTTTGTCAATGCAAATGTGATATTAAATGCTTTATTTTCTTATTGTTTTGAATTTTTTTTTCTGGGTTCTAGATACAAGTCCTTTGACAGATACAGGATTTGCAAATATTTTCCTCCAGTCCGTAGCTTTTCATTCTTCTAACAATGCCAGTGAAGTTTTTTTAAAATCAAGGCATCAAGGTCAGGGTTTGTGATTTCCTTCATTTAATGCAGATTTTTGTTAGTGACAAAGTTTGGCATTAAAAATAGGGTGTTTGGCTTATATTTGGGTGTTTTGCATTCATATAGAGTGGAAATATGGGTGATGTATGTTTGGTGAAAATTAAGGGAAAACTAACCTGGAGTCAAGAGGCCAGAAGCAGGAAGCTCTATCAGGTACATACAACTTCACGTCAATACAGACCCCTATAGGAAGAGATGTGACTTCCCTGGTGGCTCAGACGTAAAGCGTCCGTCTACAATGCAGGAGACCTGGGTTCGATCCTTGGGTGGGGAAGATCTCCTTGAGAAGGAAATGGCAACCTACTCCAGTATTCTTGCCTGGAAAATCCCATGGACGGAGGAGCCTGGCAGGCTGCAGTCCATGGGGTAGAAAAGAGTCGGACACGACTGAGCGACTTCACTTCTCTAAAGTGTTCCTTGCACTTCTCTAAAGATGTACCTTCTCTAAAGATGTACCTTGCATCGCCAGCAGGGAATGACACTGCTTTATTTCTGCCAGCAGGGGGCGGAAAGATTTTCCCCCTTGCCTGGCAACAGTTCAGCCAATAAAAAGCCACTGTACTTCAAACTCCTCCAATGGACCTTTTGTTTCTAGACGTCTATCCCAACTTCCCCTCCTCTATAATAAAAGAGTTTCCTGTCCTTTGAGTTCCCTGTCCTGAATTGCAATTCTTTGCTGCCCCTTTTGCTGGTAAAATAACTGGCTGTTTGATTATTTTAGGTTAGCAGTTTACTGACGTTTCCCCTGACAAAATATGCTTTGTCCCTGAAGTGAGAACAAAACAAAGAAAGGAGCCCTGACAGAATATAATAATGGCAGTTGCATACAAACTCAAGACCCTTGTCTTTTCCCATCTGATTTAGCATTAGAGCTCAGCATCCCAGGGATGTATATTAACATATCCACTTGAATTTAACAACGATGTCAGACTCTCTGATAGAAGATGAGTTTGATTTGACCAGCTGGTTTAACTATGAGAACTGGCACAGCCAATTAGATTGTGTGGTATATATTTTACCTGTACTGAATGAGCTAATTTTGCAGCTCCAAACTTTCGAGGAAATGTATTTCAAGCATTTAAGATACAAGTATCTTTCCAAAAAATTAGATTAACAAAGGTCTATATAAATGAACAATATTCTAATTCTCCTAGGCCTTTCTGGGTATATTAGGTTAAACAAAGTGCCTCTATAGTAACTGGTATAATTGATAGTGTCTGATCTGATAGTGTCTGATCTGGGTTCAATCCCTGGGTCAGAAAGATCCCCTGAAGAAGGGAATGGCAACCCACTCTGGTATTCTTGCCTGGAGAATTCCGTGGACAGAGGAGCTTGGTGGGCTACTGTCCATGGGGTTGCAAAGAGCTGGACACAACTGAGTGACTTTCACACATTTCTCAAAGTCTTTTTAGCCTACCTCCCAGAAAATGAGAAAGTGGTTAATTCCAATAACTTTTGCAACACAGGGGGTTTCAAATTCTTTGCTTTCAACAAAAAAAATAAAGGAAAATCTAATCAAGTTGTCAGCTGAGAGGTTATTAAAAATACTGTCTGGTGGTGGATCACTATGCAATTTTTTTCACATATAGATAGTACAGACTTTGATGAGCAGCACTAAAGAGTATTTCTTGTCATTTCCAGTATTGGAAGTAGCCACAAATTTATATTATCCGGTACCTGTATTTTGACCCCAGGCAATATGGGGTGAAATAAAATATAAGACACTTTTAGCTCATCTCAACAGATAACAGAGATAAGGGTCCTGGTCTCTGCCATTCAGGTATTGCTACGTAAGCCTGTAAGTTCGTTTGCCTCTTGGGGACTTTGCTCTTCCAGCTCTTGTATGTTACGTGTTTGTCATGCACATAGGACTAGAATAAGAGAGGAGGAAGAGAGAAAGCCCCACCAGGGCCAGGTGTACTCCCTCAAGAAAACAGACTTTAGTTATTTTCATCCTGAAGTCTAGCAGGCAATGCACTTTCAGCCAGCAGGGAGCAGTAAGGAAACAGTGGCACAATTCTGCATTGTAATAACAATTTAAAAAGTCTAAGGGTGACTTAACTTTGGCTACACATTAGAGTCATCTGTGTGTGTGCGCTCAGTTGTGTCTGACTCTTTGCAGCCCCACGGCCTGTAGTCCACCAGGTTCCTCTGTCCCATGGAGTTTTCCAGGCAAGAATATAGGATCAAACCAGTGTCTCTTTCATCTCCTGCATTGGCAGGTGGATTCTTTACCACTAGTGCCACCTGAGAAGCCCCAGAATCATCTGGGTCAGGTTTTAAAAACTACCCATGCCGGGTTTCCACGCTAGACAAAGAAATCAGACTTTAAAGCGCTTGCCAGCTACCTGCACCCAGTACTCTCCAATCCCTCACTGCTTGATGGAGTAGCTGAATGACACCTAGTGGGCACATCTCAGAAAAGAGTTCTTGGATCCTCTCCTTTTTCTTCACCAGAGAGTTGTCTAGGTCACAATTTAATGGGGTTGGGGAACTTAACAGAGAAGGCGATGGCACCCGACTCCAGTACTCTTGCCTGGAAAATCCCATGGACGGAGGAGCCTGGTAGGCTGCAGTCCATGGGGTCACTAAGAGTCGGACACGACTGAGCGACTTCACTTTCACTTTTCACTTTCATGCATTGGAGAAGGAAATGGCAACCCACTCCAGTGTTCTTGCCTGGAGACTCCCAGAGATGGGGGAGCCTGGTGGGCTACTGTCTATGGAGTCACACAGAGTCGGACACGACTGAAGCGACTTAGCAGCAGCAGCAGGGGAACATAAAGCTAAAGAAAATTTGGGGATATCAGCACATTTCTTTCTTTCTTTTTAAAAATTTTATAGTTTTGAGCTGGCTTTTCTTTTTTAATTGGAGGATAGTTGCTTTACAATACTGTGTTGGTTTCTGCTGTACAACAAGAATCAGCTTTAAAGTATACATATATTCCCCTCCCTCTTGAGCCTCCCTCACATCACAGAGCACTGAGCTACTCTCTCAATTTCCCCGCTTTCTCCCCTCGCTGTTCCCCTCAAGTCCATTCTTTATGCCTGTGTCTCTATTCCCGCCCTGAAAATAGGTTCAACGGTACTATTTTTTTTTATTCTCTATATATATGTGTGTGTGTGTGTGTGTTGTTGTTGTTGTTTTTTGTTGTTCAGTTGCTCAGTTGTGTCCAACTCTTTGCGACCCCATGGACTGCAGCAGGCCAGGCCTCCTGGTCCTTCACCATCTCCCGGAGTTTGCTCAAACTCATGTCCACTGAGTCCATGATGCCATCCAACCATCTCACCCCCTGTCGTCCCCTTCTCCTCCTGCTTTTACTCTTTCCAAGCATCAGGGTCTTTTCCAATGAGTCAGCTCTTCGCATCAGGTGGCCAAAGTATTGGAGCTTCAGCTTCAGTCCTTCCAATGAACATTCAGGGTTGATTTCCTTTAGGATTGGCTGGTGTGTGTGTTAATACACAATATTTGTTTTTCTCTTTCTGACTTACTTCACTCTGTATAACAGGCTTTGGGTCACTACAAAACTAAACAGCCGGACTCAAATTCCTGTTTATGGCATCGGCGTGTTTCTAGCGGCTTGGGGCGAGCTGATTTCCAGTGAGCTCGCAGTAGGACTGGAAAAAGGAAACGAGGGGGGACCTGAGCAGCAGCGAAGGAGGAGCGGACAGGCAGAGACCAAGGGAGGAGCCTGCGAAGACGTAACCTGAAGCTGGCGGTCCTCACGTGGCCCCGACTTCCGCGCCCGCGCCGGCGGGCGGGGGCGGCCTGGGGACCATGGCGGGCCTGGACGCGGGCCGGGCCATTCCCGTGTGGCTGGCGGAGGACGACCTGGGCTGCATCATCTGTCACGATCTGCTGGCCTGGCCCGCCACGCTGCCCTGCGGCCACACCTTCTGCCGCGACTGCCTGCTGGACCTGTGGGCCGCGAGGCGCAGCCGGTTCTGCCCCACCTGCCGCGAGGGTGCCCCCGGGCCGCCGCAGTTGCGGAAGAACACAATGCTGGAGGACCTGGCCGACAAGTACAGGCTGGCGGCGCGAGAGCTGGAGCCCCTGAGCCCCGGCCCGGAGCCGACTCCCGCACCTCGCCCAGCGTCCCGACCCGGGCGCCCCACGGCGCAGCTGCGGGTATGGAGGCGGGACCAGCGGTTGCCCTCTGCCCTCCGCTCATCCGCGCCGCCTGCACCCCGGTACCGACAGGGCGTTTCCTTTCTTCCTGATTGTTTCTACTTTCACTTTAGTTTTCTCAGGCTGTACATAGAACCCGTTCTTTGGAAAGTTCAGAGAAATATGAAGAAGCAGGAGAAAAAAATCCAAATCTGAAATCCTATCAACTTAAGTGCTATGTACCCTGGACTATTTCCACTTATTTCCAGTCTTTCTGCAGCCTGTCTCTCTGACGATTTTTAATTGTGCTAAAATATGTTTGTTATATAACATAAAATTTGCCATTTAACCATTTTTAAATGTACAGTTCAGTGGCATTATATTTACATTGCTGTGCAATGATCAACACTATTCTAGTTCCAAAACTCTTTCTTTGATCACCACCGAGAGTAACTCTGTACCCATGAAGCAATGACTTCTCCTGTACCCATGAAGCAATGACTTCTCCCTTCCCTCTAGCCCGTGGTACCGTCTCATCTACTTTCTGTCTCTGTGACTTGGCCTACTCTATATATTTCATGCAAGTGAATCATGTAGTATTTGCCTCTTTGTTTCTAGCCTCGGCTTCTTTCAGTTGCGATACCACTTTCAAGATTCATTTGTGTTGTAGCATATATCTGAAATTCATTCCTTTTTTTCTAAAACCATTCATTCGTTTATTTTCTGTTGCATTGGATCTTCATTGCTATTCTCAGGCTTTCTAGTTGTGAGTGGGGGCTACTATCCAATTGCGGTGTGAACGCTTCTCATTGCGGTGGCTTTTCTTGTTGCTGAGCACTGGCTCTAGGGCATGCAGGCTTCAGTAGGTGTGGCTCTCAGGCTCTAGAGCACAGGCTCAGAAGCTGTTGGGCAGGAGCTTAGTTGCTTTGAGGTAGGGGGAATCTTCCCAGACCAGAGATGGAGCCCATGTCCCCTAAATTGGCAGGCGGATTCTATCCACTGGGCCAGCAGGAAGTCCGAACTTCATTCCCTTTTTTGTGGCTGAATGATAATTCCCTTGTGTGATTATACCACTTTTTTTTTTTAAATCCATTCAAACATTGGTGGACATTTGGATTGTTTCCACCTTTTGGTTATCATAAGTAACATTGCCGTGAACATTGGTGTACAGATACCGAGTTCCTATTTTCAGTTCTTTCCGGTAGGAGCAGAATTGTTGGGTCACATGACAGGTCCGTGTTTAGCTAACTGAGAAACAGCCAAACTGCATTCCACGCAACAACAATATTTTGCATTCCCATTAACAAAGTAGAAGGTTTCCAGTTCTCCTCAACTTTTGCTCCAGGAACTTAGGTCTATTTGCTCCTAGTCTGTTAGCCACCTGGACTTAGGAGATTGTCAGTTTACACCATGATCTTTTGCCCCGGACACCTGCAAGTCTGACTCCTCTTGCAGCATTTCTGAGCAATGCCCACCACCTCTCTGGGCTGAGCTCCAAGTTAGGTGAAACAAAGATGAACGAGCACCTTGTGTTATTCCTTCAGACAGCCCCGAGCCTGGTTAGAACAGACATGTGCCATGGTTTGGGAATAAGATCTCTTCTGTGCCTTTGGGAACCAGGGCAAGAGTTTCACGCTGGAGATGTTCAGTGCTGTCTCTGAGCCAGGAAGGGAATGAGGTAAGTGCAGGTCAGAATGTCACAAAGCTTCCTACTGCCGGGTTGTGTTTTTTTGAGTCAGTGATTGCAGAGTTCTGCCTCAAAAAGTTGGTTCTGACAGCTTCTTCTTGATATGTGATGTTTCTGTGTGTGATGTGTTGGGGCAGGCTAGGGAGTGATAGAGGGTCAGAAAGCTTGGAGCTATCTACTTCTCTTTTTTTTTTTCCAAAAATAATTAATAGACTTTACTTTTTAGAGCAGTTCTAGATTTATAGAAAATTGAGCAGATAGTACAGAAAGTTCCCTTATTCCCCTCACAGTTTTCCTTATTATTACTCTCTTGCATTAGTTTGGTTCCTTTGTTACAATCTATGAACCTGTATTTAAATTTTTATTTATTTTTTTGGCTGCACTGGGTCTTCATTGCTGCCATGGGCTTTTTCTAGTTGTGTTGAGTGGGGGCTACGCTCTAGTTTCAGTGCTTGGGCTTCTCATTGCGGGGCTTCTCGTTGTGGAGCAGGGGCTCTAGGGCACGGGGGCTCAGTGGCTGTGGTGCACAGGCTTACTTGCCCCATGGCATGTGGAATCTTCCTGGACCAGGGGTCAATCCCCTGCATTGGCAGGCGGATTCTTAACCACTGGATCACCAGGGGAGTCCTGTGAACCAATATTGATACATTGTCATTTACTAAAATCCATAGTTGCAGTTCACTCCATGTCGTACCATTCTATGGATTTTGACAAATGCAGGAAGTCAGGTATCTGCAGTTATAGTTTACTGCCTTGAAAACCCCCTGAGACCCACCTTCGTGTATCCCCTCATCCCCCCGCCAACCCCCGGCAACAACTGATTTTTTTGCTATCTCTTTGGCTTTTCCAGAATGTCATACCATTGGAATCATACAGTATCTAGCTTTCTCAGACTAGTTTCTATCACTAAACATAATTGAGGTTTGTGGCTTGACTGCTCATTTCTTTTTATTGCCAAATCATATTCCATTGTATACATGTCCCATAGTTTGTCTATCTACCTTTTAATGGACATATTGGTTGCTTCCTTTTTTTTTTCCCCCTTATAATTAAAGCTGTTTTCTTCTTTTTGGTTATAAATACAGCATTGGAAGTTCCCTGGTGGTCTAGTGGTTAGGATTCAGCGCTTTCAGTGCCGTGGCCCAGGTTCTATCCCTGGTCAGGGAACTGAGACCCTACAAGCCAAGCGCTGTGGCCACAGATGAATAAATACAGCATTATCTCTCAGGTCCTTAAAACTATTTGTTAGTATAGTGACTGAATATACTTTGCATTGGCTTTCAGATTACAAGTGTCTATGGATGGTAGGATATTGGATGATTTAAAATGTTTCTTCTTTTAGTTCTGTGCATTTTCTAAATTCATCACAATAAGTGTGCAGTTTTATTGGTGCAGTTGCACCAATAAAGTTGATGCTGAAAAAGCACCAACACTTATTTATAAAAGTTTTTAATTTGCTCAGCTGTCTAGATAAGGGCTCCACTCCAGAATTCCAGCTGCCAGAATGTTTAGGAGTGAGACCTGGACATAAAAGAGCAAACAATGTTACCAGTAGTCAGCCACCTTCCTCTGCAAATTAGTCTGCATGTAGCTTCTGAAACACATGCTATTTTGAGGGACATAAGTGCTTCTTAGAGATGAAAAAGTAGTTCGTTTTTGAGGTTCCAGCATAATTTAAAAAGTGAGAGCTGTCCCCCCAAAGTTATTAAAAACTCTGGTTTATTTAGAGTAGAATGATGAAAATCATGTATTTCCGTGGTTCTATGTAGGACCCCTTTGGGAGGTAATTCAGATTTCTCCAGTGAGTTCTGGCCCCGCCTGCCTCTGATGATGGTCATCAGGTCTTGAGGTTGTTGCCAGAATATGTTGGTGGCCAAACTTCCTCCCATTCTCAGCCAGGCAGCTGCGCAGATGAAGCTCTGGAAGTGGAGCTGTTTAGCATTCTCATCTGAATGTTTCTTTAAATGTGAAGGACGCCAGTAAACAAAAAGAGCTTGCATCTGTACAGCAATCTAGAATCTCCACGATCCTTTCATAGTAGGTGCTTTTCACTGTTAAAGGGAACTAGGGGTGGTCGCTTTAAGTTTTTAAAGGAGTGGTAAAGACACAGGATGAGTCAGAGGTCAAAGTGGAGCTGAAGCCTGAGCCAAATGCCTTCCACTGGACTTAACAGCTGCCACCAGCACCAAATCTCCAGGCTCCCACCCTGCTTCCTCTCTGACTTCCCCAGTTCAAAATGACCCCAGGCTTCCCTTCATGCCTCACTCCCACCCCCCACTCCCCTGGCCCCATCCGATGGATGAACTCTGCTTCCCTGTTATGGCTTCTGGACAATCAGCAGGGGGATGCGGGAATGCGGAAAGTCCGAGGACTTTACCTCCTTTTCCTCTAGACATTTTTGTCACTTCCTTGCCCGCGTCCTTTATCCAGTGTTTACGGCTCCCTCTGTCTAGAGCTGGTTCCCGGGTCCAGCTTTGTGTTCTGCTTTGCTCTTTTAAAGGTGGAGGCACCGAAGAGCAGCACAGAAGTTGACCGGGAGCTGGCAAAGCTGGTGGAACGGCTTATAAATATTGTCAGGAAACTTCAGAGTCCGAGACACCTCCTAGAATCTGAACCAGATAAAGAAGTGAGCATTCTGGCTATGGTAGGCTCACCTGGGAGAAGAAAGGATGTGCCAGGGATGGGGCTAGGGACAACTCCCTGGAACCGCTGGGAAGCAAGATGAATATGTTTGCCCTTGAAGGATGCGCTAAATCCCAATCTTTCACCTTGCTCTTCACTACCCAACACAGATAATTGGGAGTTTGGAATGTTTGAGGTGAGGTGTGAAGGTATCCATCCTTATCACTCCACGTAACCAGCTTACTCCCCGAAGATCACCAGTGACCTCTATGCAAATTCTGCAGACCTTCTAGCTTTTATTCTCCTTGGCCTTTCAGCCGCCTATGACATAGTTGACCACAGCATCATTCTTTTTTTTTTTAATTTTTAAAAATTCTGTATAATTTTTAAAAGTTACACTTCGTTTACAGTTGTTACAAAATATTGGCTATGTTCCCAGTGTTGTACAACGCATCCTGGTAGTTTTTACACTCTATCTCACACCCACGAGTTTTTACCACTCACTCCCCTGCCCCCATGTTGCCTCTCTTGCCTCTCTCCCCACTAATTTGTTTTTTAAAAATATTTATATATATTTAATACACATATTTACAAAACGCTGTGTAATAGCTGAATATATTTAAAAGAAAATGTGTTTTTGAAACCTGTTCTGCCATGACCAGTGATAAAAGATCTTTTTCTTCCCCCTTTTTTCTTTTTTAAAAAATTTTATTATTGGAGTACAATTGCTTTACAATGGTGTGTGTGTTTCTGCTGTACAACGCAATGAATCGGCTACACGAATACATATATTCCCCCCTCTCTCTTGAGGCTCCCTCCCATCCCCCTCCCATCCCACCCCTTAGGTCATTAGAGAGCACGCAGCTGAGCTCCCTACAGCAACTTCCTGCTAGCTATTGCTAACCACAGATTTGTTTTCTGTGTATCAGTGAGTCTGCTGCTTCTCACAACTTCATTCTTGAAGCTTCCTTTCCCCTTAGCTCTGAGATACGAGTCTTCCAGTTTTTCCCCATGTCTCTCTGGCTGCTCCTTTTCTGGCTGTTTGGCAGGTTTACTGTCCTCTGCTAAGCAGTGAAATGCTGGGATTCCTCAAGGCTGAGTTGTAGGTCACTGTCTCTTTCCCTCAGATGGCCCCGTCCACACCTGTGGCTTTCATTACCCACCCTGTGCACAAACGTAGCTTCAGCCTGGACCCTCCTCTGATCTGGTGTCTTCCTTCTCATCTTTTCCTCTTGGCATCTCAGAGGCACATCACACTTAATCCATCCTGAACTGTCTCTCCTCTGGGTACCCCATCTGAGCAGCTGACCCTGCTAGTAACCACTCCTAGTGCCCAAATCAGAAATCTGATCACGTTGCCCTCCTCCATCACCTGGCTAAACATCTCTTGAACCTATTTACTATTCTGGAGCTTCTTAAAAACATCTCTAATCCAATCCTGTGACCATCTCTGGTCTGGATTTCTACGAAAGCCTCCTAATCACTCTGTTCTGTTCCCACTAGTGTCACATGTCTTCTCATCACGGGGTCCATACCGTGATGGAATGTTCTTCTTTTCCCCTGTCATGTAGGTCATGCCTGCTCATCCTTCAGACCTCGACTAGATTATCACTTCCTTGAAGAAGCCTTCACTGATTTCCTTGAACAAGTCAAGTTCCCTTATTAGAGGCTCTCATGTATGTGATTCCATGTATCTTTCATTTGCAGCAGTTGTCACACTTGTGACTTGATAGTGATTGATACCATAATTCATTGTCTTTCGTTCCTCTTCCTGCTGCTGCTGCTGCTAAGTCCCTTCAGTCGTGTCCGACACTCTGCGACCCTATAGACGGCAGCCCACCAGACTTCCCTGTCCCTGGGATTCTCCAGGCAAGAACACTGGAGTGGGTTACCATTTCCTTCTCCAGTGCATGAAAGTGAAAGTGAAGTCACTCAGTCATGTCCGACTCTTAGCAACCCCATGGACTGCAGCCTACCAGGCTCCTCCATCCATGGGAGTTTCCAGGCAAGAGTACTGGAGTGGGGTGCCATTGCCTTCTCCAATTCTTAGCTCATACCCCCAAAAAAGTTTTAAAGTTTTAGGCCCATCTTATAGGGGCCTTACAAAATAAATAATACAGATAGTCACTAAGATAAGCCACAGAGGCTGAAATAGTCTTTCCCCGACTGCTGTCATCTTATCATAATAACTCTTCCCCTGGGCGAAGACAGTCATGTTGCCTGCATCATGAGGGCCTAATTATATTTTGAAAAACCTGTTGGGAGGTAAGTAGAAAATTATAGATGGTTGGCAGGACTGGAATATATTTGATGCATTCTTTAGAAGATTTTCTTTCTTTCTTCCTTCCTTCCCTCTCCCTTCCCCCTCCCTCTCTCTCCCTTTCTTTCATTCTGTTCTTATTCATCAATAGACTTTGTTGGATGGGGTGGACCTTTCCTTGGCTTCTCCCAAAGTGAGTTCCAGCCCACCTGAGCAAAAAATGAAAGATATTCTCCATGATCTAGAAGAGATCCAAGAAAAATTACGAGAAAACTTCACGCAGAAAGGGGCCCTTGAAGAACAAACACAGGGTGAGTTGATGTTATTTGGTAGAGGAGGTTTGATTATGGAAGCTGGGCCAGTGTCCCATGGCTTCCTTTTGAGGGAACAGGATCTCTGAGCCCAGCTTCGTGTTCCCTGGGATGTGAATGAGGAAGGAGTGGGCTGAGCTATTTTTGTGGCTGGATGTGTTTTTGGACCTGACTGGAGGTGTGATGTAACACAGGCCCTTAATAGACAGAAACTCATTTTCTAAGACCTATAAATCCAGAACCTAGACCTGATTTTGCTAGCTCACTGCACACCTGTGTTATTCTACTTGAGGAGATTCAGAAATAGGCAGCTTTTTAATTTTTCACTAGTAAATGTCTTATTAATGAAGAATGCAACTTTGTATACAGTTCTTGACAAATTCTATTCAACTATAATCTCTGGTGGATGTGTTAACATGTTAAGTAGTAACAATGTAGATTATAACAGAATTTTGCTGGTGGCGCAGTGGGTAAGAATCCACCTGCCAGGGCAGGGGAAACTGGTTCAATCCCAGGTCAGGGAACTAAGATCCACATGCTGAGAAGCAACTAAGCCTATGCAATACAACGACTTAGCCTCTGCTCTAGAGCCCGAGAACCATGACAACTGATGCCCGCATGCCCTAGAACCCATGCTGTGCAACAAGAGAAGTCACCACGATGAGAAGCCCAAGACTGCAGGGAGAGAGTAGCCCCCGTTCACTGCAACGTCAGAAATAAAATAGTTTTTAAAAAAGTTTAACTTAGAAAATTCAAGTATGTCTTAGTGAGTACAATTTTTATTATCTTGGCTTTTTTTTTTTTTTTTTTTTAAGCTCATTGCACTGTAGGGGAAAAAGGAGTCTTTTTTTTGCGGGGTGGGGGTCAAGGCACGTGGAGTCTTAGCTTCCCTGACCTGGGATAGAACTTGCAACCCCTGCACTGGAAACTGAGTCTTAACCATGGGACTGCCAGTGGTCCTTGTGGACCTCCAGGAAGTCCCTGTTTTGGGTGTTTTGATTTTGATTCTTTGGGCCAGTCCAGGGCAGCTTTCAAACACAGGATCTGAATATTTCCTGAAACATCATTCCCTGAAGTTCTCACAAGATTGTTTTTAAGACAATAGATTAGCTGTTCTTCGGGTCAGCACTTGTAACAGCTGCTAAGCAATTCGGCTGCCTCCTCACAATGATTTCCTTTGACCCTATGTAAATAGACCACGAGCTGCCATGGAAATCACGCAGCCTAAACAGCACAGTGTTTCTCAAGGCATGGCCCAGGACTCTGTATAACAGTAGAAAGAATGCAGATAATCTCCAGTTTGTTAGCCTATGTTTTGTTTTTTTTTTATGTGTTTTTTCTGACTTTGATATCAATATTATGCTTACTTCATAGTATTAATTAAAAATCTTCTTACCCTTAAAAAATGAAAATTCAGAATCCAGGCCCTGTTGCCAAACTATTGAGCTAGCATCTCTGGGACTAAGTACCAAGGATTTGTATTTGTACTAACTTTGCAGGGGATTTTAATGCACACTACAATTTTGATGACCATTTTGGGCTTACCCAGTATGGGTGATTATTTGTAATACAAATTTCATTATTGAGGAGTGCAGTTGCCCCTTGAACCCATGAGGATTAGGGGCACCAAACACCCATAAAGCCGAAAATCTGACTATAACTTTTCACTGCCCCAAAACTTAACTACCAGTAGCCTACTGTTGACTGGAAGCCATACTACAGCATGAACAGTTGATTAACACATACTTCGTATGTTTTGTGTACTATACGCTGTATTCTTACAGTAAAGTCGGTTAGAATAAAAGAAAATGTTATTAAGAAAAGCATAAGGAAGAGAAAATACATTTACAGTGCTGTACTGTATCTGTCTACACCGTAAGTTTACATCATCCGACTCTGAGGTTCAGTTTATGCTGCTGTCGCTTCAGGATACCAATGGAGAAGATTTCACCTTCATCGTCCATGTCCAAACATTTCCCTTACTTTCCCTTCTGCCACTTACTGTGGTCATTGTAAGCACACAGTAGCTTTAAGGTAATAATAAAATTGAGCACAGTTTAGGGTTAGCTCGTGCTCAGTCACTCAGTCATGTCCGGCTCTTTGCAACCTCGTGGGTTGTACCCTGCCAGGTTCCTCTATCCATGGGATTGTCCTGGCAAGAATCCTGGAAGGGGTTGCCATTTCCTCCTCCAGGGGATCTTCCTAATCCAGGGATTGAAGCCTCATCTCCTGAGGCTCCTGCATTGGCAGGTGGATTCTCGACCACTGAGCAAGCCTTGGGATTAGCAGGTATAACTTAGCTTGTCTACCTGACAAGCCTTGGGATTAGCAGGTATAACTATTATATACAGGATGGATAAACAACAAGGCCCTAGTGTATAGCACAGGGTACTATATTCAGTAGCCAGTGATGAATCATAATGGAAAAGAATATAAACAAGAATATATATATATGCATACATGGATCACTTTGTTGTATAGTAGAAGTTGATACAACACTAAATCAACTATACTTCCATAAAATGAAAACAAAACTTCGGTATATTGAGAGGAAATAGGTATCAGCAGTTGTGATGAGTCTCATATCAATTCATGTTTCCCAGTTTAATAATGATTTAAAGCATTGACCTGACGTCATGGAGATTCTGCGGGTGAGGGTGCTGTGATCTCCTGGAACCATATTTGTTAATTTATTTGATAGATATGCATGAAGTACTTCCTACGTACCTGGCAATGGGGAAATGCTTAGAATACAGAGATGAATAAAATCTCTGCCAGCAAGGAGCTTAGGACTCAGTGAGGGGAAAAAGTCCACAGTAAGAACATGGGACTAGATATACCTAAGCTGGATGTATACTGCCTGATCAAATGCTGACGATGAGAAAGACAAGCTGTGTGTGTTGATCACGATGTTTGGATGTCTTCTACGTGCATTTTTTTTTTTTTTTGATGGGACTGTCTCCCTCTCCTAATATTTTTGATTCCATAGTTGAACTCCCAGAAGTTCCATCTTCTTCCTCATGCCCACTGCCTGACCAGAGCCGCTTTGCACCCAAGAAGGCTTCCTCGTTTGCTCGATGTAAGTATATGATCTGCCTACAACTTGGGTTTGGCTTGGCAGAGCAAGGAGCTTAAGAGCATGTTGTGTCCATCTCTCTGCTGTTAGACCCCTTGGCTAGTTCCTCTACAACTGGCCCCTCCCCATGGGGAGCTGATGACAAAGGCAAAAGGGGTTCCAGGCTGAGCCAGACCCGTGAGCTCTCAGAACCCTGGCAGCCTTTGGGCATCCATGCCAGAGCCACCACTTACAGCCAACTGCCAATGCCCCAACCTAGCTAAACTACTATCACGGCCCCAGTCTGGAATAATCCTTGAGGGCACAGATCCTGGAGCCAACTGCTCCACTCACTAGCTGTCTGATCTTGGAGAAGTCATGTAACCTCTCAGAGCCTCAGTTCCCTCATCTGCAAGATGGAGATAGTAGTACTTACTTCCTTGTGGGATTGTCATCAGGGTAAGTGAGTAAATGTGTGTAAATATGACTTTCAGTAGGAATGCCGAGTATTAGCAATTATTTACTCCCTTAGTGGAAAACAATATGGAATATACAAAATGAATAAGACATGAGCCCTAATCAGGAAGCTTAGTGTAACCAGAGAGATGTAAATAGCCATGATCATCAGTCACTCTACTACAGATAGAAAATGGTTAAGTATCACTAGTGATCAGGTAAAGCATTAGGGGAAAAGCAAGAGGTGACTTTTGTCGGGTGGGCTTCACAGACAGCTTCCTGAAAGAAGGCTAAGTAGAAATGAAGGTGGGAGAGGAGTATTGTTACTAGAACAGCATCAGGGGTGTGTATAACAAGCTTCCAGTGTAAGTTGACGTTCCAACTGTAATGCTAATATAAGAAAAACTGTATCTCATTCAAAGATACACAGCTGCGTTTCGCTATTTGAGGACCTCGTAGCATGAACCATCAGAGCTGACTGGTCATGTTCTGTTTTTTCCCCCAGGGGCCATCAGTCCAACCTTTGACCTTGAGAGCCTCTCCTGTAATCTGAAGGTCTCCGTGGATCGCCGGACAGTGGCTGTGTCTGACTTCCCAATGCTCTATGCCTGGAGTCCTGAGAGGTTTGCCTCCAGCCAGGCTTTATGTTCCCAGGCCCTCTCTTCTGGGCAGCATTACTGGGAAGTGGACACTCAGCGTTGTAGCCACTGGGCAGTCGGGGTGGCTTCACGGGGGATGAAGCGTGACCAGATCCTGGGAAGGACCACGGACTCCTGGTGTGTAGAGTGGAAAGGGGCCAGCCAGCTCTCTGCGTGGTGCATGGTTAAGGAAACTGTCCTCGGCTCAGACAGACCCAGTGTGGTGGGCATCTGGCTGGACCTTGAGGAGGGAAAACTTGCCTTCTATTCCAAGGCAGATCAGGCAAAGCCTCTGTTTGAGTGCCCCATCTCTGTCTCTGTTCCTCTACACCCTGCCTTCTGGCTGTATGGCTTAGACCCTGGAAATTCTCTGACCATACGCAAAATGAATGTGTAAACATTCCCTGGGTGTTAAAACACATTGATTTCCTGGTCTCTCTGACTTTTAGCAGGGTGGCAACTTAAGAATCCGTCTTCCAGCACTCCCCTGGTGGTCCAGACGGTTAGGAATCAACCTGCCAATGCAGGGGACATGGGTTCAATCCCTGATTCCCGAAAGATCCCACACGCCACAGAGCAACTAAGCCAGTGCACCACATCTACTGAGCGCTGGAGCCGTGGAGCCCATGCTCGGCCATAAGAGAAGCCACCACTGTGAGAAGCCCACACACCCCAAGGAAAAGTAACTCCTGCTCACCGCAACTAGAGAAAGCCTGCACACAGCAACTAAGACCCTGCCCGGCCAAAAATAATTTTTAAAAATAAAGAAAGAAATTGCAAACAATAAAGGAATGAACTTTGAAAATTGAGGGATGCAAAGTAACTGTTTAATTCGGCTAACTTGCATGGTTCAAACTCTGCGAGAAAGAAAGGATAGGCTCTTGAGTAGGAGATAACATCTAAGCCCTTGGAATATCCTGCCTGATAAGATTGTCTTTATCGGAGGCCCTTGGGCCACACAGTATCAGCTTGATCTCTGGAGGAGCTGGAAACTAAGATCAGCCGTAAGAGCGGTGATTCTGCCTACAAAATAAAGTGATTCAGTCATGTCTGACTCGTTGTGACCCCATGGACCGTAGCCTGCCAGGCTCTTCCATCCATGGGATTTCCAGGCAAGAATGCTGGAGTGGGTTGCCATTTCCTTCCCCAGGGAATCTTCCCGACCCAGGGATTGAACCCAGATCTCCCTCATTGCAGGCAGACTCTTGATCATCTGAGCCACCGGGGACTCTGCCTACCGTGGGCCAATCAAGGCCTTGGACACCGAGTCTTGGATGCGCTTCCCTCGCTGGCAGTATTCCGTGTGTGTTGTCACACATCATGCTGGGAGAGTTAAGCAATGGCCCTATAACTCCACTGAGAGAAGGGTGGGGTCTCCCAACCCCTCCCTTGTGTGCCTTTTTCTAGTTAACCTGTATCCTTTCATTGTAATAAACTGTAATCACAAGTGTAGCAGCTTTGCTGAATTCTGTGAGTCCTAGTGAATCACTGACTATGAGACTGATTTTAGGGGACCTCCTCCCCACCCACAAGAGGCATGCTATCAAGCACACATTCAGTGGCTTCAAACAACACACATTTATAATCTCAACGCTTCTCTGGGCCAGAGTCAGGGTACGGCTTAGCTGAGGCTTCTCTTCTGGAGTCTTGAAAGCTGCAGTCAGAGTATGAACTGGGGCCGGTGACATGGAGGCTCCCCTGGGGAAGGACTTGCTTCCAAGCTCACGTGGTTGTTGGCAGCATTCAGTTCCTTGTGGGTTGTCGGACTGAGGACCCCAGTTCCTTACTCAGTGGGCCTCTGCAACATAGCTGCTTACTTCATCACAGCCAACGAGGGAGATCGTCTCCCAAAAGGTGGACATTCCCTCTTTTAAAAACTTTAATTTTTAAAAAAATTGTTAATTTTTAATGGAAGAGTAATTGCTTTATAATACTGGTTCGGTTTCTGCCATACATTCAAGAGGGAGGGGACATCTATATACCTGTGGCTAATTCATGTTGATGTGTGGTAAAGATGTTTTTTAATTTATTTAGTTTTGGCTGCGCTGGGTCTTCATTGCTGCGTGTGGTCTTCTCTAGTTGCGGTGCACAGGCTTCTCATGCAGTGGCTCCTCTTACTGTGGAGCACGGGCTCTCGGGCACAGGCTCAGTAGTTGTGGTTCATGGGCTGAGTTGCCTCATGAATTGTGGGATCTTCCCAGATCAAGGGATCGAACCAGTGTCCTCCGAGTTGGCAGGTGAATACTTAACCTCAGGAACACCAGGTCAGTCCCGACAAATCTTATGTAATGTAACCACACGGACATATAACCAACGCATCCCTTTGCCTTTGTCTGATTCTGTTGATTAGAAGCAAGTCAAGGGCCCTGCCCACATTTAGGGGTGGGGATTCACAAGAACATGAATACCAGGAAGTTGGGGGGGGTCCTTATAGTCTGGCCAGCACATGGTATCATCTCATACTTGATTTCCCCCATTTTTTAAGAATCATTTTATCCCATAACAGAATGGATAGAGAAAACTACACAAAACACATGTGCAACATAAGGAATAATCATTATTATTATTATTAAGCACCCTTTACACTTCAGGTCAAGAAATAAAACCCTGCGACCGACCCCAGAGGCTCTTTCCCCATTGCAGTTACAAAACCCTCTTTCCACCTGAAAGGCATCTTGACTTTTACAGTAATCACTTGCTTGCATTTCTTTAGAGTTTTAGCACCCAAACATGCATCTTTAGCATAAACTCAAAAAAAAACCCCCACAAACCCTGATATATCTTAACAGCTTTGTTGAGATATAATTTACGTACTATAAAATTCACCTACTTAAAGTGTACAAATCAATGTGTTTTAGTATATTTAGAGTTGTGAAACCATCACCATAATCTAATTTTAGAACATTTTCATCACTCCCCATAGAGAGAACCCTCATACCTACTAATAGTTGCTATGTCTTTGAAGTCACCTGATCTACAGCCTTCCCCTCCCTTTCTTCACCTTACAATCCATCTGTAGGCCCTCAGGTTGCATGAGCACCTGCTGGAGATGTGGAATCCATCTCTGTTGGACTGGGTTGAACAGAAAGTCCTGCCATACAAACCAGCCAGGCCACCTTTGGCGGTGCATTTCACCTCTTTGTCTTTCCCCTGTAAAATGGAGCTCATTATTATTGGCCCTTCCTTCTGTTCCTCAAAGGGTTGCAAAAGAATTAAAGTTATGGGCGAAGACGTTGGAAGGATGCCAGGGTGGTTATAGACATGACAACAATGACAGAACTATATTTTCTTTCTCTTTTTTTGGCCACGCCATGTGGGATCTTAGTTCCCTGACCTGGGATTGAACCTGTGCCCCCTGCATTGCAAGTGCAGAGTCTTAGCCACTGGACTGCTAGGGAAGTCTCAGAACTATACTTTCACATCCCCTACCTTGGTCTCTGGGGCTTCTCTGGTAGCTCAGCTGGTCAAGAATCCACCTGATGCAGGGGACCCCAGTTCAATTCCTGAGTCGGGAAGATCCCCTGGAAAAGGGATAGGCTACCCACTCCAGTATTCTTGGGCTTTCCTGGTGGCTCAGATGGTAAAGAATTCTGCAGTGTGGGAGACCTGGGTTCAGTCCCTGGGTTGCGGAGATCCCCTGGAGGAGAGCATGGCAACCCACTCCAGTATTCTTGCCTGGAGAATCCCCATGGACAGAGGAGCCTGGTAGGCTACAGTCCATGGGGGTCACAAAGAGTCGGACACGACTGAGCCATTAAGCACAGCAGAGCACCTGGTCTCCAACATCTTTAGATTCACACCTCATTTTCACACATGTTCTTGGAAACAGGAACACCAGAATTCTTCCCCCATGATCTACTCATTTGCTCTCTGAGCCTCATAAGCTACCCTGTGTGATGAGTATTATCACCTTTTGTTAACACTTGAGAGAGGAGAGTGGGGGCCTGGACCAACTTAGGGGTTTGGGCAGGATCAGTCAGCTGAGCATGGCAGATCTGGGAGCCGGCCCAGTGTTCCCACTCTCCAAGTCTCAAAGCTTAACATCCTTTGATAAGATCCTGGCTGAGACCCGGATCTGGCTGTCCACTTTGATAAGACACAGCACTGAAGCCACGAGATGCCCTTTCTTCCCTGGGCGTTGGCGTCAGGTCTCTAGTGGCCTCAAGCTCCTAAGCAGGGCCAGGGCCTCTCTCTCTGTGCCAAATGACCATTCAAAGGCTCTCTGTTCTCACTTCCTGTTTTGTGGAGCCTTTATTGACTCACCCAGAGTCACCTTGATGTTTGCCTTTCATTTTTTAAAAGAAGTATTTTATTCTACTTTATTATTTTTATTTGGCTGGGCTGGGTCTTAGTTGTGGTGGGTGGGATGTGCTACTTGCAGCACATGGGATCCAGTTCCCTGACCAGGGATGGAACCCAGGCCCCTGTGTTGGAAGCACGGAGTCCAAGCCACTGGTCCACCAGGGAAATCCCTGATGTTTGCCTTTTAAAACTTAGAATCTAAAGGCCAGAGTTTTAGCCTATTGAAGTCATTTGGTTAAATACCATCCTCTCAGGTGATTTGGACAATGGGGCCTTTGTCAGAGTGGGGTTTAATTCTTTGGTCACATGAGTTCCCCAAACTGCAGCCAGAGCACAAGAATTATAAAGGTGGGAATGAAGGTTATCATTTTTGGATTCTTTGCTTTTCTTTCAAGCTTTCTTTCTTTCTTTTTAAATATTTATTTGGCTTTGTGAGTTCTTAGTTGCAGCATGAGAGATCCAGTTCCCCGTGTGTGAGCGCTCAGTCGATTCAGTCTTCTCTGACTCTTTGCGACCCGTGGACTGTAGCCCACCAGGCTCCTCTATCCATGGGATTCTCCGGCAAGAATGCTAGAGTGAGTTGTCATGCTCTCCTCCAGGGGATCAAACCCGTGTCTCCTGCGGCTGCTGCATTGCAGGAGGATTCTTTACCGTTGAGCTACCAGGGAAGCTCCCAGTTCCCTGACCAGGGATCAAACCCAGGCCCTCCTGCATTGGGAGCTCCGAGTCCCAGTCACTGGATCACCAGGGAAGTCCCTTGCCTCGAGTTTTCTGTCAGCATATCCTTTCCATGCAGTGTGAAAAATATCAATCACACCCTTTTCTCAAACAAAACTGAAAATCCTACCCAGAAGAAGAACTGAAGTTGAAATGCCAGTGGATGAAGGACCGCTCACTCGGGTCTGCACTGTGTGGCGGAAGCATCCACCCAAGGACCAAGCCGGAAAGACTTCCCGTCGGGGACTCTGAAGGCAGCCGCTCACCCCATCTGGAGGTGTTTCAAACATCTAAGTGGTTGTTGACATGGTGGCTCAGACAGTAAAGGATCTGCCTGCAATGCAGGAGACCTGGGTTCGATGCCTGGGTTGGGAAGATCCCCTGGAGGGAGGGCATGGCAACCCACTCCAGTATTCTTGCCTGGAGAATCCCCATGGACAGAGGAGCCTGGCGGACTGCAGTCCAGGGCGTCACAAAGAGTCAGACAAGACTGACGACTGAGCGACTAAGCACAGCACAGCAGAATTTCCGGTTCCTGGAAGAACCACCTACTAAGGAGGAAGGCACCACCTTCTTAAGGCTCACAACAGCTCCTAATACAGTTATATCTATCTTGTTTTTTCTCCCTCAGGTACTTTTTTTTTTCTGGAAAAGTCTAATTTTTAAAAAAAATTATTACTTTTTGGCTGTGCTGGGTCTTCATTGCTGCACGGGCTTTTCTCTAGTTGCCACGAGCAGGGGTGGGGGTTACTCTCTAGGTTGCGGTGGGTGGGCTTCGCATTGCAGTGGCTTCTCTTGTTGCAGAGTGTGGGCTCTAGGGCTTCAGTAGTTGCAGCACGTTGACTCAGGAGCTGAGGCTCCTGGACTCTAGAGCACAGGTTCAATATTTGTGGCTCAGGGGCTTAGCTGCCCCGTGGCATGTGGGATCTTTTCAGATCAGGGGTCAAACCTGTGTCTCCTGCATTGGCAGGCGGATTCTTTACCACTAAACCACCATGGAAGCCCCAGGAAAGTTTAATTTGAAGACTTTATTTCCTAGCTGATTATAGAGACAAATCACAAAACGAAACAAAGCTGCTCTCTGGGAGACCTCTCAAGCTCCTCTGCTCTGTTGGAGAGAGAAGACCCTTCCCCAGGGGCACCTGGGGATTTTGACAGGAAAGGAAGAATCATCCCTGGTGTTTGCTCAGCTCCATCACCCCTACTTTGCTGAGCCGTTAGCCCCAAATTCATCCTTATTCAACCCTAAACACTGGGTCCTTCCAGACAACTGAAGTTTTCTTCCTTAATTATAAATACTTAGGTTATGCTGAAGATTTGTAACTTTTTCTTCCTAACCAGCCATAGGCTTTTTAAGGACAAGGTTTCTTAAGCTTCAGCCTTTCAGATGCCATGATTTTTGTTACATCTTCAAATCTCCTGTACCATTTTTTATTTAATATCTTTCCTAAACCAACTCACTTTTCCCTCTTCAGGTACATGGGTTTCAAAAGGAAACTTTAAAAAGTTGATATAAATGGAAACCAGAATCATATGTTTCAAATAGAGATAAGCGTAAATGTATGTTTCAAGGAAAACAAAACACTATAACTAGCTTGGAACCTTTGTCTTAAATTTCTGAAGTGTTCTCTGTCTCTCTCTGGCTCAAAAGGAGATTATCAGGTATTACAGATTTACTGAGGCTTTCATCTTGACTTAATCAGGATGGAACGATAATAGAGAAAAGAAAGGTTTCTGTCCACAAGACTTTAGTTTCTGCTGTCCCTACACCACTTATACACCTCGTCTTCTATCAGGTGATTCTAAGAGATTGATCTGGTGCAATATGGAAGATTGTGCTCAGTGAAAATTTTCACCTTTATTCTTCAAAGTAAATACACCCTGGGGGCAGAAAACTTATGGCTTTGGTCAGTGACATCTCCAGGACTCAATGTCTGGGCGTTGCCACGGGAGCTTTTCCGGTGCAATTGTACCTTCCCTACAATTAGTCACCAAGTTCTGATCCTAGCTTCTGCCTTCTCAAGGCATCTCAACTCTGCCCTCCAACTCTTCCCTCTGCATCTGTGCTCTCGTTCAGACTCTCATCCCTTCTCTCCAAGATTATTTTAATTCGAGTTCCTCCATCTCTAGTGAGGAGCCCTCTCCCCATCTATTCTCATTCTAATGTGAACTTTCCAAAATGGGAGTTAGATCATGTCACTCCCCAGCTTATAACTCCTGGGTGCTCCTTAAAGCCTCCTAAAATAGAAAGTTCTGCTTCCTGTCTCTGTTCTCACCTACCTCGCCCCCATTTCCTGTCATCTCCCCAGATACAACGTCCTGCCCAGCTTCCTCCTGTATGTCACATCATATACTTTTGCAATTGCAGTTTGCTTGGCCTGGAGTCTCTCTCTCATCCCCTTGGCCAGAGTTGAAAACTGTTTACCCGGAGTGGATCTGGTTTCTACCAAGGGGACTGGAGTCTCTCACTGTCACTGTGTCTAACATGGTGATGTGTGCGTGTATACCGAGTTTAGCTCAGATCAAAGCTGACGCACTAATTGTAGAAGAAGTTACAGGAAGGCCACTCAGGCTAAAATCATAGTCATTTTCCTAGGAGCTTGATGGGGATATTTGCAGTTTTTCTGGGTTAAGGCATTGTGTTGCCTTGGAGGCTGTCTGTGAACACAGCCAGGCAAGGGGAGCGGATTACTAGAAGTGGGACAGTCACACAAGTCTGGCTGGTTTTGGCTAGGGGTGGGATGGGGAGAGAGGAAGTACAAAGAGATTTATATTATGAGATGCTACCTCTCATGAAAGGTTTTCAAAAAAAGGCAGTTTGGGCTGATGGGAGAATGATTTGAAGATTCTGGTGAGAAAGATGAATGCCCAGACTTCCTTATCCACAACTTGCCCACCGTGATCGTCTGTGTTGCTCATT
This sequence comes from Bos mutus, assembly GCF_027580195.1. Taxonomy (NCBI): domain Eukaryota; kingdom Metazoa; phylum Chordata; class Mammalia; order Artiodactyla; family Bovidae; genus Bos; species Bos mutus. The sequence goes on from NC_091635.1 coordinate 44,141,784, forward strand.
ACTGCTTCCTTAGAACCTAGTACAGAGCAGTGCACATGGTGGACGCAATAAATATTTGTTAAATCATTTTATAAACACGATATCCTACATTTTGTACAGGCTAAGTTGCGTCCGACTTTTTGCAAATCTATGGACCGTAGCGGCCAGACTCCTCTGTTCATAGGATTCTCCAGGCAAGAATGCTGGAGTGGGTTATCATGCCCTTCTTCAGGGGATCTTCCCGACCTAGGGATCCAACCTGCGTCTCTTAATGTTTTCTGCATTGGCACGCAGGGTCTATACCACTAGCGTCACCTGGGAAGCCCTGATATCCTACAATAATGTCTCACTTAAAGCACTGCTATTTTTCCAAATATTTCTATTAGTTTTATATAAAAGATGTTATTAATGTTGACATTTTACAAGAGATGATTGTACTAAAAATTAATTCCTAATCTTTAGCATGTTTTCTCTTTCCTTTGAACTCTCATCTTTTATGTACATCTTTAGCACGTTTTCTCTTTCCTTTGTACTCTTATCTTTTATGTACATCATTGTTTTTTAGTTGCACTAGGTCTTCCCTGCTGTACGTGGACTTTCTCCAGCTGCGGCGAGCAGCGACTGTTCTTTGTTGTGGTGCATGGGCTTCTCATTGCAGTGGCTTCTCTTGTTGCAGAACATGGGCTCTAGGCGCCCTGGCTTCAGCAGTTGCAGCACCGGTGCTCAGCAGTTTCAGCGTGCGGCTCCAGAGCACGCAGGCTTTAGTAATTGTGGCACACGGGCTCAGTAGTTGTGGCTCTAGGGCGCAGGCTCAGAAAAGCACAGGGCTAGTTACTCTACAGCATGTGGGATCTTCCCAGAACATGCAATGAACCCGTGTACCCTGCATTGGCAGGCAGATTCTTATCTACTGTGCCCCCAGGGAAGTCCCATCCATTAGTTTTTAATTACCCGATTAATAGCTGTGCATGCCTGCAAAAGTTCAAAATTGCAAAGGTGTGGAGGGTAAAAGTTATAGAAATACATGTTATACTTAGTTTTTAAATAGTTGTAATTGTATAAATGATTTTATATTCCTATTTTTTCACTTATTTTGTGAATTCTTTTCTATGTCTTTGATAGGCATTAGTTTTTCCTTTGCCATTTAAAAATTTTTTTAAAAATGTGAAAATATGATAATACATTTACAGGAGACTTGGAAAATATAGAACAAAGTAACATATAGTCCCACTATATATTAAAATTATTTTTGAAGTAGATGAATTAAGATGCCATTAGTTTTAATGACTGCAAAATTTCCAGTAATTTTATGTCATACTTAATTTAGCTATTCTTCACAATTGTATATTTTTCCACTTTCTACTACTGTGTAATGATGCTATAAATAGAATAGGTGTACGTAGATGGGTGGCACTAGCAGTAAAGAACCTACCTGCCAATACACAAGACATGAGATGTGGTTTCCATCCCTGAGTCAGGAAGATGCCCTAGAGGAGGGCATGGCAACCCACTCCAGTATACTTTCCTGGAGAATCCCATGGACAGAGGAGCCTGGAGGCTACAGTCCATGGGGTTGCAAAGACTCAGACATGACTGAGCAACTAACACACACACACACACACACACACACACACACACACATACCAAACAATGGCTTCCCAGGTGGCGCAGTGGTAAAGAATCTGCCTGCCAATGCAGGAGATGCAAGAGACAGGGGTTCAATCCCTGGGTTGGAAAAATCACCTGGAGGAGGAAATGGCAACCCAGTTCAATATTCTTGCCTGGAGAATCCCACGGACAGAGGACCTCAGAGTTGGACATGACTGAAGTGACTTAGCATGCATGCATAATGTATAGATATATATTTCTTCTTTTAGATTATTTGCTTGGAATATATTTACTTGTGGTAATTTCTTTGCAGAGATAAGCAAGTTGTAATTTTACTATTGTACAGAATTCTTTGTTTTGTGGAAATGGCTTGTGGCCTAAATTTTTTTTGAGAATCACTGGTTGGCATAGATAACAAGTCAGCACAAATTTTAATGTCTCTGCAGTAATTAAAAATTATATTAAATGCACTTTTGTCATTCAGAGTTTACAATTTGCGCAGGCAGGCTAATCAATTTGCCCTTAGAAAGATAAGGCAAATCAGCAAATGAATCCCAAATTTAAAAATGCACTTGCTGGGTTTCCTTGGTGGCTTAGTGGTAAAGCCTCCACCTGCCAATGCAGGAGACATGGGTTCAATCCCTGGTCCGGGAAGGTCCCACAGGCAGCAGAGCAACTCAGCCGGAGCACCACAACTGTTGGGCCTGTGCTCTAGAGCCCAGGAACCTTAACCATTGAGCCCACATACTCGCATGCCCGCAAGCCCGTGCTCTGCAAAAAGAAAAGCCACTGTAGTAAGAAGCCTTCACAACGCAATGAAGAGTAGCCACTGCTCGCTGCAACTAGAGAAAAGCCCGAACAGCAACACACACCCAGCACAGCCAAAAATAAATAAATACATAAAATTATTTTAAAAATCCATGTATTCTAAAAAAATAAGTAAATATTAAAAAATGCAGTTGTTAAAGATGATATATGAACATGTCCCATATGTTAAGTAATGTGATAAATGTTTTATTGAATTATTTAATTCTCAAAGAGCTCTATGAACTAATTTTGCTGATGGAGTTTTTCAGAGAGGTTATGTAGCTTGTCTAATATTGTACAGGTAGCCAAGTACTGGAGATGAAATGTAGACTCCAGAGCTCATGCTCTTAACCTTGACATGAGGGAATTCAGGCCACCTGGGGGGCAAGAAGGTCTGAGAGTCTTCTCGATATCAATTATCTCTTAATCAAGAGTGTTTTTACAATATTATCTGAAAGCTTGAGAAAATTCAAAAGAAAACTGGATGCAACCTCATCACAAGATGAGGCTCTTGTCTGGAAAAATATCCTCTTAGTATGGTTAATTATAATCAAATATCTTTTTAAAGTCATGGTGCTGAATGATGTCTCTTTTGGCCAAATTAAACAAATAGAATCCACATCCTCTGGAGACCAATCCATGTGACTATGCAGAGGACATAGATGTTTGACCAATGAGTCAAGAACAAGTGCATTCAAAGCTAAGATAACAGATTTACTCTGTTATCGAGTTATTAGACTTTTCTGCTCTGCCAGAGCAACTTGGCAGGAAAAGAGGAAGTCTTCCTGGAAGAAACAGGAGACACGAGTGGAGACGGATGCCACTTTGGGTTTAATTTGAGAGCTCAAAGATAGATGGATCTGAAGAGTGGGACCAATGCCAACCCATCTTATTTGGCTTCCTGCCCAGGACTGTGTCTAACTCACCCTCAGAGACCAGCCTCCTGTTCCACGCAGTGTCAGTCATTTAACACACACTATCTTCTACCCAGCAGGCCTGCCCAGTAGCCCTGGGCGTTCCACTGTCCTGAATCTCAGAGAAAGGCTATGTTGCAAGTTCCTTCTTTGATAGGTATGAAAGATGGAGCCTCTTATCTCTTGGGAAAGTACTTTGTTCAGACTTTCCAGTGTCCCCTTCACAGTTGAGGAGCCATGGAGTTTGTCTTGTGAAGGCAGAACTGCTTCCCAGCATTCCAGAGGAAAATTCCACCAGTGCCTTCTAGATACCAATCTGTTCTCTTGGCTTTATCCAATCTACTTAATATCCAGTCATCAATCTACAATATCCCAACTGTAAATTCCACTGCCAACAACTCCATTTTCTGACTTCTATTTTGCTGCAGTGTGGGTCATGGTGTGGCTCAGTCCTCAGGCTCAGAAAGTTGTACAGAAGCACTTTTCTGACGAGTTATTTTATTTATTCAGCATTTGTGTATATTATAGACCATGTTTCAGACATTCTTTGAAGCATTTTCCTATTATATTCACTCATTTAATCTTTGTAACAATCTCATGAAGTGTTATTTCCATTTGGCAGATGAGGCTTAGAGAAGCTTAAGCAATTTGCCTGACGATGCACAGCTAGGAATCGGTAAAGCCGAGGTTCAGACTTAGGCAGGCAGATTCCAGAGTCCCTGATTTTAATCACTGAGCTATGCTGTTTGCAAGAGAACTTCAGAGTGGCCCCTGATGAATGTCTGTTAGCATAGGAGAAGGGCATAAAGCTCAAGGCAAGGCAGGAGGCCAAAGCTTCAGAAGTATAGCTGATTGGGAGATGGGAAGGGATGGTAAAAAGGAAACTTACATTGCTTGAGAGGCACACTCTGGCTTGTCAGGCTCCCCACTCCCACTAATTAGGGACTGTTGCTATTCTTTTATAACAAACCATTAGTCCTTGCCGGAGAAGGCAATGGCACTTCACTCCAGTACTCTTGCCTGGAAAATCCCATGGATGGAGGCGCCGGGAAGGCTGGAGTCCATGGGGTTGCTGAGGGTCGGACACGACTGAGCAACTTCCTTTTCACTTTTCACTTTCATGCATTGGAGAAGGAAATGGCAACCCACTCCAGTGTTCTTGCCTGGAGAATCCCAGGGACGGGGGAGCCTGGTGGGCTGCCGTCTATGGGGTCGCACGGAGTCGGACACGACTGAAGCGACTTAGCAGCAGCAGCAGCAGTCCTTTCCAGTAAATAGGCAAGACGAATTAATGAGTGGAGGAAAGTGAGGAGGTGGAGATGATAGAGCAGAAGGGCCATCAGCAATAGGAGATGGAGGGCAAGCTGCAATTTCACTCACGCCTGACCTTGATGGCACAGGTTCTGGTGCCTTGCTGGATGCAATTCCATGTACCCTCTTGAAATAAATGATCCAGTGATATCTGGGTAGTAGGTCTTTTTTTTTCCATCCTAGATGACACGGTAGCACTGGATTGCATTCTGAATGGGTGTTGTAACATTTGTGTGCTGTTCCACATTTGGGTCCAGTGAGTCGAAAACTAACAGCGCCTCCTTAAATAAAGAAAAATCCCCCTGCCATTTACTGCGCTGGGACTCTCTTCAGTGTGAACACTTGTTCCCATCTTTGAAAGTTCTCAACTTGAAGGTTCACATGTAGAGGACTTACTGTACTAAAAATTCTGAGGAATACTTTCCTCTGAAAAAGCAGGCCATCAGGCCTTGTGAAGTTCATCTTATTTGCCTCCATCCTGGAATATGACTCATTACCTCCCAGTGAGCAGAGAGTGTGTCTTTCCTGTCTTCCTCCTTATATCACAGAGTGATTTTTGGAAGGGCTCCCACCCCTATGCTCCTTAGGGATATCATATGCATAAGACAGAGAAATACTATTGTAAACATAACAATGAATTTGCCTCAAAACCTACAGATTTCAACTTTTCAGTGAGTTTTATGACAGTAATGACCTCGAGATTACAGAGCAAGTACTGTGAGTCTGGCAAATGCTTGACATATATTATCTTTATTCTTCACAACCACCCAAGGTGGTAGGTACTATTATCATTATTGACATGTTACAGAAGAAGGGGCAGTCTTGGAGAAGTAAAAGAGCTTACTCAAGATCACATAACTATCAGGTGATGGGCTCTGGATATAAACCCATGCAGTTTGCCAGCATGGTCTTAACGGCTGCACCAGACCACAAGGCTTCTCTTAGGAGAAAAGAGAGTTGGTATAATGTACACGTCATTTCCTTTAAAAAATTCATTTTCAGGGACTTCCCTGGCCATCCAGTGGTTAAGATTCCACTCTCCCACTGTAAGGGGCATGGGTTTGATCACTGATCCGGGAATTATGATCCTGTATACCAGCATACCATGGCCAAAAAAACCCAAAAAATCATTTTGTAATATTTAACATAGTAAAAAAAGAATATTATGCTTAGTGTTTCTTCATTTATTCTAGATACCTCTCTAGCTATCATCTCCCACTGTATTCCAAGTTCTGTTCAAGCATTAGACATATAGCAACAAATTCCTCCGGATGGAGAAAGTCAGAAGAAATTAAGGCAATGTTAGACAAATCAATAAAAGTTTATTCAGTGCCACCTATATGCCCAGTACGGTGCTGGGCAAACCTATGTAAAGAGAAGTGTCAGAAGACCCTGCCTAAAGTAAACCATACACAGAGAGGAAAAACATTTAGTTTGGTTACAAAGAAATGAAGCTTTTTACACTGAAAGCGTAGAAACTAACCTCATTATTTAGAATCATATTTTATAAACATCACAGGTAAAAAGCAGCTAGGATGGGGGACTTTGGGTAGTGGAAAGGGCTCGATCTTGGGAGTCAATCAAGCACTTTCCGAGGGCTTTGGCCAGTAAGGTGGGGGAATACTGCTGAAAACCAGGTAGACAGGTCGCTGCTCACCTGAAGCTTATAGTCATTCTAGTGAGAATATTCCCGCCCCGAGTCACACTGCCAAATTCTAGCTATCTGACCTTGAGCGAGGAACTTCTCCTGCCCCTGTTCTGTAAAAGAAATGGGGTCAAGACTAGCGACTCTGCCACTCAGATTCCGGGTCCAAAGCTTATCCTGACCGGTGTTCCCCGAGGAGAGTGGGTGAGACTCCCGGGCGAAGCGCTGCGGCTCACGGCACAGCTGGGGCGCAGCTGCGGGACGGAGAGCGTTCGCGTTCCGAAACCGCTTGTCCCTCGCGGCGCCCCGTCCTCCCTGCCGCCGCGGCAGAGCCGGAGGAGGCGGAGCCGGCGCCTTCCCGGCTCTCGAGCGGGGAAGCTGCTGAGGAGGCGGCGCGGCGGGCCCGGGCGGCCGAGGCTCGGGAGGGGCGGCGTGGGGAGGCTGGCAGGCGGCGCCGGCGGGGCGGGGAGAGCGGCGCGGCGGGCTGGGCGCTCCCGGCGAGAGGAGTCCGCTCCATGCCTGCGGGCCGAGGCCGGCCCCTACGAGCCGCAGACATGAAGAAAGACGTGCGGATCTTGCTGGTGGGAGAACGTGAGTCCCCGCGCGCCGGGGGGCTGGCCGCGGCCGCCGCAGCCCCTGCCGCCCCGCTGCCCTCTCCTCCGCGCCCCCGGGCCTCCCAGCTCCTCGGCTCTTCTCTTTCGGCTGCGGCCCTCGACCTCTCTCCTCCCCGGGGCCCTCTTGAGACCTCCCTCCCCGGTCCCACCGTCGTGTTCCACCCCCCCAGCCGCGTCTCCATTAGCCCCTGACCGCCCGGCCTCATTCGTCCGAAGGTCTTCGCCTCCTTTCCCACTTGGAATCCTTTCCTCCCGGGCCTCCCCGTTTCCGAGGCCGCCTCCTCTCAAGCCCTCTCGTCTTCCGCGGAGATTCCTCTGTCCCCGCCAGGCAGGTGCTGGAACAGGCAGGCAGACGGGCGGCCAATTGGAATGGCGTGAAGCGGCTCTCCCGGGGAAGCCAGGGGAGGGCTGCAGGACTGGGCGACTTGCGGGCAAGGTCAGGTGTCTCTGCCTGTTTTTGCGCTCGCAGTCTCCCTCCCTCTAGACATTGTAAGACGCGGAGCATTTTTTAAAACGATCTTTGCTCTTTGCATTGCAATCACTGGGTATTTTCCTCAAAAACGTACTCTGAAGTTCAAGTTATGCAAGTGTTCAATGAATGGTTATCTGAGGAGGGTCCGTCTGTTGAGAGAATTATTGTAACACTGAAGTCTAGTTGCCCTCATCTTTTAAAACATTATTGTAATAGAATACAATAGAATCAAACTTGGTAGTTAATTTTAAAATAACGGGCACACATGAGACCCAAATAGACCAACATACGTGACCCCCGCCCCCAACCTTGAGATTCATAGATTTCACTTTTGAAGATGTAGTAAAGGAAGCATGTCTTCACTGACTTGGGGACAGAACAGCAGGGACTGCTTGATATCTGTTGTGCAAGGTACATGACTCAATTGGTAGGACTAAAATAAGAAAGCGGGCTGGGGAGGACTGGATTGTTTGTTTTGAAAGTACATTTGGTAATGCTCTGGTTTTCCCAGGTGTCTCAGTGGTGAAGAATCCACCTGCCAAGCGGAGACACAGGTTCAATCCCTAGGTCAGGAAGATCCCTTGGAGAAGGAAATGGCAACCCACTCCAGTATTCTAGCCTGGGAAATCCCATGGACAGAGGAGCCTAGTAGGCTATAGTCCATGGGGTCACAAAGAGTCAGACACAACAGTGGAAAAACAAGTTAAGGCCCTACCATTGCTTGCTTTGAAACTTTCTTTTCTGAACTCCCCTTCCATTCTAGAGTAGCTCCTCCAGGTCACTGTGATGCTCTCCAAGGAAGAAAACTAACATTAACATACTTTTACTCTCTTCTGTAGTGTTCTTTGCTGTTCATTGAAATCCTTGTTCACCTGCTGTTGAATCAATAGAAATTTTCCTTTAGAATCAAAATTTAGAAGTAAGCTTAGCCAGACACAGTTTACTTTTTGGTTTGCAGCTGTGAATTTTAGTTTTAATTTAAACCACATATGTATCTCAATCTGTGTTGTGCATGGACTTCCTTGAAAAAGTTCAGGAAGATGATTCATGTTGATGCATTTGGAGCAAGATAGGGAAAGTAGTGAGTAGATGATGGGCTGAAAACTGCTGCTTGAAAGACAATTTTTTTTTTTTTTTAAGCAGAAATTCTCTCTTGGTTTTAGTATTGAATTTAGCAATTACATGTAATCCTTAGTCTGTAAAGTATCTAAATGGAAATGCTATACATATGTAAGATACATGGTCAGCTTTAGGACATTTAAGTTAAGATGTTAACAGTGTTATTTATGGGGGTGGTTTAGTTGCTAAGTTGTGTCTGACTTGCAACCCCGTGGACTGTAGCCCGCCAGGCTCCTCTATCCCTGGGATTTCCCACCAGGTAAGAATAAAGCCTTCATTTCTGAGGAAGATATTTTTCTTAAAGAAAATAGTACCAAAAGCTTTAGGCCAGATATCATATATACATGATTTTTTCCCCACGTTTAAGAATACTAGAAAGAGTTATACTTATTTGAAATATGTAATTTCAGTTAATTACATTAAAGGCTTGTATCCTGGGGGAAATGAGTGAAACATTACTTTTGGAGATTTAATATATCTTGATAGCTGCTTAGCCTAAATGTAAATGCTAGATAAACAGTGTGACCAAGACTTTTATTTTTTGGGCCCACTGTGCAGCATGTGGGATCTTAGTTCTCTGATCAGGGATCAAACTCATGCTCCCTGCATTGGAAGCATGGTGTCTTAGCCACTGGACCACCAGGGAAGTCCCAGGACTGTTTTAATACTGGTCCGATACACAGATTTATCAGAAATAATAATTCTGTTGTATTTTTAAGATGGTTCAGTTCAGTCGCTCAGTTGTGTCTGACTCTGCGACCCCATGGACTGCAGCACGCCAGGCTTCCCTGTCCATCACCAACTCCCTGAGCTTGCTCAAACTCATGTCCATTGAGTGAGTGATTCCATCCAGCCATCTCATCCTCTGTTGTCCCCTTGTCCTCCTGCCTTCAGTCTTTCCCAGCATCAGGGTCTTTTCCAATGAGTCAGTTCTTCGCATCAGGTGCCCAAAGTATTGTACTTAAGATGGTTAACTAAGGGAAATAGGAAAAGAAAAGAAAAAGGAACATTGTCTCTCTTGTTATTGTTTCTCTATCACTTGAGTACGTTTTATTGCTGTCAGTGTCAGTTCCTGCACCACACAGCAGCAATGTCATTCACTGAGGCTCCCAAATACTTGTGAGTGGTTTCAGCAGTCTGTTGGCTTAACCTGTACTGTACTCTAGAGGTGAAATGGATCTTTTCTTGGCCCATCCAGAATTTGGATTCTGAGCCAACAAGGTTTTAACACTAACTAGTTGCTTAATGCCTATTGACTGCTTAGATCAGAAAACCTAGGCTGTCTATAAATATTAAAGTGTTTATTTGCAAAGAAAGCCAAAGTATTTTTAAGTATCTTCTTTACCTTAATTATTGAGCATATTGAATACTATTCAGGCCAAATTAAAAGTCAAATACCATTCTTTAAACAGCCTTTAAAACTAAGCAACCACACAAAGCTTAGTTTTTCAGGTTATAACTTTTCATAATCAATTTCATTGGCCAGAATTTGCATTTAGCTAGATTTGCATTAGTATGCTTGACAAATGTCCTTGTTATAGTATGAGGAATGAGCCTTATTAACCTTTTATCCAAAACATGTATCTACATTAAAAGTACACAGGGTAGTCTTAGTTTTAGTGGCCTTGTTTTAAATTAAACTGAGATATATTGGTCTTCTGGTCAAATTAATTAAGAAAGGGGAACTGTTGTCCTCTTTTTAAATAAATCTGGTAGCTCTTTTTTGTCTAACTGCTTAGTTTATCATCAAAACCTCTGCCAAACTAGCTCAAGCTTTGGTTGGCTCTGGCCTAGGCTTTTGTAACATCTCCTTAACTGGTGTCCCTGCTTCTAATTTCGTCCATTCTCCATGTAGCAGACAAGAGTCATCTTTAAAAAATATCTCAGATCCTGTTACCCAGGTTAAAAATTCTCTGATGATTTCTACTTTCACTTAGAATAAAAGCCATTACACTTTTTAAAGCAGGCCTAACGAAGTCTTTCACAAGCTGGCCCTTGCTTTGCTCTTGTACTACTCTCTCCTGTAGTTTGCTTTCTCTGCAGGAAGGCTCTGACCCAGGCGTTATCCCTCCTCCCTTGCATACGTGTTCACTTTTTGTTGTTGCTGTTGTTGCTTGGGCTGGAAGGTAAGCTTCATAAAGACCGTGGATTTGTGTTGTTTATTGCCATTTCCCCGGGGCCTAGAATAGGCCTGGCACAAAGTAGGCACTCAAATAATAGGCCTGGCACAAAGTAGGCACTCAAATAGTTGTTGAAAGAATGATAGAGTTCAAGCTAGTTTATTTAGACTCTGTTTCCTAAACCACTCCTCTTAGTCATAAAAATGTGATCATTCTCCTTTCTTAAAATCAAATCTGCTGTGGTTATTGTTAGGATTTGAAGGGGCGCATTCATCCAGTCTCTTGTTCCATGTTCTTAGCCTTATTTTGTTGGGGGAGATTCCTGTGTTCTGGCAATGCCATGTCTAGTTCATGTCTTGGCTGCCAGGAATTGTAGTCCTTGCCAAAAGAGGTCAGCTTCTCCTTGAACCAGCAGAGGCCATTTAGAGGTTTGAAGTAGTTAGAGAAAGATTCTTTAGGTATAAGAGTCAAAGAGACTTCAGGAATAAGCTAGTATTTATTTTAGAGAAAGACTTTCAGCGATCCTTTTTAAAACCACATTGCTCTCCATTCTGTTCATTGTTAGAATGACATTTACAGATTAAACTGCTCCAGTTTTAATTATACTGTGTCTGGGTGATAGATACTCAATGCAGTATGGTGCCTACTATCATCTGGGTGATTGGCCACAGAAAGTCCAGTCTGCTAGGTTGGTGCAAATGTAATTGGGGTTTCGGACAGTGAATTTTAAATCATTATAGCTAGGCTCAACCACATCTTTATTAATCAAAATAGGAACCATTACAATCAACACATTTTTGCCAATGAGAAATAAGTTGATTTATTCCTGAAGCATAAAAATCCATGCTTTGGGATTCAGCAAACTCTTGGAAAGCATTTTCTGCCTCCTGCTGGTTGTGAAAGTGTTTTCCCTGCAAAAAAAGTTGTCAAGATGCTTGAAAAAGAGGTAGTAGTTTGGCGAGAGGTCAGGTGAATATGGTGGATAAGGCAAAGCTTCGTAGCCCAGTTCATTCAACTTTTAAATACAGTATTGGTTGTGCGACGTGCAGTCAGGTGTTGTCAGGAAGAATTGGGCCCTTTCAGTTGACCGGTGCTAGCTGCAGGTGCTGCAGTTTTCGGTGCGTCTCATTGGTTTGCTGAGCGTCCTTCTCCATTGTAATGGTTTTGCGGGGATCCAGAAAGCTATCGTGGATCAGATGGGCAGCTGACCACCAAACAGTGACCATGACCTTTTTCTGATGCAACTTTGGCTTTGTGGAGTGCTTTGGAGCTGCTTCTTGGTCCAGCCACTGAGCTGGTCATTGCAGGTTGTTATATACAATCCACTTTTTGTTGCATGTCACAATCTGATTAAGAAATGGTTTGTTGTTGTGTAGAATAAGAGAAGACAACACTTCAAAATGACAATTTTTTTGATTTGTGGTCAGCTCATGGGATACCCACTTACTGAGTTTTTTCGCCTTTCCAATTTGCCTCAAATGCGGAATGACCATAGATCGGTCCATGTTGAGTTCTTCAGCAGCTTCTCATGTAGTCATAAAAGGATCAGCTTCGTGATATTCTCAATTGGTTGTCAACTTCTGATGGCTGGCCACTGCGCTCATCTTCAAGGCTCTCATTTCTGTTGCAAATTTCCTTGAACCACCACTGCGCTGTATGTTCGTTAGCAGCTTCTGGGCCAAATGTGTTGATGTTGTGAGTTGTCTCCACTGTTTTACGACCCATTTTGAACTTGAATAAGAAAATCGCTTTTTGTCTAACATCATTTCCCTAGTCTAAAATAAATATAAAATAAACAGCAAGTAATTGGTCATTAGCAAAAACTCATAAAGCGAGAAATGTGCATTAAAATGGTGTATAACATAACCACGTTTAAGAATATATTCCAGTATCAAATGGCAGAATTCTACAGTGCAAAACCGCAATTACTTTTGCACCAACCTAATACATAGTCTGTTTTGTTTATATAGAGTCTCTTCTATATCCTCCTTATGCATGTACTGAGACTTGTTTTCTGCTGTCTTTTCTGCTCTTCTGGCGCCAGTTGGGCACTAGTGTTGGTGGAGTTTGAAGGAGAGGGATAGACCACGGCATTTGTCCTTCTGCAGCTGACATTGTCTGCATATATGGTCAATGAAATTTTCTTTTGGAACAGTGCTCAGCTATTTCCCCAAATGCTAAAGTTTTGCAGTTTAAATTACAACTTCATCCGTCACTCTCCTCCTCCCTTTTTATTCTAATTACAATAATTTAGGAAGAGCCAACAAGGCTTCTTAATAAAGAAGCAGATAAAAATGAGTAGATCCCTTTGCTACTTGAAGCATGGGGTGTTTGTTATCAAGAAGAATTTCCCAAAATGGCTGGTAGGATGGTAATTGGAACCAGAGAATGTTATTTCCGCTTCATGAATATTAAGAATTTGCTGTCATTTAGAACTGGATGTTCAAAAGCTTTGATGAAAAGACAAAGAAATTTTTAGCCTGGATAAATCTAGATAATTTACTCTATAGTGATGAATTATGCTTCCCATGGATGACCTACTTAGAAGCATGGAGTTTCAGACTGAACTGTAGCATGTTGTCTTGAACTGAATCAGAAGGCCTTCTGTCCTTGGGAATAATTGTGGCCATACTTGTAATTTTCGTAGATCACTTTAATATTTGTCAGGCAAAATAGAGGAAGTAGAGACCATCAGATGGCTGGCTAACAAAGGATAATTTTTTGTCCTCCATATCAATACTTATATTGTATATAATTATTAAATTTAATTCTAGTTATTGTTATAAACCTGTACTATATAACATTTATAATATATATTGTATTTATATTAAATTTTAATTGATACAATAACTAGAGAAGAGCTTGGGATATTGTTCCTTTATGGAAATAATTTTTATTTTTTGGAGTAGTTAAAACTACATAGTGCTTATACTCATCTGACATTGTCATAGGGACTTTGTGTTTTTTTGGCCTTGACCAGGGATTGAACCGGCACGCTTAGCAGTGAAAGCATGGAGTCCTAACCACTGGACCCCCCAGGGAATTCCCATAAGGGACTTTTTTGATCATAGGCTTGTTTAAATAGCTTTAAATTTCTAATAATCTAAAATATTTTTCCTTATCTTCAAGGCATTCATTTATTTCTCAATTAAAATTAGCTTGAAAGTGGCCTATTTTAACTTTAAACCTGCTGCTTTATTATTTCTTTGATCGTCTCACTCAAGGTTAGGTGGGTAGACCTTAAGAGAAGCAAAACAACCCTAGTTTAGCTTATCCAAAGCATTTTGAAACTAAATCATATCTGTGTAACCCTTCATTAGTTAAAGCAGCTATTATCTCACTGCTCCTCCAAATGGAAACCCAAAACGATACTAGTGAAAACATGCCTGCTTATTTGCTTCCCAGTTCACTGTACGCTCTCTCTCACTCTTGCTGTTATTTCGAACTTGTTTTAAAAAAGGAAACCACTCGTGGATTTTTATGTGAAAGAGATTCATGTTCTTTGATTTTTTTTTTTAAAGGTCTTTTATTAGACAATTACTTCAGAAACTAGATAGGGTTGTTTTACTCTAGTGAGTGCTACGCTGCCTCGGATTCCTCAACGGATGAGGCAGAATACGGGTGAGAAAACAGAATATCACATCTGAAAGAGAGTATCGGTACAAATTTATTCCTACTTTTTGGTGCCAGAAATTTATTCCTACTCGTTGGTACCGCACTCCTAAGTCTGTATGATCAAGCATAAGTTAAGTTTTTAAATTGTTGCTGTCTTTCCAAGGCCTCCTCTCCCCAAAGCTGTTTCCTTTCCTGCCTCTGAGGCCTGCCCTGTTGGAACAGACATGGTGGCAGGTCTGTGCTTTTGCAGGAGTCGCTGCAGAGAGCCGGAACTGCCCTGAAGAGCTGAGCTGTGAAAAATTCTGATTTTCTTCAAAATAGTGATCTTTCTCTTCTGAAAATATCACGGGAGATACAAAGGGTCCTCGGGGAAAGCAGAAAGGGACTATGATTAAAAAAGCGTTGTTCTAAGAAGAGCAGTAAGAGTGGATGCACTTTAAAGGTTATGGTTGAGGGGAACTTTAAGGTAACATGGAGCACCTGATGAAGACCTGCATTTTGCTAAGGGAACCTGAGTGATGGTGATTAAGGAGAAATAAGCCCTTAGCTGTTTTAGAAACTACTAGGCATTTTGATATTGTTAATTGACATAATTTTGAACATTTTGTTTAACATTTTGAGTTGAGGATTCAAGGGTAGGTTTCTTCTGAAACTGGTGAGGGCCTTAGAATGGTAGGATACAAATAAAATTTTTTAAAGATAATGAGTTGGCCAAAAAAGTTCATTTGGGTTTTTCTCTACAATCTTCTGGGAAAATCCAAATGAACTTTTTTGGCCAACCCAATAATTCTAATAAGGGGATTATGAGAAGAATCAAGACATTAAAGTAGGCAGACTTCTTAAGACCCAAGAGTGAGACTTGTTTTCGTGACCAAGGAAAGTATCTGAGTTATTGAGGATCTGATTCATTTTTTTTCCCATTCCTAACATAGTAGATCAAGGATAACATTATAGACCTGTACAGCTGACCTTTGAACAGTGCGGGTTGTAACTGCACAGATCCACTTATCTGAGGATCTTTTTCAATAGTAAATACTGGTTGAATCCAGGGATGAGGATACAGAAGAATTGCTGATGCAGAAGGTTGACTCTAAGTTATACTAGGGTTTTCAGCTGTGCATGTGTCAGCATCCCTTACCCCCGGTTGTTCAAGGGTCAGCTGTCTGTGATACCCAGGAGAGTTCTTCAGAGTGGAAGAGTTTCTGGGGACCTCTGTGCTGGCGGTAGTTGTTGGGTTTAGGAGACCAGGGAAAAAGCAGGCATCTCCCTTGGGGCCAGAGAGGGCCCGCAGTTCAAAGGTCACAGGTATTGTATAGGCATTGGATCTTCTAAAAGGTTTGGTAAATATCTGGAATAAGAAGAGGGTGGCTTGGCTCATTTTAAGATAACCTTTTGTTGTCGTTTAGTCGCTAAGTTGTGTCCAGTTGACCTTTGAACAATACAGGGGTTAGGGGCACTGACCATCTCTGCAGTTGAAAATCTGCATGTAACCAGCCCTCTGTTTACAGCCCTCTGTGTTCCTCTGAGTCTGTGATTCCACATCGCAAATCTGCAGATTGTGTAGTACTATGGTATTTGCTATTGAAAAGAAGTCTGTCAAGGTAGACCCGCACAGTCCATACCTGTGTTGTTCAAGGGTCAGCTTGAGTTTACCTCCATTGTGAATAATCATGTGGAATTAGGTTGGAGACTATACATGTGGAGATGAGTACTAACTTGAGCTGGCTGAAGGTTTGGAGTTGCTGGAACCCTAAACAAGGTCGTGATGAAAGGAGTCGTTTAAGTTATGAAGTGCTGAATGTAAGTCATCAAGTACTAGAAATTCTTGGACCCCATATTGGCTCCATGAGTCCCTCTGTGTTCTTACAGATAGATGAATGTTTTTGTCAGATCACAGTCCCGTACACAGTTAAAACAGATAACAGATGCGATCTGGGGATCTGTCTCCCATTTTGAGGATACTGCAGGACAAGTTACCATTAATGTAACGTGCACTTTTGTCTGTTATAGGCCTGTTTTCTAGCTGTGCTACATGCTGGTTTAGATAAATCATAAAATATAAACATTAATAGCATCTAATCCATTTTTTTTTTTTTTTAAACTGATGGGAAAATGGTGGCCCAGAGAAAGTCAGTGACAACTCAGGGCCGGTTCCAAAATCTTGCTCCAGTGCTTGCTTAACTCCTTTAATTCAAACTCCTCCTCAATACAACTACTACTGTTTTGTGTATTTAATGAGTGCCTGGTATTGTCCCAAACATTATGCATCTGTCGTCTTATTTAATCCTTTTACCACTTCTGTAAAGCTGTTCAGTATTATATTTTATAGATGAACGAAGTGAGGCTTCGTGGCTCGCCTGAGGAAACACAGCTTATAAGTGCTGACACCGAGATTGCAGTCCAGTTCTGTCTCATTCCAAAGCCTATATTCTTTTTTTTTTTTTTTTTTTGGTGAAATGTTTGTATAAAATGTAAAAAGATTCATCTAACAAATACTCATTACCTGGCTTAATAAATAAAACATTACCAATCAGTTGAAGCTCCCTCCTCATTGTATTTCCCTCCCTTTCCCGCAAAGGTAACCAACCACTTTCTTGAAATTCAAATATGTGCTCTTAGCCGCTATGCTCCATTTTACTAAGTGCATTTGCTAGGAGCTACAGATTGACCACTGAGCAAGGAAAATGTGTTCCCTGCCCTTGTGGAGTTTCCTGTGGGTGATAGCAAAATACTTTTTTCTTAGTCTTTCTGGAGATATTCATTAGCTGGTGGGACACATCAGGTTTTTGCCAAGGAGGTCTAGGAGATCCTTCAGGAGACCATGGGTGATGTGCTGGAAGGTTGCTTAGATGTCTTTACTGATTTTTTTTTTTTTTCCTTCTAGGGAGCTTCTTTTATGAGCTTTTTGATTTCCTGCTACATTTAGAGAGACTTCTGGGAGGAGAAAATATTCACTTTTCTTCCTGCTCTTCCTTATCTCCCCTTCCCTTTTTAAAACAGAATGATTGAACATAGCACTCGATCCATACTTATTTTATGGCAGTTTTATCTGTTGTTTTATACATTTTCCATATTATTCCCCAGAGTATCTAAGGCTAAACTTTCTTAGAAGACAACTAGGTAAATACTTACCAAATAAACTGGTTAGGAGCCTGCAGAAGAAAGATGGGTCATTAGAAGCATAATACTCTGTTCTTCTAGTGTCTTTCCTAGTTTGGTTCGGGCAGGGCACAGCTATGTCTGAGTGGAACTTGTACTCTTGGATAGAAATTCTGTTATCAGTGTTTCTCAGTTTTTTGAGCCATCCTTTCTTTTTAGAAATGCAAAACCATCATGCTGTCTACATTCTGACAATTTTCTGAAACTACCTGGGTGTCCTACAGCTGAATTCAATTTTGACACTAACTACCCTGGATTAGCCTCGGATCCTACAAATTAAGGGGCAAGATCCCCAACAAGATCCACCTTTACTTTTTAGTTTCTATATGCCAGTGGGGTCTCCAGACTATCCACACTTCTTTCTGGCTGACTACAATTAGGGGCTTCCCACAACCCCTTGGGCTCAGTAATTCACTAGAATGACTCACAGAACTCAGGAGAGTGCAGTGCTTAAGATTACACAGATGAACAGCCAGAAGGTCCGGAAGGGTCCTGAGCTCAGGACCTGCTGTTCCTGTGGAGTCAGGGTGCACCACCTTTATGGCCCATCAGTGTGTTCACCAGCCAGGAAGATGCCCAGAGCTTTGATATGTCCAGAGTTTTCATATAGGGCTTCATTAGGTAGCCCCTTCATTGAACTCAGTCTCTAGCACCCCACCCCCACTTCCCCAGAGGTTTTGAGGTGGGGCTAAAGGTTCCAACCCCCTCATCACATGGTGGTTTTTTCTGGCAGCTGACCCCTATGCTGAAAGCTGTCTAGGCCCTCCCTTCCCCTTTAATAAGTCACCGCATTAGGATAACTTGAAGCATGGTTGAAAGATACTATAACAAAGGACACTGGTTTCACTCAGGAAATTCCAAGGGATTTTGAAGCTGTTCCAGGAACTAGGCATAAAGACCAGATGTATTCTTTATTGTTTCACATCCTCCTTTGCTAATTGTGATTTTGGGATTTTGCTGGTGGGCCAGTGGTTAAGAACCACCTGCCAATGCAGGAGACACGGGTTCGATCCCTAGTCTGGGAAGATCCCACACGTTGTGGGGCAGCTAAGCCCACGCAACCACAGTTACTGAGCCCGTGCTCTGGAACCTGGGAGCCACAACTGCCGAAGCCCTAGAGCCTGCGCTCCACAACAGGAGAAGCCACTGCAAAGAAGTCCACACAGCGCAACTGGAGAAAGCCCACGTGCAGCAGTGAAGACCCAGTGCAGCCAAAAATAAATGGATAAAAAATAGTTATAGTTTCAACGTGAATTATTGTTTTTACTAAAAATGAGTTGAGCAAAGTAACTTTGGAATTGTTTTTGATTGCCTCAGCAGTTTCCTATTCACAGCTCTTCGGTCATTCTTAAGAAAAGCTGTGAATGGGGGAGTTCCAGGAGCTCCCAAGGGTAGGCCTGATTTCCAAAAGAGCAGTGCTGAAGCTACAGCAATACCATTGTGTTTGGGGCAAGGTGAGATCAAGTTATGTACCTCAGTCTAGTTGATGTGCTACAGGTTCTTCTCTCCTTTTCAGTGTAAAATTAGAAAATTCCATTCAGTGTTTTCAAATATCTGGTTATTGTGTTAATGCAGACTCATAGATGTTAAGTGTATATTAGTACTTTCTGTTCATAACAGTCTGTGAAATGGCTTAGGAGTAGTTCAGAGGAGGAGGGAGAAGGCTTCAATAGCCCCCGGATGTCATATCCCACAAATTGTGAGGTAGAATTTGAGGCGTCCTTCAATTCAGTTTAGTTGCTCAGTCATGTCGGACTCTGCGACCCCATGGACTGCAGCACGCCAGGCCTCCCTGTCCATCACCAACTCCCAGAGTTCACCCAAACTCATGTCCATCGAGTCGGTGATGCCATCCAACCGTCTCATCCTCTGTCGTCCCCTTCTCCTCCCGCCTTCGATCTTTCCCAGCATTAGGGTCTTTTCAAATGAGTCAGCTCTTAGCATCAGGTGGCCAAAGTATTGGAGTTTCAGCTTTAGCATCAGTCCTTCCAATGAACACTCAGGACTGATCTCCTTTAGGATGGACTGGTTGGACCTCCTTGCAGTCCAGGGGACTCTCAAAAGTCTTCTCTAACACCGCAGTTTAAAAGCATCGATTCTTCGGCGCTCAGCTTTCTTTATAGTCCAACTTTCACATCATACATGACCACAGGAAAAACCATAGCCTTGACTTCTGTTGGCAAAGTAACGTCTCTGCTTTTTAATATGCCGTCTGGGTTGGTCATAACTTTCCTTCCAAGGAGTAAGTGTCTTTTAATTTCATGGCTACAGTCACTATCTGCAGGATTTTGGAGCCCCCAAAAATAAAGTCTGCCACTGTTTCCCCATCTATTTGCCATGAAGTGATGGGACCGGATGCCATGATCTTAGTTTTCTGAATGTTGAGCTTTAAGCCAACTTTTTCACTCTCCTCTTTGACTTTCATCAAGAGGCTATTTAGTTCTTCTTCACTTTCTGCCATAAGGGTGTCATCTACATATCTGAAGTTATTGATATTTCTCCTGGCAATCTTGATTCCTGCTTGTGCTTCCTCCCGCCTAGTATTTCTCATGATGAACTCTGCATATAAGTTAAATAAGCAGGGTGACGATATACAGCCTTGACGTATTCCTTTTCCTATTTGGAACCAGTCTGTTGTTCCATGTCCAGTTCTAATGGTTGCTTCCTGTACTGCATACAGGTTTCTCAAGAGGCAGGTCAGGTGGTCTGGTATTCCCATCTCTTTCAGAATTTTCCACAGTTTCTTGTGATCCACACAGTCAAAGGCTTTGGCATAGTCAATAAAGCAGAAATAGATGTTTTTCTGCAACTCTCTTGCTTTTTCGATGATCCAGCGGATGTTGGCAATTTGATCTCTGGTTCCTCTGCCTTTTCTAAAACCAGCTTGAACAACTGGAAGTTCATGGTTCATGTATTGCTGAAGTCTGGCTTGGAGAATTTTGAGCATTACTTTACTAGTGTGTGAGATGAGTGCAATTGTGCAGTAGTTTGAGCATTCTTTGGCATTGCCTTTCTTTGGGATTGGAATAAAAACTGACCTTTTCCAGTCTTGTGGCCTCTGCTGAGTTTTCCAAATTTTCTGGCATATTGAGTGCAGCACTTTAACAGCATCATCTTTCAGGATTTGAAATAGCTCCACTGGAATTCCATCACCTCCACTAGCTTTGTTCGTAGTGATGCTTTCTAAGGCCCACTTGACTTCACATTCCAGGATGTCTGGCTCTAGGTCAGTGATCACACCATCGTGATTATCTGTGTCGTGAAGATCTTTTTTGTACAGTTCTTCTGTGTATTCTTGCCACCTCTTCTTACTATCTTCTGCTTCTTTTAGGTCCATACCATTTCTGTCCTTTATCGAGCCCATCTTTGCATGAAATGTTCCCTTGGTATCTCTAATTTTCTTGAAGAGATCTCTAGTGTTTCCCATTCTGTTGTTTTCCTCTATTTCTTTGCACTGATCGCTGAGGAAGGCTTTCTTATCTCTCCTTGCTATTCTTTGGAACTCTGCATTCAGATGCTTATATCTTTCCTTTTCTCCTTTACTTTTCGCTTCTCTTCTTTTCACAGCCATTTTGCTTTTTTGCATTTCTTTTCAATGGGGATGGTCTTGATCCCTGTCTCCTGTACAATGTCATGAACCTCAGTCCATAGTTCATCAGGCACTCTATCAGATCTAGTCCCTTAAATCTATTTCTCACTTCCACTGTATAATCATAAGGGATTTGATTTGCCCCAACCAGTAATGCTGAAGAAGCTGAAGTTGAACGGTTCTATGAAGACCTACAAGACCTTTTAGAACTAACACCCAAAAAAGATGTCCTTTTCATTATAGGGGACTGGAATGCAAAAGTAGGAAGTCAAGAAACAGCTGGAGTAACAGGCAAATTTGGCCTTGGAATATGGAATGAAGCAGGGCAAAGGCTAATAGAGTTTTGCCAAGAAAATGCACTGGTCATAGCAAACACCCTCTTCCAACAACGCAAGGGAAGACTCTACACATGGACATCACCAGATGGTCAACACCGAAATCAGATTGATTATATTCTTTGCAGCCAAAGATGGAGAAGCTCTATACAGTCAACAAAAACAAGACCAGGAGCTGACTGTGGTTCAGATCATGAACTCCTTATTGCCAAATTCAGACTTAAATTGAAGAAAGTAGGGAAAACAACTAGACCATTCAGGTATGACCTAAATCAAATCCCACCATAGTTTGGCCTCAGGTAAATAGCAGGGAGGGAACACAGCTCCACCCATCAACAGAAAATTGGATTAAAGATTTACTGAGCATGGCTCCACCCATCAGAACAAGACCCAGTTTCTCCCTCAGTAGGTCTCTCCCATCAGGAAGCTTCCATAAGCCTCTTATCCTTCTCCATCAGAGGGCAGACAGACTGAAAACCACAATCACAGAAAACTAACCAGTCTAATCACATCAACCACAGCCTTGTCTAACTCAATGAAACTATGAGCCATGCTGTGTGGGGCCACCCTAGACGGACGGGTCACGGTGGAGAGTTCTCACAAAACGTGGTGCACTGGAGAAGGGAATGGCAAACCACTTCAGTATTCTTGCCTTGAGAACCCCATGAACAGTATGAAAAGGCAAAAAGATAGGGCACTGAAAGATGAACTCCCCAGATCGATAGTTGCCCAATATGCTACTGGAGGTCAATGGAGAGGCTCCAGAAAGAATGAAGAGACAGAGCTGTCCTTTAGAGATGTAAATGTTTGGAAAAGTAGACCAGAGAAGGGGGAAGGTATTTTTAGATGAAGAAAACCACGTGAGGGAGGCCAGGATTCATCATGGCTTGTTTGGGCTTACACAGAACAGAATGGCCTTATTGGAGTAAATCGTGTATGAGGACTAGCAGGAAAGATAGATGATCGGGGGTTAAATTATGTGTGATTTTCAAAGGCCAGTGGAATAGAGACACTTTGATGAGGTAGGTAATTGAGAGTCGGGATGGCTTTTGATCAGGTGAGTTAGGAAATGTAAAGAATGTGCAAGAAAGATGGCCTGCATGTGTATTACTGATATATTAATGAGAGGAGAGACTGGAGAAGGGGGTAGAAAGTTGTGAACTAGGAAGTGTTTTGGTAAAAGTGCTATATTTAGGGGAACCTGGGAACAGAGAGGAAAGAATGAGTATTAAAAATGTCAGAGGAAGTTTGACAGAACTTGAATGATCAGTACAAAGGGTTAGGCAAAGATGGTTATGCTTTTTTTTTTTTGAGCTTTTTATCCTGATGTGTAGAAAGAGTGTTCCTTATTGGTGAAAAATATCATAAATCCATTGGAATATAATCTCCAAGAATATAAAAGTAGGGAAAACGTAATGCCTTGATCAGTAGTATCCCCTGACTTGGAATAATGTCTCGAGTGTAGAAGTGCTCAAGAAATACAAAGAAGGGATGCAGGAATGCATTTAACATGTTAAAATTGAAGTAAATTTCAGTTGCCATCTGTAAATTTAGAATGTGACCGTTTTTACCACCAAAGTGACTTTTGTTTTTTAAGAAGGAAAGTTAAAACCTTTATTTATTGAGAGACAGTGATAGGTCAGGTGCTCTGCCTAAGCACTTTCACATATATGATGTTTAATTCTTACTGGAACCTTGAAGAGACGGTATTATTATCTCCCCGAAAGTGTTGACTTTTTCTAGTCCCCCAAATTATACATATTTATAAAATCATATTGTACATGGTGAAGATGATACGTATCTGAGACTTGCCTCAAAATAATTCATGGGAAAGGACGAGAGAATATGGAAAGGAGATGAGGTTGGGTGATGGGTTCACACACTGGATCACACTGTTGTCACTAATTCTGAAATGTTTCCATTTTTTAATAATAAAAAAAGGAAAGAAAAAAATCATATTGTTCATGGTGATATATACTGGCCTAACTGCCATTTTTTAAATAAAATGAAACAATTTAAGCCTCCAGATAATGACCATAATGAATTATAACCCACAGAATAATACAATAATCCATGAGGCCACACTCATAAGAAACAGAAGGGAAAGTTTTTTCTTACAGGAGAATGTAAAGTAATATAGGAGAATAGATAGAAATAAAAAATCACCATCTAGCAGCCATGATAGCAATACTTGTTTTAGGCAAGAAGCTTGAATGGCTGCTAAACCTAATAGCCAAAAGTTTGATGAGAACCAGAAAATTTACAAAGTCTCAAAGTACCTCCTCATAAGATATTTTTTAATTAGAAAAAAATAACTTTACTGGAGAAACCTAGCACCACCTCCTCCAAGTGATGACAGCGAACGTCACAGCAGTGGGATAAATTGACATTATCTCCTTTTTGCTCTGGCACTCTGAGAAGGACACAACACTTCTCTCATATTCTGCCAAAAAAGCAGAGCCTGAAATTAATCGTGGGATAACATCATACAGACCCAGTTGAGAGAGATATTACAGAATAAATGACTTGTAGTCTTCAGAAATGTGAAGGTCATGAAAGACAAAGATGGAGGAAAGCTTCCAGATTAAAGGAGGCTAAAGAGATATGACAACCAAATGGAACATTTGATTCTGGACAGAAAAGATTTTTCTTTTCTATAATGGATAATAGTGAGACATGAATAAGGTTTATAGATTATGTAATAGCACTCTTTGGGGTGTTAATTTCCTGATCTTGACATAACTTGATTTAACTGTGGTTATGTAAGAGAATGATACTGTTTCTAGGAAATACATACTAGAATGCTTCAGGGTAAAGGGGCATCATGTTTGTGATTTACTCTCAAATGTTTTTTAAAATTATATATATATATAATATATATATATATATATAGAGAGAGAATAATAATGTAAGTATGGTTAAATTCTAACGTGGGGAATTTGGTTAAAGTATAGACTTGAGTCCTTTGAATTATTTTTGCAATTTTTCTGTACATCTGGAATTTTCTAAAAATAAAAGAGCCAGAGCTGCTGGATTAGTCACCAGTGGATCAGTGAATTATTTTAATTAACTTACGTAGTATTTGTGTATGTGATGCTCGCTGACTTTTGGGACCATCATGCATTTTCTGTATTACTAACGTGTTAAAATGGGTTATTCTCCTAGGTCTGTAACTAGTCTTCTAGTGAGACCATGAGCAAATCATTGTGGCTGGGTCCCAGGCTCTTCATCTGAAATTTTTGTGGGGAGCTGGATAAGTTGACTTCAGTACCTGGCTCCTAGCAGTTCTCTGATGATGGGCTCCAGATTCTCTGACTCAGGGAAATGTTACCTTATTGTCAGACCCTTGAAGAAGGCCCAAGCCTTCTCACACGTGTAAATTGAAAGGATTGAAGAGTCAGAGCCAGAGGATGCCGGTTAAACATCTGGGCTGCCTTCTATCAGCTGTAGCCGCTTGTTTGCAGCTCGCCCTCTGAGTTGTTTTGACCAGTACTCTCCCTTCCAGCCAGTCATTATTTTTCCACAGACTTGACTTGTAGTTTTAGTCACACTTTCTTTTAGTCACTTATTTAGCAAAGCAATGTGACTTTCCTTGACTTTAACATTTTCCAGCTCTTTTATATTTAGACTTTTGAAAACTATAGGTTGCTATCACAGCAGAGATCAACAGGCAGGTGGACTGTTTTCCTCTAGAATCACAAAAGGATTTTAGTTGATAAGCATTTGAAAGTCTAATAATAGTAAGATCAGAAAATGATGGGAATGCAAGTCAAGTTTCAGAAAGAAAATTAAGAATTTAAGTTTGTACATTAAAAAAACTGCTAGGTTAGAAAATGTAACAGGAAAGTTTCTTTGCTCTTACTAACCCTTTAAGAAGAAATAGACACTCTGATCTTCTATTGGTAAGCATGTAGATTATTCTTTTTTGGCAGTAATATAACAGTGTCTATTAAAAACAAGAAGATCATGTGTGCTAACTTGAGCTCCACTTCTAGGAACTTATCCTGTAGAGATTAACATTGCAGCACTGTTCATCATTAGGAGATTACATTAATAAATTATGACACATCACACACTGGCTTCTTATACACTTACCAAAAAACAATGTAGGAAGCTTTTAAATGTTAATATAAAATGCATTTATTATTACTGCTTTTAAAAATTGTGATAAAATAGATAAAAAACATAACATTTTTTACCTTTAGTAAATATTCTGTTCAAGGGCATTAAATATGTTTGCAATGTTGTATAACCATCACCACTTTCTACATTTAAAACTCCTTCTTCATTACCAACAAACACTCTGTATTTATTAAATAATAACTTTCTCTTCCCTCTTCTGGGAGATTTTTAAAGATTGTCGTGGAATACTGCCCCAATACATACTTAAGTGATAAAAATTGTAAAATAGTATAAATACTCTGATTCTACTGTGGTAAATTTTTATAATATGTTAATACAAGTGTGGGAAGATCTGGGAGACTACATATATTAAACAGTTTATGGGGGATACTATGGGAGATTTTTACATTTATAGTATATTTTAGTAATTTTTTTGTTTTAAACGGTGAACCTGTGTAACTTTTCTAAGCAGAAAAAAAAAAGATGTACTAAAAATTAGTAATTAGATGGCTCTGATCCTCTGATTTTAGGTAACAAATAACAGTACTTTGCTGTGTGGTTGCTAAATTTGAGCTTTCTAGAATCTGAATACTTTATTAAAGTAATCTTTTTTTCTTTTTACAGCTAGAGTTGGGAAGACATCACTGATTATGTCTCTAGTCAGTGAAGAATTTCCAGAAGAGGTAGGCATTGTGATTTCTTTCCTACATTTAAATTTTTATCAAAATTGAGTTAAATGAAATACATTTTAGGGTTTTTTTTGGTATGTGTTTCCTTTCTGATAGTTAATGACTTTTAGAAAGGCTCATGTTAGTTTTTACAAGACATCTCTGAAATATAGGAGAAAGAGCCAAACCAGCTCTGAGTTCACATAAGGCCTTTGTGTTTCTTTCTTTTGACCTTAGCTAGGACATTTGTCTGGAGAAGGAAATGGCAACCCACTCCTGTGTTCTTGCCTGGAGAATCCCAGGGACGGGGGAGCCTGGTGGCCTGCAGTCTATGGGGTCGCACAGAGTCGGACACGACTGAAGCGACTTAGCAACAGCAGCAGCAGGACATTTGTCATCTCTCTGCCTTAGTTGTTGCATCTGTAAAAAGGGAGCTGAAAGGGATATTCAGTTCAGTTCAGTTGCTCAGTCATGTCCGACTCTTTGCGACCCCATGAATCGCAGCACGCCAGGCCTCCCTGTCCATCACCAACTCCTGCAGTTTACTCAAACTCATGTCCATCAAGTCGGTGATGCCATCCAGACATCTCATCCTCTGTCATCCCCTTCTCCTCCTGCCTCCAATCCCTCCCAGCATGAGTCTTTTCCAATGAGTCAACTCTTCACATGAGGTGACCAAAGAATTGGAGTTTCAGCTTTAGCATCAGTCCTTCCAAAGAAATCCCAGGACTGATCTCCTTTAGAATGGACTGGTTGGATCTCCTTAGGGATCATCTAAGTTGTGTAATTCTTTCTTAAAAATAAAATGTTTTTATAAACCCCAAATATAGAACAGATGAGTATTCCTTTAGTTGAAGTAAGGATGAAATGTCTGGCTCCCCACCTGCCTTCTGTCTGACTCTCCCCAGTCTTTGAGACATCATTAGAGCCACTAGGATTCTGATACACATGTTTGAAAATCTCAAATATTATCTACCTACATCATTTTACAAATAAAAAATCTAATTCATTCCACCTTTGCCTACCTCGAAGAATAGTTGTGGGTCTCAAATGAGATAAACTTGCTAAAATACCACCAAAAGCATGGTGGCTTTGTTATTGCTGGCAGTGTACTTATTTACATGTTGGAAGATCCAGTATGGTGAACAGTTGCCTAAAGCGTTATGTAAAGCTATTGTTATGAGGAATGGGATCAATGCAAATGAGATAAAGATTATTTCTTTTTATTTTCTTTCTTCATATAATAGGTATTACTAGCACCATGGTTTGCATTTATCATTTATTTACTCATGTTTAATTAGGAATACCTGTACAATTTCATTGTTCAGAGAGCAATTTAATGTATTATATAGTAGTTATTTCAGTAATTACAATTGTCATGTGACCATTGTTTCTTTCACTTTTTTTCTCTTAAATAAGATAGTTAAATAAATCATAATTTGTAAAGTGGAGTATATTTTCATATGTGGTTTGTGAAATCAGCAACATTAATTATGATCACTTAGAGTATAGTACCTAAAAGTTTTTTGTGATATTTTAACTTAGTTTAGAATTGTTATTTTATCATAGTCCTTTTGGGTGTGGATAAGGAGTTTTTTTAAATAATGGAGTTATTCTGCTTAAGGTTTATATAGCAAAACAGTTATCTTCTAGAAGAGATAATTTTGATAATTTATTAATTTATTTGAAGATTTCTTTTTTTTTTTTTTGCTGTGCTGAGTGGCATGCAGAATCTTAGCTCCCTGACCAGGGATGAAACCCGTACCTCCTGCATTGGGAGTGCAGAATCTTTTTTTTATTTTTGGTTCATTAACTTTATTGGACAGTCAGCTGTTAGTTCTCATTCACATCAAGTGTCTAGATTTTTGAAAGTTGTGACAGGCACGTAGGTAGCCCAAGTGTAGAGCTTGTTTAGTGAGTCTCATCTTAATTTCGTTTTCTGGACAGCTGCATACCAGTATGGGACATTTCCTTATTGCTTTGGCCCAGACAGCTCTGTTGAGCCTTGTCAGTGTGAACATCTGGGGTTCCCATCTCCTTCATGGCCAATTTCTGGCTTTCTTGGAGTGCCTGAGGGGCACACTTCTTGAAACCCACTCCATGGATGCACTTGTGAATGTTGATAGTGTATTCTCCTGGTCACCACCTCACTGGTGGTGGATCAGCCCTTCTTCTAGCTGTCTTTCTTTGTGTGGGTGCCATCCTGCTGGATCGTAGTTGGAAAGGACAGAAGCACGGAATCTTAACCACTGAACCGCCAGGGCAGTCCCTTGAGGATAGGTCTTCACTTGCAGAATATCTTAAGCGTTCAACAAAATAGAATGAAAACTACATTTTAGAAATCTAATTTTGAAACACTAAATTAATTTAAGTATTGTTTTGGGAGCTGAAGTGTCCTTAATATGTCCTGTGCCCACACAGGTATAAATGTGCTTTTATTTTATTTTTTTAGTGTTTTATCATATAGCTTTAGTATGTATTTGCATCTATGGTAAAGCACAAAAATAAACATTTAAAATTATAATAAATACCTGTAAAGGTAAGCGTGGGTGAAAGGGCTAATTATACATGAATTTACATAATCTAAAAAGTTTGATTTCTGATATTCAAAGGTTTTTCCTTCTTTTATATTTGTTTGCAAATGAAGGTTCCTCCCCGGGCAGAAGAAATCACCATTCCAGCTGATGTTACCCCTGAGAGAGTTCCCACGCACATTGTAGATTACTCAGGTAGTAAATGTCTTCTTGCGGGTGAAGCTGTAGAGTTAAAAGTCCTTAAAAAGATACTTACTAAGCGTTAAAAAATGTTTTAGGAGGAGTGTCTCTTTCTCTCGCCGTAAATGATTATATACTCTTCTTGTCTTACCCCACACCCCACAAAAAGCCTCCACCTTGCAGTTCTCTGTCCCTAATTTACTAAGTTGGGTTCCATAATAATGAAAGGGAAAGGGGGATGGCAAATGACCGGATAAATCATAAGCCTCCTTGAATTAGCATATTTGCAGAGTTCTGTGTTATTTTGTTATCAGGCATTCAGGCATGGTGATGTAGAAAGAGTTCTCATGTGAAAATTTTGTTGAGTTCTAAGTTTGTTTTTAATTTGTCAGAGTTTGTCCTAAAAAAGTTAAAACAGTTTGCTTACATTAAATGATAATGGAAGCACATCTGTATTGTTTTTAATAATGTAAAGTTTTTCTGCACAATACTACTTACTTGTTAATCATTAAACTATTTTGCTTTGTTGTGGAACTTCTTTTGGAAAGGAAGGGTCAGTTGTAACATGTATCACTGATGCGGGCTGATGACAATGGGGGAAACTATATGAAATCAGGAGGTCTGTGGGAAATCTCTGCCTTCCACTCAGTTTTGCTGTGAACCTAAAACTGCTCTGAAAAATGAAATCTATTTTTAAACATGTGTATAACCACATTGGTAATACTTTGTTTTGCTGATCTGGTATCCCATCCATTCTAAAAATGAAACACTAGAACCGTACAGTCTAATACATGTGACTGTTGAACACTTAAAATGTGTCTAGTCTAAATTGAAATGTGCTCTAAGGATAAAATATAAGTGGACTTAGAAGACAGTATGAAATAAAGTACAGGATCTCATAATTTTTCTGTTGATTACATGTTGAAATTTTAGTATTTTTGATACTTTGGATTAACTTAAATTTTTACCTTTTTCATTTTACCTGTTTCTTTTTACTTTGTTTAAGGTGACTACTAGAAAATTTAAAATTCCATATATGGTTTATATCACATTTCTGTTGGACAGTACTCTACTAGAAGCTGAGGGGGGTTGGATGCTCCCTGCTACCGTCAGTCTCATAACTAGCTCTATGTATAGAATTATTCTTTTTCAGTGTGTGTAGCTACATGTTTAGATTGACTTCAGTATTACACTTGAAGCTTTAACTGCTTGATTATTCAACTTAGAGAAGATATTTGAAATATGGCCAGTTATTTAGCATTAATTGAGATACCATTGTACTCATTTGTAACATTAGTTTATATGTCAGAAATAACATTTTGAGGGGAAGCAGTTAACGTAAAGTGATCTAATATATCAATAATTGCTTTGCTCTTCGTTTGTTTACTTCTCTCTCCTATCTCTCTCCTAGCTATGTATATGCCCATCCCTTGCACCTGTGGGATTATAGGCATATCCCTCCATGAGACCAGTTCTAGCCAGAGAGATGGGCGAGTGAGGGAATTCTTGACTTTTCATTATCATGCTCTGGTTTTGCCTCTGGGGCCTGGTTAAGATTACTTCTATCAGCTTTCTAGATCTTAAGCTTGTATTTCCCAGACTCTCACCTGGCTTTTTGACCCTGTGTGTATAGGCTTTTTGTCTGGGCTTCTGACTCTTTAGTACCCAGTCTCCTAGCTTGAGTTTCTGATCTCTTTTGCCAGTCCCTTCTCAGCTTTGGATCAGATGCTGGCCCAGATTGATCACACAATGCCTTGTGCTCTTCCCTGCCTGACTATCTTCATGTAGACTTGTCTCTCAGTGCCAGCCAGCTTCCTTATCATAGTTCCACTCTTTCCCTTCTCTGGCTTTCCCTTTTCTTTGCCACTTGTCTGGCAGTACGTCTTGTAAATGACATGGGAGGTGAGGGAGGTTTTGAGGGATGTTAGGTGGATGTCAGATGGATTTTAGCTTGGTTGTTCATTCATTTTTATGAAAGTGTTTAAAATATGAAAAAAAATTGACTTTATCATTTGTAGAAGCAGAACAGAGTGATGAACAGCTTCATCAAGAAATATCACAGGTGAGTTAAAAAAAAATAATTCTAGGTTTGTTTGTGGGAGAACAATGATGATCCTGTGTCTGCCATTTCCTTCTCTCACAGAGAGGGCTTTTTCAGTTCTTTAATGTCGCTGCTGACTTTGAGTATGTATTTTTGACATAAATCCTTTTGCTTTTAGACGCATGCTAAGTTTTTTAATTTTCAAATTTTTTTCTTTGTTTGACTGAAATATATTAGCTAGCTGGTAATTAAATACTACATTTGTATTATTTTAAAATACCATCGATTTGTTAATTTTTCTTATAGGCTAATGTCATCTGCATAGTTTATGCTGTTAACAACAAGCATTCCATTGATAAGGTATGAATATGTGACTTTTCACTATACTTTGTTAAATTTCAGTGGGGGCACTTTTAAAATTGATCCTCAATTTAGAATTTTAGGAGTCCTAGGGTGGAGTATTTTTCAAGGCAGATCTTCATTAGGCCTTAACTCCTGTTAATTTTCATTTTAGGTAACAAGTCGATGGATTCCTCTCATAAATGAAAGAACAGACAAAGACAGCAGGTACTTTTTTCTCTCTGAAACTTTGTATATTGAAAAATTTCAAACTTGGAGAAAAATCGCAAGAAATAGTGCAGTAAAGATCTGTAAACTATTCACTTAGATCTGCTAGTTAATAGTTTGCCATATGTGCTTCATCTAATAGGTCTGTTTATACACACACACCTTTATCAGAGAGGAATTACTAGAGGCTGCATACACATTTGAGAGCAAAGCAGAGAATAGAGCTCTGAAACTGTAATCTGCCCTCTTTCTTGAGATGCCCTTTTGAGGACTGGCATTATCCCAATCATTGAATGTTCACCATGTGAAATATGTAAGAGCACAGTCATTATCACTGTTTTAAAGTCACTTTATGACGACTTACTGACTGAGCTGAGAGGAGCTCTCTAGAGCTGTACTGTCCAGTGGAGTAGCTTCTAGTCAGTTGGGGCAATTTAAGTAAAATTAAATAATACTAAAAATTTGGTGCCTTGGATGCAGCCACATTTCAAGTGCTTGATAGGCACTTGTGGCTAGAGGTTAGGGTAATGGACAGTACAAATAAAGTTCATTTCTGTCATCACAGAAATGATGCCTTGACTGCTTTGGAGGAAACAATGCCTCTATGCTCCTTACACTTGCTTTTCTTGCTTATTTCTTGAACTGTTTCGAGGACTCTTCCGAGAAGTCAGTTTTGCCAGGATCTATGCAGTCCATGGGGTCGCTAAGAGTCAGACACGACTGAGCAACTTCACTTTCACTTTTCACTTTCATGCATTGGAGAAGGAAATAGCAACCCACTCCAGTGTTCTTGCCTGGAGAATCCCAGGGACGGGGGAGCCTAGTGGGCTGCCGTCTGTGGGGTCGCACAGAGTCGGACACGACTGAAGCAACTTAGCAACCGCAGCAGCATGAAGCACTATCTTGAACAACTGAATTTTTAAAATTGACTCTACCATGACAGCTTCCTAAACTGCTCTCTAGAAACTAGCTGGCTAGTCTCATGCCCCTTTTAGTGTACCATCTGAAAGTGGCCTTCAATGTTTGGGAGATCTAATTGAGCTTTCTCAGGCGTGGGTATACCTGTACCCTTCCCTGAATCATAGGAGCATGTTTATTTCTCTTGTGGTTGATTTGTTCCAAGGTGGTCTATTTCGTTAATGTATGGACTTCACATTTTCCCAGTACCTTCTTTCCTGGGCCTCATACCTTAAGTTTATATTTATTACACATATGTTCTTATCTAGGACTTCTGTGGACCATTATCACAGTGGTCCTTAGTCAGATGTGCCCATCTCTGTCACCTGAGGTACCTTGCAACAATATAGATGCCTTTGCTCTACTGTTTGAGTTTTAGGATTAGTACGTTTGGAGTAGCGCTTGGACTTGAGTGTTTTCTTTTTTTAAGATCCGTAAATTATTCTGAGCACACCTCTGGTTGTAATGCAGTGCATTTTGGGGAACTCTCCTGGCTCTATTAACAATCTATGTTTGGGTTATGTAGTGGGCCGGTCCATTTACACATAATAACCACACTAGGTGGTTAAATAAATGCCTGCAAGTGTTTCTTTTATAATTTGGAATCCCAGCTAGATGATTTGCCTTCTCTTTAAGCTCTCTTATGGGTTGTACAAATAATTGTTCTCTACTGGGCTAGTTCTCCTTGGTAATCCCCATTCAGATTTATGATAGGCCTTTCACATTTAATTTATTGAAAATAAAATTCTTTATTTCCTGCCTATTCCCCACTGCCCCCACCCCAGATTTCTCAATCTTTTCTGTCTCCAAAGATCTGTTCATTTTGGGGACTTCCCTGGCAGTCCAATGGTTGAGTACATCATGAGAAACGCTGGACTGGAAGAAGCACAAGCTGGAATCAAGATTGCTGGGAGAAATATCAATAACCTCCGATATGCAGATGATACCACCCTTATGGCAGAAAGCGAAGAGGAACTAAAAAGCCTCTTGATGAAAGTGAAAGTGGAGAGTGAAAAAGTTGGCTTAAAGCTCAACATTCAGAAAATGAAGATCATGGCATCCGGTCCCATCACTTCATGGAAAATAGATGGGGAAACAGTGGAAACAGTGTCAGACTTTATTTTTTTGGGTTCCAAAATCACTGCAGATGGTGACTGCAGCCATGAAATTAAAAGACGCTTGCTCCTTGGAAGGAAAGTTACGACCAACCTAGATAGCATGTTCAAAAGCAGAGACATTGCTTTGCCAACAAAGGTCCGTCTAGTCAAGGCTATGGTTTTTCCAGTAGTCGTGTATGGATGTGAGAGTTGGACTGTGAAGAAGGCTGAGCGCCGAAGAATTGATGCTTTTGAACTGTGGTGTTGGAGAAGACTCTTGAGAGTCCCTTGGACTGCAAGGAGATCCAACCAGTCCATTCTGAAGGAGATCAGCCCTGGGATTTCTTTGGAAGGAATGATACTAAAGCTGAAACTCCAGTACTTTGGCCACCTCATGCGAAGAGTTGACTCATTGGAAAAAACTCTGATGTTGGGAGGGATTGGGGGCAGGAGGAGAAGGGGACGACAGAGGATGAGATGGCTGGATGGCATCACTGACTTGATGGACGTGAGTCTGAGTGAACTCCGGGAGTTGGTGATGGACAGGGAGGCCTGGCGTGCTGTGATTCATGGGGTTGCAAAGAGTCGGACACGACTGAGCGACTGAACTGAACTGAACGGGGAACTAGGATCCCACATACCTCTGGGCCAAAGGACCAAAATACAAAACAGAAGCAATATATTGTAACAAATTCAGTTAAAACTTTAAAAATGGAAAAAAATTTAATCCTTTTGTCCAGCCAAAAAGATCTATGTACTTTTCTTGATTTCTAATTTCCTTCAATCTCCATATCTAATCTACTGTTGCTCCTATCTGTTCTACTTCAAAAATATATCTCAAATCTGAAAATTTCCTCTCTGTCTCCACTACCCTAATCCAGGATACCACATTAAAAGAACTTTTTTATTATTGAAAAAAAATCAAATATATACAAAAGTAGAATAATATAATGAATCCCTCTGTATCATCCAGCTTCAACGATTAACAACTCATGGCCAGTGTTGTTTCATTTATTACCCCTTCCTTTGGGATCATTTTGAACAAATCAGACATCATATCATACTCTAACTATTTCAGTATGTATCTCTAAAAGATAACAAATGACTGCATTTTAAAATGTCTATCAGATCCTGTCATTTTACACTTAAAACACACTCTCTGTACTGTAGCTGTAAAGTCGTTTTGCATCTGGCCTTTGCTTGTCCCTCCAGCTCCGCTTTATGTGTCTTCCCCTTTGACCAGTACTCCTCAGCCGCTCTGGCATTTTTCTGTTCTCCAGACTCATGGGGATGTTTCTGCAGTTTGGGGCTTTTCCACATGCTGTCGCTTCGTCCCAGCCAGCTCTCTCCAGGCTCTTCACCTGACAGGTTCCATCTTATCCTTCACTCCTTGCCTCAAATGCCGCTTTGTCAGAGGGATTGTTCCCTGATTACCATGTATAGTTTGCCCTCTTCAATAACTTTATCATTGTACTTTACTAGGTTACAATGTACATTAAAATAAAATCTAATGTCTTTTGCCTTCCTTATTATTACCATGTGCCCTGTTTATTTCAGGCTGCCTTTGATACTGGTTGGGAACAAATCTGACCTGGTGGAATATAGTAGTATGGAGACCATCCTTCCTATTATGAACCAGTACACAGAAATAGAAACCTGTGTGGAGGTATGCATTCTCATTTCATTTTGAAATTTACAGTTGGTGAATTCTCACTAAATTGAGGTTCAGAGTAGGAGATGGGGGAAGATGTGGGGTGGAATAAATTTCCTGTTTGTGAAATCATGTAAATCAAATAAAACAGAGAACTTGGAACTGGTCTCTGGGCTCTTTGTAGTCTATCATATGGTGATATCCACTAAAAAAATGGATTTTTTCAGTTTCTTCAAGGAATCTTGATAGTTTAAAAAGAAAACATTTTTTTAAATGTTCTTAGCTCTCTCTCTGAATTGCTTTCAGAGTGAAACATTTAAAATTTTCTTTTCAGTGTTCAGCAAAAAATCTGAAGAACATATCAGAGCTCTTCTATTATGCACAGAAAGCAGTTCTTCATCCTACAGGGCCCTTGTACTGCCCAGAGGAGAAAGAGGTAAACCCTCCATCCCATCAGACCATGTTAGTAAGGACTGGAATGTGTAGGTAGCACATTATCACTCCATTATGATACTGATTGTTAGTAACTCTTAAGTATTCATCTAAACTGCTGAAATTTAAATTAATTACTTATTAAACTGTTATATTTCCTAGGTACTTTTCAAAGACAGTCACATTTAATGCTCAGAATAATATGCCAGGTCAAATACTATTTTAAGAAATGTAATTAAAATAAACAGAAGAATTGGCAACTATAACAACAAAAAGTCCAAAGACTTAACTAATAGTCTATTTGCTTTGCTACTATAAAATTCACAAACTTAGTAACACATACAAGTGAAAAACTTGTATAATTATTTGACATGGATATGATATATAATACAATTGGAATACTCCCTTTTGTTCCATAGCTTAGAAACATAGTAATTCCTTAATGAAATATCTAAAATTTAATGATATTTTACCATAGACTTTTTTTCTGCCAAAGTATAAAGGTTTTTTTTTTTTTTTTTAATTACGTGTAACAGGCAAAATTATTTAAGTCAATAAACGTAAGGAATTTCATACGTTCTGGTTCTTTCCACAGCCAATCACCATAGACTTTTTTTTTTTTTTAAACCAGAATTTTGGTCTTTTTTTTTATTGTGAGAAAAAAAAATAAGATGAAATTTAATGTTTTAAAATATGCAGTTCAGTAGCATTACAGACATGCACGTTGTTGTACCAATACCACCATTCATGTACAGAATTTCAGCTTCTCAAACTGGAACTCGCAACCCATTAGACAATAACTTTCCATTCCCTCCTTCCCATTCTTGGCAATAACCATGCTACCTTCTGTCTCTGAATCTGACTACTCTTGGTATCTCATATACATGGAATCCTACAGAATTTGTCCTTTGCCCCTGGATTATTTCACGTAGCTTAGTGTCTTCAAGATTCACTCACACTGTAGCATGTTTCACAAATTTTTTTTAAAGGCTAAATAATGTTCTATTGTACGTATAGACCTAGAGCTTTGTAGTTTACCCTCACAAAGATCTTGTACATATTTTGTTAGATTTATACATAAATATTTTGTTTCCTTTCTTCTTCTTTCATGGTGCTGGGTTTTTAATGTTATTATTATTTTTTCTTTTTGTTTCTCGGTTTTTAATTCTGATTGATTACTGATCTATAAGAAAGCTATTAGCCAGCCACTGCACTTAATTTGATGCTGCACTTCCCCTCCCTAACCATCCTTGGCTCAAGGCAGCACCAAAGGAGTCCAACTCCCATAAGCAAGGGCATCACTTCCCCCCAAGAAGCCCCAGGCTCCCACGCACCTGCAGGGGAGCAGACGGGCACTCTCAGTCTGAAGCAATTTCTCTTATGCCAGGTTCATGCTGAAATGTGCAGAAACAGGCGAACACCCACTCAGTAATGAGAGAGGGAAGTTTAGTGGTCCTCACCTAACATGCTCAGATACTCAGTTGTGTCCAATTCTTTACGACCCCATGGATTGTAGCCCACCAGACTCCTGTCCATGGGATTTTCCAGGCAAGGATACTAGAGTGGGTTGCCATTTCCTTCTCCACACCATAGACTTTTAAAATTAAATTTTATATTGAGATATAACTCACATACCATAAAGTTCACTTTTTTGTTCTTTTCAGTGATTTTTAGTGTATTCACAAAGTTGTATGTTCGTCATTGTCTGATTTCAGAGCATTTCATCACCCCCAGAGAAACCCTGTACCCATTAGCAGTAACTTCCATTCCCTCCTCCCCCTTCCCCTACTTTTTGGCAACCACTAGTCTACTCTCTGTCTCTCTGAATTTGCCTATTCTTGGCATTTCATATGAATGGAGTCATACAATATGTGGTCTTCTGTGTCTGGCTTCTTTGATGTAGTGTAATGTTTCCAAGGTACATCCATGTTGTAGCGTTACTAGTACTTCATTCCTTTTTACGGTCAAATGACACTTCACTGTATGCATATAGCATATTTTGTTTATCCATTCAACTGTTTGGTAGATAACTGGGTTGCTTCCACCTTTTGGCTATTGTGAATACTGCTAAGAACATTCACACACAAGTTTGAACCCCTGTTTTGAATGTCTGTTTAGAGGTGGAATTACTAGGTCACATGGTAATTCTATGTTTCACTCATATTGAGGAACCACTAAAATTAAAGTCCCAATTTCCCCACATCTTTGCCAGCACCTATTATCCTCCCCCTGGCCTTTGTTTGTTTGTAGTCATCCTGGTAGATGGGAGTGGTGTCTTACGTTGTTTGAACTGCATTTCCATGATGGCTAATGATATTGAACATCATTCCTTGTGTTTATTGGCCATTTGTATATCTCCTTTGGAGAAAGGTCTGTTTAAGTATTTTATCCATCTCTTAATTGAGCTATTTGTTTCTTTTGTTGTTATTTTGAATTTTTAAGGAATAGAAGTTTGCTGGGGAAAAAAAGTTTCCTGAAAAGACTTTTTTCGGGAAAAATTTATAGTATAGGTGAATGATTGGAGAACTGACCCATGGGCCAAATTTGGCCTGCCACCTTCTTTTTTTTTTTTTAATTAAAGTATAATTCCTTTACAGAATTATGTTGGTTCTGCCAAGCATCAGCATGAATCAGCCATAGATATATATATGTCCCCTTCCTCTTGAACCTCCCTCCCCATCCCCCCTCTCTAGATTGTTACAGAGCCCCGGTTTGAGTTCCCTGAGTCATACAGCAAATTCCCATTGGCTATCTATTTTACATATGGTAATGTATGTTTCCATCTTATTCTCTCCATACCCCCCACCCTTTCCTCCCTGCCACCACGTCCATAAGTCTGTTCTGTATGTCTGTGTCTCCATTGCTGCTCTGCAAATAATTTCATCAGTACCATCTTTCTAGATTACATATATTGCGTTAGTATATGTACTTGTTTTTCTCTTTCTGACTCCCTTCACTGTATATAATAGACTCTAGATTCATCCACCTCATTAGAACTGACTCTAATGAGTCAGTCATTAGCATTGCTTTTTATGGCTGAGTAATATTCCATCATATATATGTACCACAGCTACTTTATCCATTCATCTGTCGACCGCCACCAGCTTTTATATAGCCTGTGAGCTAAGATACATTTTGCATTTTTTAATGATTGGGGAAAAAGTCAAAAAGAATAATGTTTTGAGATATGGGGAAATTTATAAGGCCTTCGGATTTCATGGTTCATAGGTAAGCTTTATTGCAGCACAGCCGTGTTCATTCCCTCACGTCTGTCTGCACTTTCCTGCTGTGAAGGCAGTCATGTGGTTGTAGCAGAGCTTGTCTGTGGTAACTGTCATCACACCACTGCTCGTCGCCCTGCGAACTGCACTGACACACTGCAGACTTGGCAGCAGCATCTCATGTGCCACATGTACCCCTGTACAGTAGCGTTTTATTTTTTTTATTACCAGTACATACATATGCCAAAACAAGAAGAGAAAAAAAGTGGATCTTCAGATGGCAAAACAGATATACTTTCTGAGCTATAATTCCAGCATCACTTTTTTTTGGACCTTGATGCACATGCAAAGGAAATTTTTTAATTTCCTAATCCATTTGACCATGCAGTTGAGGAGCTTCCACCCAACCTTCAGTTGGAACTGATTAATCTGCAGTGTATGACATGTTAACAGGCAAATATCACGAAAAGAATGAAATAGAATTCTATAAATGCCTTCCAAGTGATGAATGTGCTCAAAGAAAGTTATATGTTTATGGATCAGTGTCACTATTGGGATTGTTAAAAAGACATTTTCAGAGATGAAATATGTTAAATCTCATTACAGATCAGCATTAATAGATGAATATCTGCAATTGATTTTCATGATAGGAAAAGCTAGCTTTTTTTTTAATTAAAGTATAATTGATTTACAATACTGAGTTAGTTTTGGGTATGTATCATAGTGGTCTTTTTGTAGGATTTTTTGCAGATTATATTCCATTATATAATTTCCTTCTCCAGAGTGTATAATCGATGGGGTCACAAAGAGTCAGACGCGACTGAACTGAACTGAACTGATATTCCATTATAGTTTATTACAAGATAGGGAACACTGACTTTGAACCCCAACTAAGCCAATCGATATCCCTCCAAGAAGTCTATCCTTCTGTAATATTAGTAGACCTATAGAGTAAAGGTATACTCACTTATTATTATATTTTAAATTTAATTAATAAAAACTTTGTGGAAATTTGGTTATTTCTTGCTGTGTAAGTACCTACATGATATCCTTGATTTTGCCGATTGGCACCCAATGCCTAAAGTATTTGCTGTGTCTTTATTTATTCTTAGACATTATTATTATATCTTTATTAATTGCTTTACCATAAAAGTGCTGACCTCTGGTATAAATATTAATCTGCTGCTGCTGCTGCTGCTGCTAAGTCGCTTCAGTCGTGTCTGACTCTGTGCGACCCCATAGACAGCAGCCCATCAGGCTCCCCCATCCCTGGGATTCTCCAGGCAAGAACACTGGAGTGGGTTGCCATTTCCTTCTCCAATGCATGAAAGGAAAAGTGAAAGTGAAGGCGCTCAGTCGTGTCCGACTCTTAGCGACCCCATGGACTGCAGCCTACCAGGCTCCTCTGTCCATGGGGTTTTCCAGGCAAGAGTACTGGAGTGGGGTGCCATTGCCTTCTCTGAAATATGAATCTGAGTTATCCCTTAATCTGATCCTGATTTAGTCTTCCTTAATCCTGGTTTATATTCTTAATTGAAATGTTTCTTTCTAACTTGCTACTGGAGATCAGTGGAGAAATAACTCCAGAAAGAATGAAGGGATGGAGCCAAAGCAAATACAATACCCAGTTGTGGATGTGACTGGTAATATAAGCAAGGTCCGATGCTGTAAAGAGCAATATTGCATAGGAACCTGGAATGTTAGTTCCATGAATCAAGGCAAATTAGAAGTGGTCAAACAGGAGATGGCAAGAGTAAACATCGACATTCTAGGAATCAGTGAACTAAAATGGACTGGAATGGGTGAATTTAACTCAGATGACCATTATGTCTACTACTGCGGGCAGGAATCCCTCAGAAGAAATGGAGTAGCCATTATGATCAACAAAAGAGTCCAAAATGCAGTACTTGGATGCAATCTCAAGAACGACAGAACGATCTCTGTTCGTTTCCAAGGCGAACCATTCAATATCACAGTAATCCACGTCTATGCCCCAACCAGTAATGCTGAAGAAGCTGAAGTTGAACGGTTCTATGAAGACCTACAAGACCTTTTAGAACTAACACCCAAAAAAGATGTCCTTTTCATTATAGGGGACTGGAATGCTAAAGTAGGAAGTCAAGAAACAGCTGGAGTAACAGGCAAATTTGGCCTTGGAATATGGAATGAAGCAGGGCAAAGGCTTTTGTTAAGAGAATGCACTGGTCATAACAAACACCCTCTTCCAACAACACAAGAGAAGGCTCTACACATGGACATCACCAGATGGTCAACACCGAAATCAGATTGATTATATTCTTTGCAGCCAAAGATGGAGAAGCTCTATACAGTCAGCAAAACACAAGACCAGGAGCTGACTGTGACTCTCATCATGAACTCCTTATTGGCAAATTCAGACTTAAATTGAAAAAAGTAGGGAAAACCACTAGACATTCAGGTATGACCTAAATCAAATCTCTTATGATTATACAGTGGAAGTGAGAAATAGATTTAAGGGACTAGATCTGATAAGAGTGCCTGATGAACTATGGATGGAGGTTCGTGACATTGTACAGGAGACAGGGATCAAGACCATCCCCACGGAAAAGAAATGCAAAAAAGCAAAATGGCTGTCTGGGGAGGCCTTACAAATAGCTGTGAAAAGAAGAGAAGTGAAAAGCAAAGAAGAAAAGGAAAGATATAAGCATCTGAATGCAGAGTTTCAAAGAATAGCAAGAAGAGATAAGAAAGCCTTCCTCAGCAATCAGTGCAAAGAAATAGAGGGAAACAACAGAATGGGAAAGACTAGAGATCTCTTTGGCACCCCACCCCAGTGTACTCTTGCCTGGAAAATCCCATGGACGGAGGAGCCTGGAAGGTTGCAGTCATGGGGTCGCTGAGGGTTGGACACGACTGAGCGCCTTCACTTTCACTTTTCACTTTCATGCATTGGAGAAGGAAATGGCAACCCACTCCAGTGTTCTTGCCTGGAGAATTCCAGGGGCAGGGGAGCCTGGTGGGTTACCGTCTATGGGTTTGCACAGAGTTGGACATGACTGAAGTGACTTAGCAGCAGCAGAGATCTCTTCAAGAAAATTAGAGATACCAAGGGAACATTTCATGCAAAGATGGGCTCGATAAAGGACAGAAATGGTATGGACCTAACAGAAGCAGAAGATAGTAAGAAGAGGTGGCAAGAATACACAGAAGAACTGTACAAAAAAGATCTTCACGACACAGATAATCACGATGGTGTGATCACTGACCTAGAGCCAGACATCCTGGAATGTGAAGTCAAGTGGGCCTTAGAAAGCATCACTACGAACAAAGCTAGTGGAGGTGATGGAATTCCAGTTGAGCTATTCCAAATCCTGAAAGATGATGCTGTGAAAGTGCTACACTCAATATACCAGCAAATCTGGAAAACTCAGCAGTGGCCACAGGACTGGAAAAGGTCAGTCTTCATTCCAATCCCGAAGAAAGGCAATGCCAAAGAATGCTCAAACTACTGCACAATTGCACTCATCTCACACGCTAGTAAAGTAATGCTCAAAATTCTCCAAGCCAGGCTTCAGCAGTACGTGAGCTGTGAACTTCCAGATGTTCAAGCTGGTTTTAGAAAAGGCAGAGGAACCAGAGATCAAATTGCCAACATCCGCTGGATCATCGAAAAAGCAAGAGAGTTGCAGAAAAACTTCTATTTCTGCTTTCTTGACTATGCCAAAGCCTTTGACTGTGTGGATCACAAGAAACTGTGGAAAATTCTGAAAGAGATGGGAATACCAGACCACCTCACCTGCCTCTTGAGAAACCTATATGCAGGTCAGAAAGCAAC
This sequence comes from Bos mutus, assembly GCF_027580195.1. Lineage (NCBI taxonomy): Eukaryota > Metazoa > Chordata > Mammalia > Artiodactyla > Bovidae > Bos > Bos mutus. The sequence continues at coordinate 44,184,355 of NC_091635.1, forward strand.
CGGTGGAACTGGACATGGAACAACAGACTGGTTCCAAATAGGAAAAGGAGTACGTCAAGGCTGTATATTGTCACCCTGCTTATTTAACTTGTATGCAGAGTACATCATGAGAAACGCTGGGCTGGAAGAAGCACAAGCTGGAATCAAGATTGCTGGGAGAAATATCAGTAACTTCAGATATGCAGATGACACCACCTTTATGGCAGAAAGGGAAGAAGAACTAAAGAGCCTCTTGATGAAAGTGAAAGAGGAGAGTGAAAAAGTTGGCTTTAAGCTCAACATTCAGAAAACGAAGATCATGGCATCCGGTCCCATCACTTCATGGGAAATAGATGGGGAAACGATGGAAACAGTGTCAGACTTAGTTTTTGGGGTTCCAAAATCACTACAGATGGTGATTGCAGCCATGAAATTAAAAGACGCTTACTCCTTGGAAGGAAAGTTATGACCAACCTAGATAGCATATTCAAAAGCAGAGACGTTACTTTGCCAACAAAAAGTTAGACTGTGAAGAAAGCTGAACGCCGAAGAATTGATGCTTTTGAACTGTGGTGTTGGAGAAGACTCTTGATAGTCCCTTGGACTGCAAGGAGATCCCACCAGTGCATTCTAAAGGAGATCAGTCCTGGGATTTCTTTGGAAGAAATGATGCTAAAGCTGAAACTCCAGTACTTTGGCCACCTCATGCGAAGAGTTGACTCATTGGAAAAGACTCTGATGCTGGGAGGGATTGGGGGCAGGAGGAGAAGGGGACGACAGAGGATGAGATGGCTGGATGGCATCACTGACTTGATGGACGTGAGTCTGAGTGAACTCCGGGAGTTGGTGATGGACAGGGAGGCCTGGCATGCTGCGATTCATGGGGTTGCAAAGATTCAGATAGGACTAAGCGACTGAATTGAACTGAACTTGCCCTTTATTCAATATTTCCGAAATTCACCTCATAATAGTCACTAGGTTAAAATACTTGTTTAAAATACAGATTCTGGAACTTTCCTAGCAGTCCAGTAGGCAGTCTCATTCTATAGAGATTTACCTCTGAGCTTAGCCTGGCAGTACATTGAATCCCCTCCGTTAGTTTGTTCTCAGTTCTCTAATTGCTACTTTTTTCTTAGGCCTATTATTAGTTCTGCTAATCTGCTAATCCTCCCTTCCCTAATGACTACCATCTGTTAGTCATTTCTTAGGCATACCTGCCTAAGGTAGAATCTGTAACGTTTAGAGACTATATGCCTTGATTTATACAAGTAGAAGCCTTGAGTCTAAACTTACAATAGAATCTTTTATTTAGATAACATTCATAACCTTTTAACATAGATTTGAGGTAGGTAGGTCAAATCAAGATAATTAAAGCCTGAACTGGAAATATGTTTCCAGTGGTTTGATGGACTCTGTATGACCCATGGAGTCCTCTGCTTACCTAATAATGAAACAGATCTGTGTGAGGATTAGATTACTTACATGCAAAGTGAGTTTATTTTTATTACTGTAAAAGTTGTACAGGGGTGGGTGGAGAGGGGTGGGATTTGCCTTGTGGCTCTGTGGTAAAGAATCCTGCCAATTCAAGAGACATGGGTTCAATCCCTGGGTCAGGAAGATACCCTGGAGAAGGAAATGGCACCCCATTCCAGTATTCTTGCCTGGAAAATCTCATGGACAGAGGAACTTGGTGGGCTACAAAAGATGGGGTCACAAAAGAGTTGAACATGACTTAGCAACTAAACAACACATTTTAAAGTTTTACTGAAGTGTAATTTTTGATGCGTTTAAGAAGTAGTCATTTTTTGTGTTGTATTTTAAGATGGTTAATATTTAAATATCATATTGAGCCAGTACCTTAGAGCACTTTAGCTTCTGATGCATTTCAGGCTTTAATGAAAAATGCATCACTGTTCATTTTTCTTCAGTTACTTTTTTTTATCATAGCATTTTATGATACAAGGAAAAACACGTGCAAATAAAAAGTTATTTTTAGATTCTGGTTTTTGCATCATTCTACCTATTGCTCCTTTTTGAAACATCTAGATTATTATGCAACAGATTTTTAAAAGAAGAGAAAATAAAATATAATGTGATCTTTAGTAATCTTGAATATCTAATATTAGGATCATATTTACAGAAGCAATAACTTGTTTTTACTTAAAGAGTTATCAATTACATGTATATGTATGGCTGAGTCTCTTTGCTGTTCTCCTGAAACTATCAGCAAAATTGTTAATTGGCTATACCCCAATACAAAATAAAAATGTTAAAGTTATTTATGATTATGGATGTGATAGGTTATAGTCCATTTAGCATTTTTTTTATAAAGACATCCCTAACCATGCTCCCTAAATGTTTGACTTTTTTTTCTCAGTTCTTTCTAATCTCTCTATATCTTAGATTTTGGCTTTTTATTATTCTATCAAATTGCTCTCCTAGAGCCCCTATTTAAACCAAAAAAAAAAAAAGGAGGAGGAGGAGGAATTGTGCATATTTTGGAAGATAACTGTTCCTTACTATTTTTAAAAGAAATTATTTTATGCATTTAGGTTTGTTATGATAGTGTGACCAAAACTCATCATTACTGCCTCTCTGGTTAGCCGTATCATGGGAGTAGATAAACTAACAAGTATTCATTTCCTCACCTCAGCAGCTCATTTCTCGCACTCAGATGTCCATAAGATATCTCCCTCCACATTTTCAGCGTTCAAAAATCTCCCTGAAAGTTTTATTTTCTCAGAATTGTTGACCATGATTTTCCTATAGCAGTTATACAAATTAGAAGCACGTGGGCCTTATTTTAAATAGTCAAATATTTGTTCTATCCATTATAAATCCTAAAATAAAAATTGTCAGAATACATTTCTAGCAGCTTTTCTTATAAAAGTTTTACAGAGTCACAAAAGGCAAGGTTCTTTTTTTGAAGAATATAATTCTTATAATAGGCAAGTAGTAAAAAAAAAAAAAAAAGAACTTTTGCACATCAACCAGTGCTGTTTTGTCATGTTCTTGGGAAGAAGTACATTTTATATCCCAGCTTCAGTACATACACACATAAACACAAGTTACAGATTGAAACATTTAGTCCTATTTTGCTGCTAGAAGGTCAAAAATCAGAGAAGTTGAGAGAGAAAAGCCTTTGCTATAGTTCTATAAGTCAGCTCATGGAATGAGAGAGGGCATTTCTTCTAAATAACTGGAAGAATGACTTTTTCAAAAGATGGGTTTCTCTTTTGCTCATCTTCAGAGGTATGTGGTCATGAAGGGAGTGTTTAACTATTCCAGATACTGGTCCAAGTAAATATTGTCTCATTTACTTAAAGTGGCTTGAAGATAAAAGTGGCTTTGCTTTAGTTAAGTTTTCATGTTGTTTATATTTGATGTTATGTATTTGACAGTGAAAACATTCAGAATTCTCAATATATTTATGAAAATCATATTTTAAAATCCCAACTATTTGCATTAAAACAATTTATTTTTCCTCAATGATCTATAGATGAAACCAGCCTGTATAAAAGCCCTTACTCGTATATTCAAAATATCTGATCAAGATAATGATGGTACACTCAATGATGCTGAACTCAACTTCTTCCAGGTAGCTTTCTCTTATTTCAGATATTTGTATATCTTGTTTTTTTTTTTTTTTTGCTGAGAAAAGCTGTAAAAATTTATTGGCATGACCAATGGTATTTTGATAAACATGCATTTCTTTCATGTAAAATCTCTCTGACATCAGGCTATTTAATCTTTACCTATGGGATAAAATCTCTTTTGCTTAGGAGTTGAGGGGACTCTGAGAGAGTGTCATTTCACAGTGTACAATGGGTGGGAATGACTTGAAGTCTGAATTCTGAATTATTTTTCCTTCTTGGTTTTGTATAACATAGTTACACAAAGAGCTCTGTGTTTTAGGAACCCCATGTGGGAGATAGGGAGAACATGCCCTTCTTGGTCGGACATGCTTTACTTAATACAAAGTAGAGGCTGTCCTAATTCAGAATTTGTTTCCTTTGGTTACAACTCTTTGGTTTAATGTTGCTCTGTGGATTAATATTTGTATTATTTGTGACTTTAATGCTGATTTGTTTTTAACTTTATTTTTATGTCTTTTGCCAGAGAATTTGTTTTAACACTCCCTTAGCCCCTCAAGCTCTGGAAGATGTCAAAAATGTGGTCAGAAAACATATAAGTGATGGTGTGGCTGACGGTGGATTGACACTGAAAGGTGGGTGAAAGGTGCTTTTCTCCTCCTTTCAAACTTTTAAAAAATTTGGCAGCAGGCAACAGTCTATAGTGCTATCTAGATGTTTAGGGAAGCGTCTGTGTTTATTAGTGTAACTAAAATTCTAGCAGGCAGGCCATCGGTGGGAATAATTACCTCCACTGTCAGTATAAATTAGAGATAGGGAAATTTATTGGATTTCAAGAGTGCAGAGTTCCCCCTGAAGATAAAAGAATTCTGAAACAAATTTATCTTAAAATTCTTATTACTCATAAGCATCCTCTAAATAGAAATTATTTTTAAGGAAGACATTTTGTCTCCCAATCAAATTTACCAAGTACCGAATGTTCCAAGTACCGAGTAAAATATGTTACAGAGCCACAGTGAAATCAGAAACCAATTTTCTCGTTATAGAAATAAGCACACAGATGTCGGAAATGATTTCATTTGTTTTTATCGTATAACTTTGTGAATGTCAGTATACACCTTGGGATGTGTTTTTGGCCCTTTGATCCAGTACCACCTTTTGCTGACTTGGGTGTATATGAAGTTACATATTCATTCTGAATTACAGATACATTACAGATATCTGAATGTATCTGAATTACAGATACATTCTGAAATCAGCTCTTTGCGACACACGTGAACCTGGTTTTGATCGGACCTTCAGTATGCACAGCTAGTGCACGTGTGGTCGTGAGTGTAGCTCTTGCCATTGTGTGTTATGTGCTCCCCTCCCGTGTGACCCTGTACCCATTTTCACATCAGCTGTACTTACTAATTTATTTTATTTCAGGTTTTCTTTTTTTACACACACTTTTTATTCAGAGAGGGAGACATGAGACTACTTGGACTGTGCTTCGACGATTTGGTTATGATGACGATCTGGATTTGACACCCGAATATTTATTCCCCTTGTATGTACCTTTGGCTTCTAATTGATTTCACTTGCCAGTATTTTAAAGTTTTATTTAGCACGTAGGTAGTAGGCTTTGAGCTACTTAGGAATAATTTAGATTTATAGAGCCGTTTATAGCAGGGTTTCTCAACCTCGGCACTGTTAACGCCATTTTGGACCAGATAATTCATTATTGTAGAGCCTGTTCTATGCGTTACAGGATGTTTATTAGCACATCCTTAGATGCCAGCAACACCTCTTCCCCTAGTCGTGACAGCCAGAAATGTGCCCGTGGGAGTGAGATGATCCCCACTTAAGAGCCACTGAGTTATAGCATGGCTCAGCCTCTTGCTCTTCTTCTTACGGAGAATACAGTTATATTTTAAAATTCGTTTGATTGAGGAAGGAGATAAGAGAAGCTAGATGAACTTGTTTTTAGAATCAAAGGAGTCAAAAATACATTGGTTAGCATTTTTCTTTGTCCTCCCTGAGTTTTATAGCCTGTTCTCAGTTTAGGATAAAGTACTTTTCCTAAGCAACCAGTCTCTCTGTGGTTATTTTCCTTTAAGTAATGATGTGTTTAAGTTCTGTTTGTTTAGCAATGAACCCAGCATCATCCTGGTAGGAGACTGCGTAACTGTAGGATGCCTCTTCTGTACCCAAGGGAAGTAGGCTTCTCAGGGAGGTGACTTCCCAGGATCAGGCCTTTGAGCCTTTTGCCTTTTTTCTTCATTCTTTCAGTAGCACGTTATCTTCATGTTCTCCTTTTTTAAAAAATTTTAGCATGGTACTGCTCTCCATGTAAGGGTTCAGAAAAACTGTCATTTTTTCCTTCCCCATCACCGAGGAAGCAAAATACTTTCTGGTTGGATTCCTGGCCCATTAATCAGTTCTAAGTTGAAACTTCCCTTGTCAAAGTTATTCAAACTTGGCTCAAGTAATTTGCCAGATTTTTCAATAAATAAGTATGGAATGAATGCATTTGTCCCAAGATCTTTTTATCAAGCTTTCTTTTCTGTGCCATTTATGTGGGTAGATAAATTCTACAGAACATAGAAAGTTGCTTATTGCTTTGTAAAGTATGACAGTAAGGAAACTCCATCTTTTATGGCTTTGTGACTTAGACTAAAATCTCTTTTAATTTCTTTGTGCACTCTACCTTTAATTTTTTGTAAAATAGCCCCTTTAGAGCCACATCTTGAGTCTCCTTATTAAACTCTCTACTCCCACCCTTCATGTTGTGGCAAGAATTAATACTGATAGATACATAACACAGATTTTGCCATGTCACTTTGCCTTCAAGACAGGGTAAAGCCCAAGCTTCTTAACCAGGTATAGAAAGTCATTCCTGATCTGGTCTGCTCCGACTCACTCTCTGCCTTCACTCTAGAAGTAAATACTAAACTACTTCTGGTCCGCAAATCAGATATTATTTCCCACCCTGGGCTTCTGCCCATGGTATTTTTACTCTTCCTTCTTCTCTCTCCAACCCAGTTCGTGTCTGTTACCCTTCAGGTCTCAGTCCAAGTACAGTGTCTCTCAGCAGTGCTGACACCTTCCTGTCCCCAGACCAAGGCGTCTGCTTTCTCAGGAGCTCCTCAGCATCTGTAGTTTGCCCACTCAGCCGTTGCCTCTTTCTGCTGAGATAGTGAGGTTATCTACTTGTGTTCTGTCTCCAGCTTGAATGTGGTTCCCTAGAGGTAGAGAGCCTGTCGTGTTTTCATGCCCCCAGTATCTCAGTGCATTTGATAAATGTTTATGGATTCAAATTTAGGGTGGGTCAGAAATCACATCAGGCAGAAATAACATCTCTTCACATCATTTTTAACTCATTACAATGTTGATACTGTATAAAGCTCATAATTTTGACTTACAATTGGTTTGTAGGAGAAACTACTAGAAACTAATTACAGTTTAATCAGTATTGTCTGTACGTTTTTTAATACAACCTGCCCTTCAGATAGTTAAGGAAATGTATATGTCACCTTGGAAGGAGCACTATTACGGCTCTTCTGAGGATTGCCATAGCAATGCAGTGACTTCCCCTGGGAAAGTCTAAATGGCTGCAGCAAACATATTCTGTAAGTGCTTTCATCTTACAAAAAGAACTTGTTGCAATTTCATATTCATTTCTCAAATTAAATTTTAATATTTGATTAATGATTTATTTTACTTTTTTTTTTCCATCTTCAGGCTAAAAATACCTCCTGATTGCACTACTGAATTAAATCATCACGCATATTTGTTTCTCCAAAGCACTTTTGATAAGCATGATTTGGTAAGCTTTCGGCTGCAGCTTTCTGTGATATATGATAAATGTTTTTCTGTGAATAATGTAGCTCTATTTGCTGACCTATTGGGTGCTCATGTCATGTGTGCTAAGTCGCTTCAGTCATGTGCGGCTTTTTGTGACCCCGTGGACTCTAGCCCACTAGGCTTCTCTGTCCAAGGGGTTCTCTAGGCAAGAATACTGGAATGGGTTGCCATTTCCTTCTCCAGGGGATCTTCCTGACCCAGGGATCAAACTCATGTCTCTTATGCCTCCTGCATCGGCAGACGTATTCTTTACCACTAGCCCCGCTCATGTCACATAGCCAAAAATTATTCAAAAGCTCTTAAAACAAGCAAAAATACTTTTTCTTATTTACTTTATTATTTTCTCAAGATGAAAAAGTCTAGTTTCTGATAGATTTTTGCATAGGTTTCCATACATACATGCAAGGAGTTTTCTTGATAAAATGTAAAATTTATTTTCATGGGTTAGTTTTTGGAAGCATAGCTTTACAAGATTAGGAGGCTCTTGTGTTTGGGAATTATCCTCTTAGATATCTAAACATTATGTATACTTCCTTGTGTATCTTCAGGATAGAGACTGTGCTTTGTCACCTGATGAGCTTAAAGATTTGTTTAAAGTTTTCCCTTACATACCTTGGGGGCCAGATGTGAATAACACAGTTTGTACAAATGAAAAAGGATGGATAACCTACCAGGGATTCCTTTCCCAGTGGACGTGAGTATAGAGCTCACTTCTTTCCTCTAGAGTTACAGCTGCTTTGAAATTGTGGTACATTACATGCGTTATTTTGTGAATTTGTCAGATGTTATGAAATACTTCTATCTTAGCTGCCTGTGAGCAGAATTTATTAATATAGTGTCACTGCTATCGCTAAGATGAACTATAGATGTTTATAAATTTATCAGGAAGGGATGTGCTTGCTTTTGGATTATGTACAGGGAAACATTAATATCAAAATGGAACTAAACATTAATACTTTAAAAACAATTTTATTGGAGTATAGTTGATTTGCAGTGTTGTGTTTTAATACTTTTTTGATTAAGGGAATAGGAATCATCACTTTTATTGCACAATTCTTTTATTTTTGGAATATGTGTGTGCTAAGTCACTTTAGTCATGTCCAACTCTTTGTGACCCTGTGGACTATAGCCTGCCAGGCTCCTCTGTTCATGGGATTCTCCAGGCAAGAATACTGGAGTGGGTTGCCATGCCTTCCTCTAGGGAACCTTCCTGACTCAGGGATCAAACCCGCGTCTCTTATATCTCCTGCATTGGCATATGGGTTCTTAACCATTAACACCACCTGGGAAACCCATATTTTTTGGAATGTGGGGAGAGCATATTTTACTTGACGTGGAAGACGCTTTGAGGGATTGTTGATTGCTTTGAATGCACTCTTAGGCTTAGTGAGGGTGTCTACAGTCTAGATACAGCAAAGTTGACCTCTTGTCTAGGCGATAGGAAAATCTTCTGCTTATACATAATGATTTAATACTTTAACCTTGGTGAGAATAACTTTCTCAACACCAGGATCTGTTCTTTTTTTTCATCTCATAAGAAAGGCCAACTAATTTCAAGTGCCTTTCAACCTTTTAGTTTTGCACCTTTTGCAAGCCCTTTCAGAATTAAATCCTTAGCTAGCCAGTATTTGCAGTACAGTATGTAACTGGGGAAGCAGGTAACATAAAATATCTGTGCTGTAGATCTTACCTAGGGCACCAAGGTTAAAGCTCATCTGTGTGGCTTTGCTCTCTCCAGGCCGATGGAGTAGGTACAGGAGCCCCCTTACATTGCATTCTCCTCTTTCTTCTCTGCCCTAAGAATGTCACTGTAGGAAGAGCCATGTTTGGGCATGTGGGAAATTAAAGCAGTCTGACAAAAATTACCTGGGTCTGGTGTTAAATTATTTGAGCTGTTGTGATTTTTTAAAATAGATATTCTTTTAGAAACTTCTCGTGTTTTCAACTTTTTCCTAGGCTCACGACCTATTTAGATGTACAGCGGTGCCTGGAGTATTTGGGTTATCTAGGCTATTCAATATTGACTGAACAAGAATCTCAGGCTTCAGCCATCACAGGTAAGTGTGTAAATACTCTTTAATTAGATATTTTTTTTTCAAGATTCCAGTTTCATATGTAAAAAGAGTGAAAATAAATGCATCTTCATTAGTCTTCCTGTTTATACTCTTGTTTGCCCATAATTTGATAATCTCTTTTGAATTGAAATGCTCGATTTCTTATTTATCAAGAAAGAAAGAGTAAAGGTTTTACTTCTAGTCTACCCCTGAGGGTACTTCATGGATGAAAATTAGGGAAGGCTATAGACATTAATGTGAAGAGTTGACTCATTGGAAAAGACTCTGATGCTGGGAGGGATTGTGGGCAGGAGGAGAAGGGGACGACAGAGGATGAGATGGCTGGATGGCATCACTGACTCGATGGACGTGAGTCTGGGTGAACTCTGGGAGTTGGTGATGGACAGGGAGGCCTGGCGTGCTGCGATTCATGGGGTCGCAAAGAGTCGGACACGACTGAGCGACTGATCTGATCTGATAGACATTAAAAGTATTTACAGTCCATCTTGTGTTTTAATTTTCTTTTAACATTAAAAACAATGTGTATTAACACATGATCCTGATATTGAACTGATTGTACATCTCAGTTTTATAATCTTTTACCACATTAATAAATTTTTTACAGATCTTGTAATGTTAAACAGGCATTCTTGCCAAACAATGTGCTCCACTTAAAAAATATATATAGATATAACATGAAATAATAAATTAGGGAACTGATCATTTCAAGAAGTTTTTATATCCTAATTGGTGGGAAAAAATAGGCACGTATCTTACAGGAAGCCCTGTTACAAGAAGACAGCCTATGAGAAATTGACAGAGCAAGTACCCTTTAAAATACTTAACCAGTTAGACAGTATTTACTTCAGCACCAAAGAATAAGGAATTAGCCAGCATGAGGTTCTTTCACTCAACAAAATATTGTGGACATATTTCTATTATCGATGTGTATTTTATATACCTTTAATATTATATAAAGTCTAATCATATGGATAGTCTATAATATACTTACTGAACTATTCCATAATTTTGTGTTTTTTATCATTTTCAGTTTTTTGCTACTATAAATAGTGTCTCTGGTGAGCTTTCTTGTAATCAGATCTTTGGGTGCAGCTTAAGGAGGTCTCTTTCCCTCGAGAAAGATGCCCGTGGCTCTGCTGATGCAGGGTTGTTTTCAGCACTGCCTCTTTCACAGATTTACCTTGGAAATCTAGAGTGCCTACCGCCTTTCTGTTTATAGATCCGAGAGTAACGTTTTGAGGTGGCATCTTTCAGTTTATAATTTGTTCGACAGTAATAGAAAAAAAGATGGGATGTAGTGTATGCTACATTCATTGTAATTTTTGTTCATTTTTGGAATATTGTTTTCTTACATAAAGGTACTACTTATTTTATGATAAAATAAATATGTGGTTACTAGAAATTTACAACTGACTTTCAGAAACGCACCTTTTTCACTAAAGAGGCCCTTCTGTATTATCTTCTGTACTTCATTTTACATACAGGTTGGCTATCATACAGTTTATTTATTGATCAAATGCTTCATAAAAATAATAAATAGCAGTATCATATTTTGCAGAAGGTGAAGTGAAGCCTCAGTGAGTGTATGTGGTACATAATTAGCTTTTTATTTTCCTTTTTAGTAACAAGAGATAAAAAGATAGACCTTCAGAAAAAACAAACTCAAAGAAATGTATTCCGATGTAATGTAATTGGGATGAAAAACTGTGGGAAAAGTGGAGTTCTTCAGGCTCTTCTGGGAAGAAACTTAACGGTGAGAGCTCAGAAAGTTAGAACCTTACTCAGAAGGTTTTTATAGTCATGTGTTTACATAATTTTTTCATAACCATTAACCTTTTTAGATGATGTATAGGTATAATAGTAAAGTAGAACTAAAATGTAACAGTAATCTCTTTGAACTAGCTTTATCTTTGCTTCATTGGTGTTAGCCATCATTTGGTGTTTGGTTTTTTTTTAACGTTTAGATGGAGATTAAATAAATACACATATGAAAGTATCAGACACAGGGCTTGGCATGAAGTAAATGTAGCACTCTACATTGCTGATACCTGATTGTGACTACTGCCTTGAGTAAAGAGGCTGACATATTTTCGGGTGAAATGGCAGGCCAAATCATAGTGTAATGAGAACTGCCAGCAGGTGGCTCAGTGAATGCAGTTTACTTTCTTGTCAGCTACTGCTTTCCCTTTCTGCAGAACAAATGCATCTCTTATTTTAGAGCCTAAGAACTAAGAAACAAAATCAATATGCTCTTTGTACTGATAAATAATATATAGCATAGGGAAGAATGTCCTTTTTTTGGTAACACACCCACACATATACACAAAGTACATGTGCTGATGAAAACTAGTTACTGTGATTTCTTACTGTAAATACTGAGATTTTTGGTTGTTTTCAGAGGCAGAAGAAAATTCGTGATGATCATAAATCGTACTATGCGATTAACACTGTCTATGTCTATGGACAAGAGAAATATTTGTTGGTAAGAAATTTTCTGGCATATAAAGATTATTAATTATTGGGTACATTTTTAAAATGACTCTGAGAACATAATTGGATTTAATTTAATGGCTTTTGTGTGATTTTATTTTTCTACCTGACTTAGTCATTAGATTTAATTTTAGTTCTCTTAAATGTGTGTGGTGATTACATGGTTGTAGATACAGGTAAAAATTTATCTATTTGTGTGCTTAATTGTATGTAATACCACCATGCTGCTGCTGCTGCTAAGTCGCTTCAGTCGTGTCCGACTCTGTGCGACCCCATGGACGGCAGCCCACCAGGCTCTCTCGTCCCTGGGACTCTCCAGGCAAGAACACTGGAGTGGGTTGCCATTTCCTTCTCCAATGCATGAAAGTGAAAAGTGAAAGTGAAGTCGCTCAGTCTTGTCCAACTCTTAGCGACCCCATGGACTGCAGCCTACCAGGCTCCTCCATCCATGGGATTTTCCAGGCAAGAGTACTGGAGTGGGGTGCCATTGCCTTCTCCAAATACCACCATAAAAAAGTGAAAAAAAAAAAAATTCAATCCACTTTGCTCTTTCTTTCATTTATATTTTAAAAAATTACATCCTTTACTATTGACTAGAAATGAGTTTGAAGGCTTTAGTGCAGGTGTGTAGTAGTTTATCTGTGGTCACTGATAACCTTAATGTACCATCCTTTGCTTTGTGTTTTTGATTGGTGGGGAGGAAGAGTGGTGTGGTAGAAAGAAAAAACACTTGGGAATCGTTTGTATGTGCCCAGTCGTGTCCAACTCTGCCACCCCATGGACTGTAGCCCATCAGGCTTCTCTGTCCATGGAATTTCCAGGCAAGAATACTGGAGTGGGTTATCATTTCCTTCTCCAGGGCATCTTCCCGACCCAGGGGTGAACCCAGGTCTCCTGCTTGGCAGGCTGATTCTTTACCACTGTGCCACCTGTGCTTCCCACTGGGAATCATCTGAATTCAGATTTTGGTTTGAATTATCTTTGGCAGTTGACCTAATCTCTGTAACCCGTTTGTTATCTTTAGTAGGTAGAGAATGCGTGTAAAGGGCCTGCCCAGCACACTTCAGTCACTCACTAAATGTTAGTTTCTGTAGGACCTTAATCACCATTTTTCATCTACAAAAATCAGAAAGCTACTTGTTTATCTCTGTGTCTTACTTCTAATGAGTCTGAAAAATTATGCTTAACTAGTATTTTTAAATTAAGAAGTCAAGTTAAGCAAGTAATAAAACTTCATGACTTTAATTTTGCATCAGTGTTATGATACTTACGTTTCTCATTGTCTTTTTCTTTTTCCAAGTTGCATGATATCTCAGAATCGGAATTTTTGACTGAGGCTGAGATCCTTTGTGATGTTGTGTGCCTGGTATATGATGTCAGTAACCCTAAATCCTTTGAATACTGTGCCAGGATTTTTAAGGTTTGTTTCAATTTTGGCCTATAACTAAGTTTAACTTTGTAAGGAGTTTAATGGAATTGTAATGTGTTTTCTAACCAAGGAAATGCAAGAAAATTATCTGTGGAACTTTTTAAAGATAGATACATCCTATCTGTAAAGGTTCTGGCTTCATTCTGAGGTGGTACAGTCCCAGACATCTGTATTTTTAAAACTACTTTTTTCCACGAGTGATTCTGATGTGCGTCCCTGGTTAAGAACCTCTGCATTAGTGAAAGTTCTTAGAAATGCACATGGTTTGCATATTGCCAATTATACCAAGAAGATTAATAGAGCAAGGAGATAAACATGAGGCTTCAAAAGTTGTAAGTTACTTTGAGATTGTCAACAAGATTCAATAAGAGTAAAAAAACTATACGTACAAAGGAATTTCCTCTAGGATTGTTTTTAATAGCAAAAACCTGGAAATAATCCACATATCTAACAGTACGAAGGTAGTTTACCAAATTGAGATAAAATGATCCTGTGAAATTTATATAGTCATTAAAAATAATGGTTTTGAATTCTGAAAACATGGAAAATTCAGCATTTTTCAATAGTAATATCCAGCATGACTGCCACTATGTAAATATCTGTGTGTGTGTGTGAATGTATGTGTGTGTGTGTATATATATATGCATGTGCTTAAGGACTAGAAACTGAAAGTGTTAATCACTTAGTCGTGCCTCTTTGCGACCCCATGGACTGTAGCCCGCCAGGCTCCTCTGTCCATGGAATTCTCCAGGCAAGAATACTGGAGTGGGTGCCCTTCTCCAGGGAATCTTCCCGGTCTAAGAATCGAACCCAGGTTTCCTGCATTGCAGGCAGATTCTTTACTGTCCTGGGCTACCAGGGAAGCCCTAAGGACTAGAGGTAATATAAAAAAATGAAAGTAGTGTGTTTTAGGATAGAAGAATTTAGGTGGATTTCTTTCTATTTCAGAGTATTAGATCTTTAAAAAAATTTTTTTTTAATTATAGTGAATTTGAAGAATTGTTACAAGTTTGTATCATTATCTGCATTAGAAAAGTGGCCCTGGTCTTATTATATCACTGACCTAGACAACTGCCAGTCCTTGCCTCTTCATTTACTTTCTCCCTGAAACTGTTGATGATTTGCCTATCTAGAGAAAAATTTCAGTGCCCGTTGAATGAAATTTAGTAATTTTTGAGCTTGTCATCAGATTTTGATTTCACTTTTTATTCTATAGCAACACTTTATGGACAGCAGAATACCTTGCTTAATCGTAGCTGCAAAGTCAGACCTGCATGAAGTTAAACAAGAGTATAGTATTTCACCTACTGATTTCTGCAGGAAACACAAAATGCCTCCACCACAAGCCTTCACTTGCAATACTGCTGATGCACCCAGTAAAGATATCTTTGTTAAACTGACAACGATGGCCATGTACCCGTAAGTACTTGCTCTGCCGTCATTTTCACATTGCATGGTTCGTGGTAGCATTGCATGTCGTTGTTAGCCATGAGGGTGGAATCTCTGTCATGTAGAAGTTGTTCAGCAACAGAGACTTTGTAATGAGAAGGGACAAGTTTGAGTACATGCAAGTTTAGTTTGAATACCGGAATAAAATTGTATAAATATAATTATATAAAGTATATATAATCTGACAATATTTGAATATTTTTGAGCAGGCTGTAACTATCTTAATAGGATAGTACAGTAAAACTCAGCCCCTCACCCAGCATTAAAAAAATTAGTCTTGCTGCCATAAAGTGGGATTGACATCATGCTAATAAAGCATTTTCATATGAACAAAAATTTCATTTTTATATTTTTTTTCTGCTGATCAATTGACTTCGAGTATGTGAAGGATTCTAAAATCATTTATGAATCTTTGTTTAAATTATGGGTATGTTTGAATTCAGGATAGAACATCTTTTTTTAGTGCTGTTAAAAGCAGTTGTAATTGGAATTCCCTCTATATAAATGTTTTACATGGAGTGTTATGAGCCACAAATTTTATGTACATTTATTATGTATCTGTACATGCATATGCACAAGCACGTAAGTGTGGTCATCTTTGTAGTTTACTAACTGCCTAAAATTGCATGGCTCTTAATGGCATTCTCCTCAAGCACTGTGTTCGTATAAATTCTGTTCTGTGACAAGGTAGTTTTTCAGGCAGTGCGTTTCTCAGAACTTCATAGTTTATTTTATTTATTATTATGTTATTCTCCAAGTTATTTTTTTCTTATGAAAACTGCAGTATATCAGAGTAATACTCAGAAACTGCTAGAAGCTGAGGTTTTTCAAAAAGGGTGTTAATTTGTACAGATTTTTCAAAGCAGAGTTAACTTTATTGCTATTCCATTAACTAATACTTAAAAAAAATGCAGCAAACCCTTGAAATTCTATTTGTATTGGAAGAGAAGTCATTCCTATTACTATTAGATAAGCAAAACCTTACTTCTGTTTTACCTTTGCTTTAAAACTCTCGTGTATGTTATCTACAGAGAGGATCATTACAAAGACAGAGTCTACCGAGACATGGGCAGCACTGATAGAATAGAGAATTTGAGAAAAATCTGGGTCTTTCTAAAAACTGCTTTGTAAGTTACTTTTTCTTTATGGCTTCCTTTGTAAGTTACTTTTTCCTTATGGCTTCTGTGGGATTTTGTTGACATTTTCTTGTAGATGACCAGATCTCTTTCACCATAATTAGTAATTATCCAGAAACGCACTGCTTGGTCACTCTTTACTGCCTAACTGTATACTATGGTGTCTTTTTTTTTTCACTGTGTAAATGCACTATCTTAATCTTGTAAATAATTGCAACTGTGTTTTTAGATCTGCATATTTAAAATTTTACTGCAATATTTGTGAGTGTGTGTGTGTGTGCACGTGTGTATATGATAAATGTACATACATGGACACTTGTTTATATGGTTAATCCGAAACTACTTCTCATGAAGCATCTCCCTGTTGCTAAGCATACTTTGCATCCCTCCTTTTTGATGGGCGGAGCCTGTGTATGTTGAAGAGTCAGATTCAATTATAAAATAACAGATGGATTCCAGTATGACAGCTGGCAGTGACTTAGTACCAGTGCTATGTTCATCATCACAAGTCAAATTTTAAAATGGAGTATCTCGAGCCTATAAGAGTCTTTTGAAAAATTAATTCTTGTTTTTCTTCATGTTGAGAATTAGGCATTATTGGGATGCTGCTAATCTCCACAACCATGCCACCGTGTGCTGTGATCTCATCAGATTTCACAAGCTAAGCCAAGTCAGTTTGGGCCAGTTCTTTGAGAAGGACTTCTCCTTTAGAGAAGCCTCTAAAAAATGTTCAGGTGTTACAGGAAAGGATGTAATTGATTCATCAGGTGGCGCTCTTCTGAGTGGGTTCTGCGCCAGTACCTCTTGAGGGGTGGTGTGATGGCCTTGTATGTCTGAGTGGCTCTGACCACTGAGCAGTCATTGGAGACCCCCTACTTTGGTCTTTAAAGTGGAGGTGAAATGGCTCCACGTGCCTGTACCAACTAGTGCAACTCACTCAACCAGAAAGGAGTCAGAAAGCCTCCCTAAATTTTGTATCTAAGATCAATTGGATCCATTGTTGATTTTTACACCCTTACCCAGAGTTTCATGTTATCATACTTAGCTGCTATGTTAGCAGATACTTAGCTGCTGGTAGCAGATGAAAATTAACCCCATATTTTGGGTTCAAGTAGAAATATATGAAGCACTTTGATTTCCTTGGGGAACCGTGGTGCTTGATGGATTAAAGACGATGTTCGCATCTCCTCAGGTTGAATATACATACTCGTCTTTTGACTCTTGTGGATTTGTCCCTATTCTCCTTCCTGGTTTTCAGGCATGTGTGTATCCTGAGGGAGGAGGAGGGGGTGGTTATTTCAATGCTAGCCAACTCTGACCTTTCGGTGGATGCTGTGGCTTACTCAGTTTTTCTTTTATTGATTTAGATGAGGGTGCCATCTATTGCTGTGCATATTTATTCCACTAAAACCCTTGTACTAATAATTCTATCCCCCTTCCAAAAAAAAGCAAACGTGTTAGCGGATTTTCCTCAGATTTCTATAGGGAGGGAGGAGGGAGCTATTGCTGTTGATGATATTTTTTGTAAATGTGGAATTCTGCACAACTTTAGCATGCCCCACGCTGTCCTTTTCCTTAGTGTTGCTTATGCCTAAGTCTTTTTTTTAAAGTTGGCACGCTCTGACTTGCGCCGTGTTTGTAAGAAAGAACTCAACGCCTGTCCTTCTGTGTGTTTCCGCAGCCATGCCCGGTTACGCTGTATGTGCACCTGCAACAGGTGCACCTTTTGCGTCTGTCAGAGCTTCCTCAACTCAGACTTGCTGCAATCTGTAAAGAGCAAAGTCTTCACTGCAGTGCTTAACAGGTTCCTACCTTTATTTACTGGGTACCAGGCGTTCTGTTAGAATACAAGAGGAAAAACGCGGATGACTATCTTACATAGGTACTCACTACCAAGACAACGAGCCAACGGACGCCCAACTAACTTCCACTAAAATTCTCACTGTGCTGACCATGTTTAGTTCTGGAATCATCCTCAATGTTTAAAGATTAATAGATATATTTAGGGGACTCTAAAGTAGGATTTTTGCCTTTTTAATTCAGAAAGTTAAAGTATTTTTTAAATTAGAGGATAAAAATGTGTAGGGAGATTGAAAATCTTGTGGCTGAGAGTTGCAGAAATAGATTAGGACTTTAGTAAGGAAAAGAGACATTGATCCCAAATGTTATAATGTGTTCAGCTTGCATTCAAATAGTGCTACTTATAAAACCATACTAACGTGAACAGTGTCTTGGGTTTGAAAAACTTTTCTGTTGTTTAAATTATTTATAGTTTTTTTTTTTTTTTTTTTGCTTTTTAAGTACCTTGGATATTTATTTGAAAAGAAGACCATAGCCAACTTTAAGCATTCAATGGAATATTGAAAAGGAAAAAGATCTAGAGTGCTAGTTTTTGAGGTCTTTATAACGGAACCCAACACATGAAGTTTGCTTAGAACATAATATGCTTTTAAAAAAGAGCAACAACAACAAAATAGGTTGTATACAGTCCCTCAAAGCAATAAACTTGGAAGTTATGTTCTTATTCCGGTGATGCTGCCTTTGTTCAAATTGATTTTACATTTTGTGAGCATTTAAGAGCCTAATTTAGAGAAGGCAATGGCACCCCACTCCAGTACTCTTGCCTGGAAAATCCCATGGATGGAGGAGCCTGGTAGGCTGCAGTCCATGGGGTCGCTAAGACTTGGACACGACTGAGCGACTTCACTTTCACTTTTCCTTTCATGCATTGGAGAAGGAAATGGCAACCCACTCCAGTGTTCTTGCCTGGAGAATCCCAGGGACAGGGGAGCCTGGTGGGCTGCCGTTTCTGGGGTCGCACAGAGTCGGACACGACTGAAGTGACTTAGCAGCAGCAAGAGCCTAATTAATGTACTATTAATTTGTATCTAATGTCAAATTTTTGTGTGTCCATGAATGAATTAGGTTTTTGAAATCATCTTAATGTCATTGGGAACAGGGCTTAATTAAGACAGATGATCAAGCTAAGTAGATTTTGGTTCATAAGATTCATAAGAAATGAATCTTATTTGGGTTACTGTTGGACTCCCACTGAGGGCTGGAACTGTACCAAATGTGTAGGCTGGTTTGTGTTCACCAGCAGTGTAGACATGGCTACTAAACAATGAGGCTGTGTTTTATATGAATCAGAAATGGACTCTGCAGGCATCCTACAAGAGTTTTTGAGAACTATCAGCTCTGGAATAAGAATGCAGCTGTCTCAGGTGATTGCTTTGAAGGGATCACCACTCGCATTTGGTGGTGAAATTCTGCCTCTTGTCTTTTGAATGGCACCGTATAAAGAGTAACACAGATTCTCTCATGATGGCTATCTGAGAAAATGCAAGGCTAGTTCAAACCAAACAACATTCAGGAGCTGTGGAGTCAAAAATGGTAGAGTTGGAGGAGATTCTGGGATTCATCTGGCCTAACCTCCTGTAGACTGACTTTCTGAGAGCCTTCTTGAGAGTATTGTTTATCTGCTGATGGCTTTCCTCATTGGAGAAGGTTTTTGTTTTTGCTTTTTTTTTTTTTTTTTTTTTTAAAATGATTGCCCTTTAACTTTCTCTCCTTTAGTTTTAGTTCTGCCCTTTAGAACAACATACGACTATTCTACTCCCTCTTCAACATAGCAATCCTTCAGACATTTGAAGACGGCCATCATGTCTCCCCTAATTTTCTCTTCTCCAGGTAGAACATCCCCATTTCTTTCAGCTGTTTCTTAACTTAGTCGGTTTAGTGACCTCATCATTTCTCGTTTCCCTCATCTGAAAGCCCCTTAGGTGTTCAGAGTACCTCTTAACAAGTGCCCCTGAGAATGGAGAATGGTGCTTCAAGTGTAATCTGACTTTCCGTAACGGTGGGCAGTCATATTCCACAGTTAGGACAGCACCTGTCTACTGCATGAACTCACTGTGTAGAAGCCCCAACCCACTGTGAATGTGTATTAATCTTGGGGTTAATTGAAATCAGATTTTTTTTTCATGTGAAGTGCTATTAAAACAGTTTCCCCTCCTTTCTAATTGTGTCTTTGACATTTTTAGTTGGCCCTCTGAATCTAAATGCAGATACATATATATCTCTATTAAATGTCATATTCTTTTCAGTCCATTTGTTCTAGCTCAGTCATTTCAGACATTGTTTCTGTCATTTGTCCCATTATATATCTTTCTCAGCATTGTGTTATTTGCAAATTTGGTAGCTATGTTTTTTATCTTTCAAGTTAGTGATAAAAAGTAATGTTGAATCCCCAGCGATTAGAGAGTGAGGGCTCTCAAGCAAGCAAACCCTTTCGTGCTGTACTAGAGAGCTCTTTTCCCAGTGACACAGATTCAGAGTTTTGGGGGAAAGATTATTCTGCCAATTAAAAATATTTTATTATCCAGCCCATATTTTATCTTGTTATCTTACAGTAAATTTCATGGAGAGCTCTTTTGAAATCATTACAATTTCTACCACATTCCTCTGATCTACCAATGTGTTAATTTTATCTAAATAGAAAGTGACATCTATTTGGTGTCTTATTCTTGATGAACTTACCCTGGCTCCTAATAATTGCTGGTCATAAACCATCTGTTTCCTTCTAGAGGCTCTCGATTGTACATAATTGCAGATTAATTTGTTGTCTGCATCTTCAGTGACAGTTTTAGTTTTAGGTTGGTTTAGTCAGCTTCCCAGTGAAAGAGGTTGGGTGTGCATTAATGGATGAGGTTGCTCATCATAAATTGCTCTGTATAGTGCCTGTTTATAAACTAGAAATAATTTAAAGGTAATGTCAGCATACATCACTGACATCTGGTAATCAAGAAGGGAAAGATTGAAAAAGATGAGTAAGGGAACCCATGCACTTTTCAAAGAACTCCTTCCTCTTCCCTGGTAGGTATTTCACTAATTTTCTAGAAGTCCAGTGGAAATTTATGAGTTACGTATTGAAGTTTCTTCTAATTCACAAAAGGATTGTTAGATGAGGTAAGCGAGGGTGGAAGCCAAAAATAGAAATGCCTACAGGGCCTGGATGGATAATGTTAATGAAAGAAGGTGGCCAAGGAGAAGTAAGAGAGGTGGGGACAATGACAGGTCCTGTCTGAAAGAGGCAGCCGTGTCTCAGCTCCAGCTATTGGTCGTTGTCCAAGTGTGGTGTTGCCAGGACTTCTGATTCTCTGACATCAGATGTCAGGATTTTTATATGAAAATTCCTGCTGTTTAAATGAAAGCAACAAAATTTTAAAAATTTAAAGTATTAATCAGAACAAAGAAGACATATTTGCAGGCCACCAGTTTGTAACTTCAGTCTTAAGACATAGCCTAGAGTTGGGAAAATGCAGGCCAAAAAAAAAATAAATAAGTACACCTAAGGAATGAAAATGTCTTACAAACACCCGCCACATACAGTTTTACTCCTTTCTCTTTAAAAACTTGAAAAAGTAATCTCATTGGTGGAGTGAGAATGGAACCACTTTCTATGGAACCACTTTTTTCACCATTGGTTTGCTGTGCCAGATATATCTTAATATTACATAAATGGAAAAAGAGATTTAGTAACTGAGTAAAAGTCATACAAGAATTTTTTACTCTTCATTCAATAGGGAGGATTTCTTACTCAATAAGTCTTAGGGTCTTTGGTTTTAGAAATCTTTTGTGCCTAGCATTTGATTTAGACGTGTAAATAAACAATTAAAATTTTTTCCTTTAAGCCAAAAATTTTGTTAAATGTCTGCAAAGAAATTAGTAGACAAATATTGGTATATGCATGCTGTTCTCAAGTTAGTACATTGTTTTAATGTGCTCATAAAAATGTTGGTTACCAAAATAGAAATTACTTCCAGATAATACATGTTTGGGCCCACATTCTCCCCTTATGTCATTCTCCCACCACTTTGATTTATTCATTTAAGTACTTAAGTACCTGCATTAGCTAGGATCCTGCTGTGAGTGGGGCAAAATATCATACAAATATGAAGATCTAGGCATGTATTTAAATACCTTTTTAAATATTATGTTAAAATTTTTTAAACTTTGATTATATTTTCAGTGACCTTAGTGCCTTATGCTAACAAAACCTGATCTGAGAGGATCTATGTCAAATTAATTAATTTACACTTAAGCAGTTTCAACAGTTCCAACATTTCTGAAATTGTCCATGTTTCCCGTCTTTGACCAGAAAAAATTGTCTTTTTTTGTTTTTGTTTTTAGCTAGTTGACTATCACAACATATTTCAAGTAGAAAGTAGTAATACAAATTTTTTTTCTTTCAACTTTAATTGAATGAATATTGGATTCAACATGTATGAGAAGTGTTTAACTACATATCTGACGTGTGACTTTGTTCTTAGGTAATTATGGTCTCAGCCTTTAGATCTGGATAGGTTTATGTTTTTCTTGAGAACAATTTATGAATAGCTGGAATTATTTGAATTTAAATACATTTGGAGGGTGATTCGTATGTGGCCAAATGATTTCAGTCTTTGGCAATACTTTCATTTCAAACCATGCTAATCACATTATTGGAGAAAAATACCTTGTGATTATATTTTAGTTATAAATACCTCTTAAATCTAAAGGTGTTAAAATGAACTGTGTAGAAGTGGACTGGCTTATTGGTTTGAACTCCCCAGAGTTTTAGTCTATTAAGCATTTATTGTTCTAATTTCAGCACACTTTTGCTTTGCATGAGGATGTTGCTCTATTCTAGTGCACCAGTGTACTCTAGTGTGCCGTGTACTCTAGTGTACCACTCTAGTGTACCAGTGTACTCTAGTGCACCAGTGTACTCTAGTGTGCCGTGTACTCTAGTGCACCAGTGTACTCTAGTGTGCCGTGTACTCTAGTGTGCAGTGTACTCTAGTGTACCAGTCTAGTGTACCAGTGTACTCTAGTGCACCAGTGTACTCTAGTGTGCCGTGTACGCTAGTGCACCAGTGTACTCTAGTGTGCAGTGTACTCTAGTGTACCACTCTAGTGCACCAGTGTACTCTAGTGTGCCCTGTACTCTAGTGTACCAGTGTACTCTAGTGTGCAGTGTACTCTAGTGTGCCGTGTACTCTAGTGTACCAGTGTACTCTAGTGTACCACTCTAGTGCACCAGTGTACTCTAGTGTGCCCTGTACTCTAGTGCACCAGTGTACTCTAGTGTGCCCTGTACTCTAGTGTACCAGTGTACTCTAGTGTACCAGTGTACTCTAGTGTGCAGTGTACTCTAGTGTACCACTCTAGTGCACCAGTGTACTCTAGTGCACCAGTGTACTCTAGTGTGCAGTGTACTCTAGTGTGCCGTGTACTCTAGTGTGCAGTGTACTCTAGTGCACCAGTGTACTCTAGTGTGCCGTGTACTCTAGTGTACCAGTGTACTCTAGTGTGCCGTGTACTCTAGTGTGCAGTGTACTCTAGTGCACCAGTGTACTCTAGTGTGCCCTGTACTCTAGTGTACCAGTGTACTCTAGTGTGCCGTGTACTCTAGTGTACCAGTGTACTCTAGTGCACCAGTGTACTCTAGTGTGCCGTGTACTCTAGTGTACCAGTGTACTCTAGTGTGCAGTGTACTGTAGTGTGCCGTGTACTCTAGTGTACCAGTGTACTCTAGTGTGCCGTGTACTCTAGTGTGCAGTGTACTCTACTGTGCAGTGTACGCTAGTGCACTGCTCTAGTGTACCAGTGTACTCTAGTGCACCAGTGTACTCTAGTGTGCAGTGTACTCTAGTGCACCAGTGTACTCTACTGTGCAGTGTACGCTAGTGCACTGCTCTAGTGCACCAGTGTACTCTAGTGTGCCGTGTACTCTAGTGTACCACTCTAGTGTACCAGTGTACTCTAGTGTGCAGTGTACTCTAGTGTACCAGTGTACTCTAGTGTGCAGTGTACTCTAGTGTACCACTGTAGTGTACCAGTGTACTCTAGTGTGCAGTGTACTCTAGTGCACCAGTGTACTCTAGTGTGCAGTGTACTCTAGTGTACCAGTGTACTCTACTGTGCAGTGTACTCTAGTGTGCTGTGTACCAGTGTACTCTAGCACACCAGTGTACTCTGGTGTGCAGTGTACTCTAGTGTACCAGTGTACTCTAGTGTGCCATGTACTCTAGTGCACCAGTGTACTCTAGTGTGCCATGTACTCTACTGTGCAGTGTACGCTAGTGCACTACTCTAGTGTACCAGTGTACTCGAGTGCACCAGTGTACTCTAGTGTGCAGTGTACTCTAGTGTACTGCTCTAGTGCACTAGTGTACTCTAGTGTGCAGTGTACTCAAGTGCACTACTCTAGTGTGCAGTGTACTCTAGTGTACTGCTCTAGTGCACCAGTGTACTCTAGTGTGCAGTGTACTCAAGTGCACTACTCTAGTGTGCAGTGTACTCTAGTGTACTGCTCTAGTGCACCAGTGTACTCTAGTGTGCAGTGTACTCAAGTGCACTACTCTAGTGTGCAGTGTACTCTAGTGTACTACTCTAGTGCACTAGTGTACTCTACTGTGCAGTGTACTCGTGTACCAGTTTGCTCTAGTGTGCCGTGTACTCTAGTGCACCAGTGTACTCTGGTGTGCAGTGTACTCTAGTGCACTACTCTAGTGTGCAGTGTACTCTAGTGTACTACTCTAGTGTGCAGTGTACTCTAGTATAGCACTCTAGTGCACCAGTGTACTCTAGTGTGCAGTGTACTCTAGCCAGCACTGTAGTTTGTCCCTTCCTTTAGATGTTCACTTTGATTTGTCTGTCTGTGCCACCTAGTCATTTTTTAACTCCTCTTGATCCTTTTCCCAGCTGCGTTTCAGTGTCTAGTCCTCCCATTTTTCCTAACCTGTAGTTGAATCATATTGTTTTACAATTTATCATTTTGGTGTAGTTTTCTTTGATACATATTTTGGTTCTCTTATTTCTTTGTACAGATTATTTGTTCCTATTACTTCCTAAGTTTGGTAACAGTATTTTACTTTAGTAACAAAGTGTGTAGCTCCACACTGAATATGATGGACGGTCATACCCATGTATTTTTTTACTCTGCTTTTTAATCTATTTTTAAAAATTGGATACATGAGACATTTATTTTAATCCATTCATTAATGACTTACTTCATTTGCCCTTATTACTTTACTAATCACCTAAGTTCCTCCACATCGCTTAAAGTCATGTTACTTAATATAGGAACTCTATTTTTGAAGAAGGTGTTTTACAGTTGTCACACCAAAATGAGCTGCCTTTCACAGGATTGCCTTATAAAGAGGATGGTTTCCTAGAAATCTTAATGTTACAGAGATTCCATTGGAAACATGAGTCCATAAGATACTATGTTACAGTAAAATACTGCATTTTAAGGAACTGCATCCTGTATTTTAATTTCATATGAAGCTTTTATATTTATATGAAAGGTCCTTACAAGGCTTTTCTTTGAATTTGAATGCATATACATGATCATGCATTTAAAATTGCACCAGAGTTGTGTTATAGATTCTTGCCAAGTAAGCTGCTGCTGCATATAATTTTAAAATTTTTTGCCATTTGATTAGTATTTTAAAGGACACGACAGACTGGAGTTTGCTTATTCTGACCTTTATCAGTAGTTAACATATAAACATTATTTATTTCCCATGAATTTACAGTCATCTGTGAATTTTTATTCCTCTAATGCTTGGTGAAGCATTTGACATTGCACACCTGTGTCCTTTTCCTAAGTTTGTTGCTGTTTAAGCATGCTCAGTTAACAGCTTTCTTATGATTTGCAGTTCATCTTCGTTGAACACTATATTTTGATTTCTTAACCTATTTTGAGAAATATTAAAATATTTCATACCTACTAGGTATGAATTGTTCAATTAGGAGAATTGTCATTATTAAAACTATAATTAACAGTAATTGTATTATTATTAGAGATAAATATAAAAAACTACTTCACCAGGAAGAAACATAAAGCAGGGAGAGGAAGAAAAGCAGGGAGATCCAGAGACTTTTTTTTTAAAGTTTAAAAACAATAGATTTAATTATAGTTTCGATGACCTCAGTATAATTCTCAATTTGAGATATGTAATTACAAATAGGAAAAAGCTATGAATGACATCTGTGAACCCTAGTTAACTTTAGGTTACGTGCAGTACAGTTGCATAGACTGTTTCAGAGTATTAACTTAAAAATGCATACCTGAGATACATGTATGGAAAGAATTATAAAACTAGGAGACTATTCATTTTTAGTGCCTTTGCACACCTTGGAGTTGTGTTTGGGAAGGGTGAAGTGGTGAGATAGAAGAATAAAAAATAGGAAATTCAAATTTATTTCTGAGAAGTTGTATGGGAGGACTGATAAAAGTCACTGGGCGGAAGCTACTTTTCCCACAGTCTCTTAACTTCACTGCTTTTGAAAAGAGTATGTACTATTGAGCTTTTCTTTCCTCTGCTTAATAGCCTGCAATCTAAGGCTAGATTAGTTGATAGCTGGACCTTTCTGAATTCTCCTCCTGCCTCAAATTCTAATTTTTGCAGACATTTAGGTCTCTGCAGTACAGGCATACCTTATTTTATTGTGCTTTGCTTTATTGTGCTTCGAAGATATTGTGGTTTTTACAAATTGAAGGTTTGTGGTAACTGCATTTTCAGGTGATCGTTAGCATTTTTAGCGATATTTATAGTATTTTTAAATTAAGTATGTGTATGGTTGTTTTTTTAGTAATAATGCTATTGCACACTTAATAGACCACAGTATAGCATAGACATAATTTTCCTATGCACTGGGAAACCAAACAGTTCATCTAACTGACTTTATTGCAATATTCACTTGATTACAGTGTTCTGGAACTGAACTCATAATACCTCTGAGGTATGCCTGTATAGTTTTTATACCCCATATATAAAGTCTTGTAACACATTATAGAGAACAAAATTAAAAATACCTATTTGGGACTAGCTGGAATAGGTTTAGTTCCGTTGAGCCCTTTATAAAGGATTTGATTATTTTATGATTCTGAACATTGCAATTGATAACATTCCCTTTATTATTGGTTAGATACACAGAACCCCATAAAGATTTTAGTTAATGTTCTTATATTTACTGTAAATTGCAGAGTTAATTAGAGCGTGTTGTATGCCTTCTTTGAGGCATTCAGTGTAAAGGTACATAGGAATTTTGATCCGTTGTTACGCACCTTCTGTGACCTTCACACAGTTTTTAATTTACATCTTTATTGCCTGAATTTTGGAAACATTTCCTTCTTTCTGCCTTATTAAGTAGCAGCCTTAATAATACCCAGGTCCAAACTTGTTGGTTTGCTCCCGCACTTGGGTCAAAGAGCGCTTGTTACCTGATTGACGTATGGGCCCAGAGCACTTTTAAGCCAGAAAGCCAGCATTCAGGACACAGGGATTCTCTGCCTAAGAACCCAAAAGCTCTAGCAAGCTTTATATGATTAATTAAGGTTATATTTTACCACTTAGTCATTATTTCTTATGTTGTAAAAAGAGATACTGCTGAACCTAAAATATTTTATTCCACATACAATAGGGAAATGTGTGATTCTGGTATATCAATAGATGGAAAAAAAGAACCTTTTTACACACACACATACACGCACATACACACATTTTTGACCCTGTAATTTTCATTTTGGGAAAGTCTGTGTTAAGGAAACTGTTTTAAATGTAGTGGAAAATGTTATGTAAAATAGTGTTTATCACTTTAGTTACAGGTATCTGTAAATGGAAATAGCCACCAATAAAAATGTAATGCTGCTATTTAAAAGGATGTTTCTATAATTCATGGAAAAGACCTTATGTAATACATTTAAAGGATATAAAATATATAAATTATATGCATTGTGTTTGCAGCTATGTAAGAAATACATTTGAAAAAAGTCTAAAAGGAAATACCACAAATTTTAATTAGTTGCCTTAGGTGACTCTGACTGATTTTTTCCTTCCTACTTTCATTTTCTCATATAATGTGCTTATATTACTCTTTTTTTTTATATTACTTTTTTAATAGCCAAAAAAACTTAAGAAAAAACATACAATAAGACATTATAATTTATTCTAAGATACTTTATATGAGTC
This sequence comes from Bos mutus, assembly GCF_027580195.1. Taxonomy (NCBI): domain Eukaryota; kingdom Metazoa; phylum Chordata; class Mammalia; order Artiodactyla; family Bovidae; genus Bos; species Bos mutus. Next base: position 44,212,375 of record NC_091635.1, read on the forward strand.
ATTTGGAAAGAATTGTGGAAGAATTGCTTTTTGCTTGAGTTTAGACATGAATTAGGAATCAGCTTTTTGAAACTATTGCTGTTTCTGCTTGAGACCTGAAATGACAAGCATGGCTCTGTTCTTCACACTTATGGGGTACAGTTAAGATCACACTCTTATCTGATCAGGTGTTGTTAGGCAGGCAATGCAAATGTGCCATCCATTATAAATGTGTTTTCCTTATAAATAGAGCCTGGTTAATGTAGCTTTTAAATGCATATCGTAAAAGCGTAAAATAATTCTCTAAGTAGCTTTCTGTCTAAAAAGTAGTTTTCCATGTCTAAAAGTATCTTAAACAACTACTGTAACATCAGTGGAGTCATTGAAATATACTTTATGAGTTAATGGTTGCCTTGAGATTTAAACTAGCTGTATATTGAACATGTATCTATATTGTTTGCCATCTATAAATATGAAGCGCTGTTTTGCCTATTGAAGGCTGTACTATAGCTTAGGGAAAAGTAATAATTACTCTTTGGAAATGCAAAAGCAATAAAGTCAGGCAGAATATATTATTTCATGAATGGTACTACTTCTCAAAATACAACAAAAGGAGAGGCTTCCCCAGTGGCTGGTTCGGTGGTTAAGACTCCCTTGCTTCCTCTGCAGGGGTTGTGGGTTCGATCCCTGGTTGGGGAACTAAGATCCCACATGCCATGCAGTGTAGGAAAAAAAAAAAGCCACACAACTACAGCAACAGCAAGAAGAGCTAAGCTGTGTTAACAGATTCCATACTTGAAGAATATTTATAAGAAATTATTTTCACTGATTTTAATGTCACTATAGCTAGCATTAATCCTAACCCTGTTTTACACTAACTTTATAATTAAGTGTAAAAAAAAAAAGTGTAAAAATATTTTCTGTTAGTGAAGACCCATGAAAATCACAGAGAGACCAAAGCCAAAGCAGAACTCTGAGGCACTCTGAGCATGTGTTCTCACTTTCAGTCCTCTACGTCTCTGCTGACTTGGAGCTGTAAACTTTGAAACTCTCATCATAGGACCATGACAGTCAGAGTTTGGGATGTTTTACTCTTTTTTTTTTTTTTTTACAGATATATGTTTGTAGTTTTTAGTAATCGGAAATTAGAAGCATCTCTCAACTTCATGACTAATAGTTGTTAGCCTTATTTTGAGTCAGTACTCCTAGTCACCGAATATTGTCAAGTACTGTTTGTAGTATTAGTTTCCAGGGCTTCTCTTAGTCTTTCAGATATACCAAGACCAGCCTCTGGGGGATACATAGAGAAGGTATATAACAGCCTAAGGTTTCCCTGCATGGTATGTGAGTGTTTTAGAAGAGTATATATATATAGATTTTTTTTTTTTTTAAGTTTGGCAGTATTCTAGAGGATAAATTCATTTTAAATATAGAAATCATGAGATGCATCATATAATAGGATGGCAACTCAGTTTATGTGTGGGATGTTTAATCAAGAGATATTACTTTCAGTCCCCTTCTTTTGTGAGCTGTGCTGTGAACTGCAAACTGTATGCATGTGTATAAAAGGTTAAGAGCCCGGGTAGCTGAGTGGGGTGCCATGCTGTTAGCAGACGACGAAGGCAGTATTACTCACCAGGTGCACGCCGTCAGCTCTGTAGAAGATTCCATCTTCATGGAGTCATCTCACGGTCCACTTTTTCTTGAAGCCAGGTAACATTTCCCACAACCAGTGGGGTTGGCTATGTTGGAGTTTTTCCTATTGGAAAAACTAGAAAAAAACTAAAAAACCTAAGTATTTTCTTCCCTAACTCTTTTTTTTTTCTTTTTAATGAAATACTGCCTGTTGGAAGAACTAACTTGCAAGGTGGCATGAATCTGTGTTATCACTTTGCTTTGTAAAATGATAATTATGTAAGGAGTGACTTTTTAAAAATAGAAACTGGGGAGGATAAGGAGTTGAGTGCTGTGTGTTGTTTCTCTGTGGAGATAAGGCATGGAGCACTCTGCTTGTATTACAGCCTTGCTTGTTAGGGATGTACAGATTGCATTGTGTGATAACTAATCTGGTTGTTCACTCTTGACTCTTACTGAGGCAAAGTAGTTTTGTACAGTTTATATATTCTTGGCTCTTAACTCTTTTGCTTGTGTCAGTGTCTTGGTCTTTTAATGATGTCTGACTCTTGCTTCAAATCTGTTTGTTTATTAGTTCAGTTGTAAAATAACCTAGGCAGTTTCTCTAAACTCTTAATCCTGTAAGTTTTCTGTATCACCTCAATTATGTTCACTTAACTAAACCTTCAGTGACACTTGAATAAAATGTTCCAACTTTTTCTTTAAAGCTTAATCTTCTTTGTGGTAAGCTGTCATACTTGAGACCCTTGAGGGTGCTTAGCAGTGTTATTAACTGAGCATGCTCACAAACTCAGTTTGTGGTACAGGCTGTCCCTGTTCTTGTCATGCATAATACGGCTTCTTTTGTGTCATTTACCTTTCAGTCCATCATGTTCATTATGTCCTTTGGTTGGTTCCATTGTCACTGCCTGTCTGACTAATACCAGAGTTTGGTTTGTTTGTTTGTTCTTCTTTCTTTAATCAGCAGTAACCAAATTAATGCAAACTGGTAAATCTTCCCCCTTCCCTTTTGGGATTTTTTTTTTTTGGTAAATTTTTATGGGACTCAGTGTTTCTAAAGTTGATTTTAAGCATTGCTATTAGAAAAGTATGGTCACTTGTCACTTAACTGCTTACAAGATAGCTTTTGGTTCCTGGGGACAGGAGATTCCATGAAATTGACTCTCAAAATTGTGTGGTTTCAGTCTTAACCTCTCATTTTGAAGGACCATGCTGGTATTAAAAAGTGGCAGGTTGATTTGTCTAAGTTCTCCATTTCTCTTGTGAAGAAAATTTGTAACATTTTAGATGTTGTTTACTCCCAAATGTCTACAGTATGTCTTAAGACAGTGACTATCTAAGCAGTGTACATACGGCCTTATTGACAAATGCTTTTGGTGACCATTACTGTATGCAATTAGTCTGACAAGTGTGCTAATACTTCCCTAAAAATAGACTGTCCACATAACTGTTTTTTTCATACTAATCATGTTTTAAACATTAATTATATTTTTTGACTACAGGCACGTGACACAAGCTGACCTCAAGAGCTCCACGTTTTGGCTTCGAGCAAGTTTTGGTGCTACTGTTTTTGCAGTTTTGGGCTTTGCCATGTACAAAGCATTACTGAAACAGCGATGATTAAAAAAAAAAATACTGGCCCTACCAAAAACAAATACTTTTATGTACATTCTGAATGCTTTAAATTCCGCTAGAAATATTGAGATATTTATACATTGCAGAGTTACTTTATTAATATTTGTAATTCATGCATAAGAGTATTTTAATGATAGTTATAACTGCAGTATTGGCTAGCATATGAAAGAAACAGCTTAACAGTCAAACTAAAATGGCTAACTTTCAGAGGCCAAAAGGGAATATTTTGTAAATAATGTACATATTCAGGCAAGGTACGGTCTCCCAGACTGAGTTCTAGAAACGGTGTTTCTGGACGTTTCGACATGGTATTGTTAGTGCTCAGCTGGCTCACTCTCCTAGATTTAAGTCAGCTCTGAGATTGTATTTTACTCATCGATCACTTATTTATTTCACATTTATTCAGAATGATCTTTGGGTATTTTGAGTACACAAGGCACAATTTGCCATTTTCTCTCCGTTTTTAAAAAACATGACTTTCTTTCGGTCCCGTCCTTTATGGTAGGCCAGCCTTGAGGTCATCGTGCAGTCTAAAAATTGTGTAGTTGAACGTGAGGCTCTCCTCCAAGGAAGGAGGACGCTAAAGGCCCTTAGCAGAGGTGTCACTCGTGTGATTATGTTGCTTCCTTTGTCAGTACGTTGAATTTTATAGCCCTTTCAATCAAAAGAGAAAACAGATTTGTATATTATCAATGTTTTTAGTTTAAATAAACAGTCACCATTACTACTACTGAATTTCCTCCCAAAGTGTAAATTGTTCTATAATGGCTGTGTCTATTATAGTATATTACAGTAGCTGCATGTGTCATGAATTGTTCTATATCTGGCTAGGATAACCTAGAAGCAGCACTTTTTTAAATGGTAAAATAAATCTGATGAATATAAACTCTCATGATAAACCTATTTTTTCCATCATTGACCTTTTCAAGTATTTAAATAAATAACTGCTGTGTGCTGTGCTCTTGAGTTTTTTGTCTCATGAAAGTAAGTATTTCTGGGAATTTCCCCGGTGGTCCAGTGGTTTGGACTCAGCCCTTTCACTGCTGTGGCCTGGGGTTCAATTCCTGGTCAGGGAAATAAGATCCCGCAAGCCATACAATGTGGCCAAAAAAGGGGGGGGAAAAAGTAATTATTTCTGTACAGATGAAATGAAATTCCTCTGGTTTCTGTCTTTCTTATCTTGCAAATTATTTTTTATACAGAAAGATAATACTTATTGGGAAAGAAGACTTATTAGGAGGAAATCTATTTTAAAGTTGTGGGGAAATCTATTCTTAGGAAAGGGCAGTTGTTTTTCCCTACACATACCTAACTGATGTAGTTTTACTACTATGATTTACATGTTTATTTTCTCCTTTAACATGGATTTTTTTTTCTCCTTTGCCATTCTGAGGAGTGTTTTGTCTGAAGATCACGTTCCTTGAGCAGCTAGTAACAATATAATTTACTAGCTATAAGCTTGTAAAATAGTATGTGCCATGCTCACCTGCACACTTCCCCATCTCCCTCCCTCACATTTTCATTCTGAATCTGAGGAAAAGGAGAATCGAGGGAAGAAAAGTCTACTGACGCCTCATTTTCATTATTTCTTGAGAATTCCTCATTTACCAAATAAATTTCAGTTACACAGCTTCCAATTCAGTTAATTCTTTCCTCCCAAGTTCTTCCTTGTTCCAACTGAAATGTTATTTTACGTGAATATGCTTTGTAGATTGTGTTTGTGAGAAACAGAGGAGAGAAGTTAGTGTGCCAAAAAGGTGAAAAGCAGCATGTTTACATGTTGTGATTTTTCTCTCTCAGTCTTTTCGTTTGAAGTGTCTGATTGTCAAGAAGGCAGACTGGCAGCTGCCCTGTTTCCTTCCCTGCTCTTGACAGCAGCCTCCTTCTCCTCTCAGTCCAGTTTGCAGAGGAAACACTGCCTTCACCTCGTTAACTTCCTGGCTGATGCAGGTCTTTTTCCTTCTTTCATATCTACGTTAGGGACTAGTTAATGTAGGAAAATGTGTGCATGAATACAGCAGAAGGCTTCTTCTGGCTTTACAGTGTACTCAGATGATCGCTGTAGGAATCTAAGGGTTGAAAGGAAACCTCTCACTTTGTGCCAGGGGCATTCTCTTTTAAAAGGACAGTCCTAAAACTGTTTGCTACAGCGTTTTAATGAGTTTTGGAGGCGGTCCTGTGAAGGAGCATCACTTTGAAGGTTTGTAGTCCCTTGTCGTGATGTAGTAACTTAGCCTTAACGAGCACATCCCTTGCTGTTGCTTCTTGCCATCCATCTGTTCTTTCTCTTTCGCATTGGACCAAAAAAATGGGCCATGTCCCACATTGTCAGAGCTCCCAGTGCTAGGTGGGATTGGGCCCTGATGTTAGGAGTTTAGGGAGCATGTCACCATTCTGAAGTGGCCTGTGAAGAGAGAGGAAGACTGTAGGCATCTGTGCAGATCGACCCATCACCTGTAGGGGACAGCACCGCAGAGGAGGCGTCCTGCTGAGCTGGTCCTGAATGAAAGCAGAGGAGGCAACTGGATAGTGACTAGCAGAGGGGAAACAGAGGTAAGTGCTCAAACGATACAGCGTGGAAGCCTTTCCTAAACAGACCCTCAGAACGCAACTGGTGTCAGCTTCTTCTGTCTGAACTGTACTAGTAAATATCCATGTAAAAGTGTCTTTATTTTCTTTTCTTTTGCATGCCTGCATGCTAAGTCACTTCTGTCATGTTCGACTCTTTACGACCCCGTGGACTGTAGCTCAACCAGGCTCTTCTGTCCATGGGGTTCTCTAGGCAAGAACCCTAGAGTGGGTTGCCATGCCCTTCTCCAGGGTATCTTCCCTACCCAAGGATCAAACCTGTGTCTCTTTCGTCTCCTGCATTGGCAGATGGGCTCTTTACCACTAGCGCTACTTGGGAAGCTCTTATTTTGTTTTATTGGAGTATAATTGCTTTACAGTTTGTCTTTGTTTCTGCTGTAAAATGGGGTGAATCAGCCATGTCTATACATATATCACTTCCTTCTTGGACCTCCCTCTAATCCCCAACCCCCATCCCACCTATCCAGGTCATCACAGGGCACCAAACTGAGCTTCCTGTGAAAAGTATCTTTAAAATATATGTGCACATCTTAAAAATGGGTACGTGACCTAATTTTCATTAGCACATTTATCTATTTGGCATCATCCTCACATTTTTGAGTCCATGTGTTCTTAGGAAGCTGACTCTGGACTACATGCTTTTTAAGAAACACCCTATGGCAAGACTCTAAATGTATTTAATGTTTCTATTAATAGTATGAGAATGCACCATGCTGGTAATCTGAACCAAAAACCTTGATCCCCAGTTTCACAGTCCCAATAACCCATTTGTTAAAACCTCTCATCTTGCAAGTAATTCTTGTTTTTTAAACTCTATTTATCAAAAGGCTCCATCAGTGAGAGTGAATGTCTGTTAACCTGTTTGGCTGTCAGCTCTGTGGAAGTCTCTGATCTGTGAGTATCACAGCTAATGTGTTTCAGATCTCTCTAGTGCATCCCACATTCAAAAACTGTGTTCACTTGCCTCCCATGGCATGCTCACACTTGCCACACCCTTTGTCCCAGTCATTTTTGTTTGAGAAGGTACGGACACCTTACTGGAAAGTGAGATTTTGATTCATTTGGAAACATTTCCTAAGTTCATGGTGCCATTCTGGTTCCCGGCTGTATTTTCCAGTGATACTGTTTTGCTCTGTAGATTTTCTCTTCTCCTTTAACATAGAGAGCTTCAGAAAGTCAGAGAGTGAAACCGAGAGATTGAAAGCTGCCTCTCAGGTACACACACAAGGAGGCATTGCTAGTATTATCTTCATACGTTGAAAAATCCAAGTTCCATCAAAATACTTTTCCTCGTTCAGTATTTCCTACTCATTCTTCACATATAGGTCTTTTGTAATCAAATGACCCTTGGAAGTGTCTATTATCCGAATGATGTTGGTATATAGGATGTAGTGTAACTTAGGGGTCACAAACTTTTTCTGTAAAAGGTCAGAGAATAAATATTTGAGACTTTTGCGGCTGCTCAACTATGTCATAGCAAAAAAGCACCCGTAGAAAATTGTGTAAACAAGCATGACTGTGTTCCAATAAAACTTTATTTATAGGCCCTGAAATTTGAATTTTTTATAATTTTCATTTGTCAGGAAGTATTCTTATTTTGATTATTGTAACCACTTAAAAATGTAGGAACTATTCTGAGCTCACAGGCTATAGAAAAACATGCTGTGGGCCAGATTTGACCAACTCCTTGGTGTAACTGATGAAGATACTAGTAGTAATCACATGGCAGCTGAAAAAATTATCTGATTGCTTTGGAATTCAGAAAGGTGCAGTGCTAGGAAGAACTTAAAATGACTTTAGTCATGTTTTAAGTGTTTGATTGGTTCCCTTCTTACTGAAGATACTGGTCACTAGGACCCAGTGCCCTGGATGAGCTGGCGCCAGCCTCAGAGGGCAGCATTGTGCTCGCAAGGGGAGTGTCCGCCGCCTCTAAGCACACCTGCAGCGTTCTCGTGGTGCTTTATCAGTGTGTGCTTTCCCTGTGTCCAGTGACCTTACTGACGTGTGTAGAAGGTGAAGGTGAAAGAGTCCCACAGGAATGTTTAACTTGACCTCTAGTCTGGGACTATCCCTTCTATGGGTGACAGTGTCATAGTACCTCGACTTTAGATTGTAAAGTCAGAATTTTAGAGCTTAAATAGACCACAAAGATCATCTGTCCAACTCCATACTTTGATTGCATAAACTAAGCACAAAGCCACACTATTAGTGTATGCCTGGGCAGGGCTGGAACCCAGACGTCCTGACTTCCCAGTTCAGCCCTCCTTCCGCTGGAGGAACCAGCCTTAACACTTGCCCTGACTTTATACGTTTAGTAAATATGCTGTATGTTCAGTTTAAAAAGACAGGCCAACAACAACAAAAAGAGACAGAGAAAACAAAAAAAACAATAAAGAGTTTGACATTCCTATCACCAAGAAGGGTTAAAGTTGGCAAAGCAAATTTTCTGGACGCTTTTCAGTTCCTCGGAGGCATTTTGCCTTCCCTTCTGGTAGCTGTCACCAGGTAATTGATGATGTCTATTTAGAGGAGTGCAGGCTTGGCGGTTAGGTTTATTTCAGGTGTAGATAATTGAGGGACGGTAAGGATGTAACTACTGTTTTAAAAGCAGTCTTTATGGTTTTTGTTTTAATTGTTCTAAAATTGTTAATGTTGAAAAAATTACTGTTTTGCTTTTTATTTATTAACAGAAAAGTACCTTGGAACAGGGGCTTTAATTGAGGGGAAAACAGAAGTTTTGTCATTAACTGTTTTTATCTCTGCTTCTCCATTCTGCCTCTGGGATTTCTGTAATTCCAGCGTCTTTTATCCCAACTTGTTCTGTATTCCGTCTAGAAGAACATCAGGGACTGTGTGTGTCTTCATTTCCTGGTGGTGGTGGTGGTGGTGGTGGTGGTGTTTATAGTCGCAAAGTCGTGTCTGACTCTGCGACCCCATGGACCATAGCCTACCAGGCTCCTCTGTCCATGGGATTTCCCAGTCTAGAATACTGGAGTGGGTTGCCATTTCCTATGCCAGGGGCTCTTCCCAACCTAGGAATGGAACCCGCGTCTCTTGTGCCTCCTGTATTGGAAGGCAGATTCTTTACCACTCCTCCTGCCTAACCTTAAAGTACCCAGGGGGATACATGCCAATCTGCTTGTGTCTAATTTAATTTTCTTGATTTATTCAACCTTTTCTTGAGAAACCGCTTTACTCAGTCACAGCAGCCCTTGTGGATACACTTGACTAGCAGCCCTGGAGACTAATCTCTTAGTGCTACTGACAGTTCACTAGACTGCTGGCAGAGGAATAGAAAGCATGGGCTGAAGAGCTAAGAGTTGGAATGCCAGCTCTGCCTCATTCAGCGTGTAAATCCCTTGACTTTTCTGGTTCTCTCTCCTGTCTCTCTAAAACGAAGATTAGGGTCATTGTGTACATTCACTGAGCTCTGTCCCTGGTGGTGTTTCGCCTTCTTTCTTCCCCGGGAAAATAGATCTTTGTCCCCACAGCAGACAGCACCTGGGGTTAAGCCTCTGTCCCATCCCCCGCAGTTGAGCAGGGCTGAGCCATTGCATCTGGGTGAGCTGCTGAGGTTTGGGTGGCAGCCAGATTCTTTTGCTACATGTATCTGACAAATGTCTTGATTAAGCTGTCTGGGGTGTTGGGGCCAGGAATGCATCCCTCACCTCTGTTGTCTTGGCAGGCGGTGCAAATAGCTGATTTTCCTATCTGGCTGACTGCTTTCTCAGTCTCTTGCTGTTCAACCTGTGTTCACCCTTTTAAAAGTGTTAGCACACCCCAAGTTTCTGTCCCGAGTTTCCTCATCCGTTCTATCTCTGCTGTCTCTCGGTGATCTCATCAAGAACCCTGATTTTATTTTTTTTTTAACTTTTTATTTTGAAATAATTTGAAACGTTAAAAGTTGCAAAAATGATAATAGGGTTTGCCTATTCTGAGCATTTCATATAAATAGAGTCTACAATATGTGGTCTTTTTGTGCCTGGCTTTTTTTTTTTTTGGCTGAGCTGGGTCTTCACTGCTTTTTTTTTTAATCAGGCTTTTCTCTAGTTGAGGCAAGTGGGGCCTATTCTTCGTTACAGTGTTCGGGCTTCTCATTGCAGTGGCTTCTCTTGCAGGGCATAGGCACAGGCTGACAGCATGTGGGCTTCAGTAGCTGTAGCACAGAGGCTCAGTAGCTGTGGCTCGAGGGCTGTAGAGTGTGGGCTCAGCAGCTGTGGCGCCCGATCTTCGTTGCTCCTCACAGTGTGTGAGATCTTCCTGGGACGATTGAACCCGTGTCCCCTGCATTGGCAGGCAGATTCTCATCCATTGCGCCATCAGGGAAGTCCAGCTTCTTTCTCTGTAGCCTGTTTTCACGGTTCATCCACATTGCAGCAGGTGTCAGTGCTGCGTTCTTTTCTCTGGAGAGGAAGCAGAATCATATTTCATTGTATGGCTACGCAGTATGCCTCAGCAATACTGCAAGTTTGGTATCGAGCCCCCAGATAAAGCAAATGTTGCAGTAAAGTGAGTCACTTGAACTTTTTGTTTTCCCAATGCATGTAAAAAGTTCTGTTTACACTATATTGTAGTTTATTAAATGTGTAATAGCAATATTGTAGTTTATTAAATGTGTAATAACATTATGTCTTAAAAGAATAGTGTGCATACCTTATTTTAAAAATACTTTATTACTGAAAAAATGCTCACCACCCTCTGAGCCTTCTTGCCTCAGTGCCAACGGCGGCAGACTGAGTAGGGTGGTGGTTGCTGAAGGTTGGGGTGGCTGTGGCAATTTTTTAACAAGATAACAATGAAGTTTGCCACATCAATTGACTCTTCCTTTCACAAGTGATTTCTCGATAACACGGGATACTGTTTAACAGCACTTTACCCACTGTAGGACTTCTTTCAAAATTGGACTCAATTCTCTTAAACCCTGTCACTGCTTTATCAACCAAGTTTATGTAATATTCTAAATCCTTTGTCGTCACATCAACAGTCTTCATAGCATCGTCTCAAGAAACCACTTTCTTTGCTCATCCCTGAGAGGCACCTTCTCACCCATGAAAGTTATATTATGGGATTGCAGCAATTCAGGCACATATTCAGGCTCCACTTCTAACTCTAATTCTCTTGCTGTTTCCTCCACGTCTGCAGTTACTTCCTCCACTGAAGTCTTGAACCTTCAAAGTCACCCGTGAGTTGGGATAAACTTCTTCTAAATTTCTTTTAATGTTGATATTTTGACCCTTCTCCATTTATCATGAATGTTCTTAGAATGTTGAATTCTTTCCAGAAAATTTTCAATTTATTTGCCCAGATCCATCAGATGAATCACTTTCAATGGCAGCTATTGCCTTACAAAATGGATTTAAGTATTAAGCCTTGAAAGCTGAAGTTACTCCTTGATCCATGGGCTGCAGAGTGGATGTTGCATTAGCAGGCATGAAAACATGAGTCTCATTCTGAGTCACCAGCTGCATTAGGCCCTAGTGAGAGTTAGCTTGCCCTTTTGATGCTTTGAAGCCAGGCATTGACTACTCTCTACTAGGAAAGTCCTAGATGGCATCTTCCAAAATACTGTTTAGCTGACATTAAACACCTATTGTTCAGTGTAGCCACCTTCACTAATTATCTGAGCTAGATCTTCTGCCCAGCTTCTACATCAGCACTTGCTGCTTCATCTTTCACCTTTATGTTATGGAGATGACTTCTTTCCTTAAACCTCATGAGCCAACCTCTGCTGGCTTCAGATTTTTCTTTTATAGCTTCCTCACCTCTCTCAGCCTTCATAGAATTGAAGAGAGTAAGGGCCTGGCTGTGGATTGGGCTTTGGCTTAAGGGAATGTTTGGCTGGTTTGATCTTCTACCCAGACCACTTAAACTTCCCCCACAACAGCAATAAGACTGTTTTGCTTTCTTACCACTCATGTGTTCACCGGAGTAGCGCTTTTCATTTCCTTCAAGAACTTCTCTGTGCTCACAGCTTGGCTAACTGGAGAGAAAGGTCTAGCTTTCAACCTCTCTTGGCTTTTGACATGCCTTCCCTGTTAAGTTTAATCATGTCTAGCTTTTGATTTAAAGTGAGAGACGTGTGAGTCTTCCTTTCACTTGAACACTTAGAGGTCAAGGTAGGGTTATTAATTGGCCTTATTTCACTAGAGTTGTTGTCTTGGGGAGTAGCGAGGCCTGAAGAGAGGGAGAGACGGGAGCAGCTGCTCAGTGGAACAGGTGGAACATACTCAGCATTTTTCAGTTATGTTTGCTCTCTTACAGGGATGTGGTTCATTGTGCCCCAAAACAGTTAAAATAGTAACATCAAAGATCGCTGATCATAGATCACTTTAACAATATGATAATAATGACGTTTGAAATACTGCAAGAATTACCAAAATGTGACACACAAACGTCGTAAAGCAAATGGTTTTGGGAAAACTAGCAGCAAAAGAGTTTCTCAACACAGGGTTGTCACAAACCTCCAATTTGTTAAAAAAAGAACAAAACAGTAAAAACCACAGTGATCTGTGAAGTGAAATAAAACAAGATATGCATGTACCACATTTTGTTTATTCATCAGTTAATGGTCATTTTTATTGTTTCTAGTTTTTGATCAGTATGAATAATGCTTCTATGAAGATTTGCATACAGGTTTTTGTGTGGACATATGCTTTGATTTCCATTGGGTATATACCTGGGAGTGGAATTGCTGGACCGTTTGGTAACTCTGTCTTTGAGGAACTGCCAAACTGTTTTCCAAAGTGGCTACACCATTTTACATTTTACCAGCAGCCTATGAGGGTTCTCGTTTCTCCACATCCTTGCTGAGACACTTGTTATCATCTATTTTTTGTTGTTGTTGTAGCCATTCTAGTGAGTATGAAGTGGTACCTTCATTGCGATTTTGACTATTACCGATTTTGCCCAGAATGGTTACTGCTGTGATATTTGCCGAATTTTTCACTTCTATCATTTCTTCTACATTTACTAATGGGAATTGTTATGTAAGGGAAGGCAATGCCTTCCCCCCATATGTTTATTCAGTGATTTATGGGCTAGTGTGTATTTCCTTCGTTCTTTGGATCATAATCCACTGCTGTCATTTACTTTGTTGCTCAGTGCTGCATGTTCTTATCTCAGGGTTGGCCAACAGCAGCGCCTCATCTTGGTTCATGTGCCGTTTCCGCATGTGCCCATTATTTTCTGAGCCCTCCTGACTTTCTGGCCCCACAAGAGAGGTTCCAGGCAGCTTTTGTACTTATGGACTTCCCAGGCATCCTCCTGTGCTTTCCCTGTCCTAGTCCTGACACAACTATTTCTATAAGAAACACTGGTCCTTTTATTATTTTATTAGAAACCAAGATCCTGGAAGTAGGTATAGCTCATTGGTAGTTGCAGCACCGTGGCTTTAAATCCAGTCCTCTGGTGACTCCCAAATCAGTTTTACCAGCCTTGACCTCATTCCAGAAATCCACACTTCTATTTTGTTTCATGCCTATTATTTCCTCTTGGATTTCTCCTTAAATAGAGCCCTAGATATCCAGCACTAACCACCCGCTTCCCAGTTTTCCTGTTTTACCGGAGTACACTGCCATCTACACTGTTTCACAGGGCAAAGCTCTGGAAGTTATCTTCTGCTCTCCCCACCCCTGCAATCCATCAACAAGTCCCGTGGGCTCTGCTTCCAAACTATGTAACTGTCCACTTATCTCCACTTCCACTACAACCACCTAAGTCTGGGCCTCCGTGACTTCCCACTTGGACTAAATGCAAGTTAACTATTGGTTTCCCACTCCCATCCTTTCCCTTTTAAAATCTATTCTCTCATGTTGCCATGACTATCTTTCAGGGTCTCCTCATCACACTTAAAGAAAGCCTAGACTCCTTGCCCTTATAAAGTGTACCTGAGGTGCTCCTTGCCTGCCTCCTGGCCTTACCTTGTGTTTCTCGACCTACTGTGTGCCTGCGTCAGAGCCTGGGCACTGACTCTTCTCTGCCTGGAATGCTCTTCTCTCTGATTTTTGCCAAGCTGCCTCGTTCTTGTCATTCACATCTCAGTTGTAATGTCACCTCCCCAGAGAGGGACCTTTCCAGACCATCTAATCTTAAAAAAAATTCCCAGAAGCGTCACCCCGAATGCTTGGCATCTCACCATCTGTGCTTCATCCTTTTTTTCCCTCGTGTGCATTCCTTCATTTGTTGAGTATTTTCCTGTGCTTGCATATACACTTCGTGGGTGTAGGGCCGTGTCTGTCTTTTTTAAAATTGAGATTTAACTGGCGTTACATTCGTTTCGGGTGCACAACGTGATTCACTACCTGTATGTATTGTGAAATGATCCTTACAGTAAGTCTGGGTAACATCCATCTCATACGTAGTGACAAGTTTTTTCTTGTGATGAGGACTTTAAGATCTGTTTACTTAGCAGCTTTCGATTATGCAACACAGTATTACTAACTGTAGTCACTATGCTGGACCTTACATCCCCATGACTCATTTACGTTCTAACTGGATGTTGTACCTTTTGACCCCCTTCCCTCATTTCGCCTACCCTCGACCCCCAATCCCACACCTCTGGCAGCTACCAATCTGTTTTCTGTCTGTGAACTTGGGGGTGGTGGATTTTCAGATTCCACATATAAGTAGAATTGTATGATATTTGTCTTTCTCTTGACTTATTTTTGCTTAGCATAATTCCCTCAAGGTCTGTCCATGTTTGTCGCAAATGGCAAGAGTCCATTATTTTTTATTGCTGAATAATATTCCATTGTGTGTGTATATATACCACATCGTCTTTATCCGTTCATCCATTGATGGGCACTTAGATTGTTTCCATATCTTGACTATTGTAAGTAACGATGTACTGAACATGCCGGTTCATATTCTTTTCAAGTTAGTGCTTTTGTTTTCTTCAGACAAATATCCAGAAGTTGAATTGCTGGATTGTAGGTAATTCTATTTTTAACTTTTTGGGGAACCTCCTTACTGTTTTCTATGGAGGCTGCACCAGTTTACATTTCCACCAACAGTGTACAAGGATTCTCTTTTTGCCATATTCTTGCCAACATTTATTTCTTGTGTTCTTTATATTCTAACAGGTGTGACGTGATAACACATTGTGGTTTTTATTTTCATTTCCCTAATGATTAGTGATGCTGAGCATCTTCCCAGGTACCTGTTGGCCCCCTGTATGTCGTCTTTGGAAAAATGTCTATGCAGATCTTCTGCCCATTTTTAATCCTTTTCAAATTGTTGTTTTGCAGTTGAGTTTCACGAGCTCTTTATGTATTTTGGTTATTAATTCCTTATCAAATATGTGACTTGCAAATATTTTCTCCCATTCAGTAGGTTGCCTTTTCATCTTGTTGATGATTTCCTCTACTGTGCAGAAGCTTTTTAGTTTGATGTAGTTCCACTTGTTAATTTTGCCTTTGCTTTTGGAGTCAGATCCAAAAGCTCATCACCAAGATTGATGCCAAGATGTTTTAATCACCACTTGTATACTCAGAGCCTCGAACAATACTTGGCACAGTTGTGCTAAGTATTTTAATAAATATTTTGTTTGAATGAGCAGACAAACAAATGAATTGCCGGCTGCTTGCCTTAAAACTCTATGGAAGGCAGTGCAGCTTATTGGACTGAGGAAATCAAACTAAAGGGAAAGCCAAATATTTTCTGCTGAGGTGGCTCTGAAGCTGAGACGCTGTGGGGAGGGGCCTCAGCAAAATCAGATACTGAACAGCAGAGACTCAGGTAATTCAGATCCAGTGGTCACAGGCTTCAAAGTTGAGCATGGGGTGTGTGTGTGGGGGCTTCCCTTCAAGCCATCTGGGCAGCTGTCCTTAGCATGAACTCAGTGATCGCCCTCCTGCTGCTGCACTGTCAGGAGGGAGTCCATACTGCTTGGGCATTCATTCATTTAGAAATGTATATCTGGAAGCTTCTGTGTATAAAGCTCTGGGCTGGGTGTAGTGAGAACTAAAGATAAGATATGGTGAGATAAATTTTTATCTTCCAAGAATTAATATGTAAATGTCTGCATTTACACGTAGAAAAATAATAACTGTAAGAGATAAAATCGAGTGCAATGGGGATTCAAGCAAAGGGGGAATTTTCTCAAGTTGAGGAGCTCCCAAGCAGCTTTATGGAGGCCATGTTCAATGTGGACCTTGAACAGTTCACACATAAGACATATTTAGTTAGTTTCACTTGGGCTGAAGGATTTCAAGTTCCTGTGTGTCTTCCTACTTCTGGGGCTGGAGACCAGCAATCACCTCTTTGAAAGAATTTCCTTTCAGTGTGGTATGTAAAGCATTTTTGACACACACTTCTACTAAAAAATACCAAGGTAGCAGCTGAGTTGAAAAATACCCTCTGTGATAATGCACTTGAGACGTCTCTGGTGATCCAGTAGTTAAGAATCCACCGTCCGATACAGGGGACATGGATTTGATTCCTGGTTGGGGAACTAAGATCCCACATGCTGCAGGGCAGCTGAGCTCTCATGCCACAGCTAAGACCCGATACAGCCAAATAAATATTAAAAAAAATAATAATGTACTTGAAACAGAATAGGTGTTCATCTCAAACAACTGGAAAGCTGTGGTTACCTGTTAAGTGTTGATGGCAGCTGAAACATGGACCAGATTTTAAGCCTGGTGCAGTTGTATCATCTTAACATTGCCCTCAAGATTCTACCACATTTTAGGACTCACGTTTGGGGAGTGAGAGTTATTATTTATGAGAAATGACCTTTAAAACCAAAATAAAGAAGCTCTGCCTGCCCAGCAATCAGTGAAAAAGAATTAAGAGAGGCATGCCATCTGCCAGGAAAAGCCCCTCTCACGTGGCCAGGACTGTGGAGCTCCCAAGGCCACGAAAGGTGGGAGTGGGCAAGGGAGCTTGCCGGAGGGTCTCCTGGCTGACTTCTCTGTGCCAGTGGAGCTACCTGCTTTTAGAGCTCCCTGCTCCACTCTCTGTTGAGCTTATATTTTTGCTAAATCGAATTTTTCAATGGATTTTCTCTTTGTGAATCATAAATTCTGGAACAGAAAACATGTAGTTCTGGGAGGTGTGCAAAACAGGGAAAGTGGTATGTGTTGCTTCACGGGGTGGTGGTTTAGAGATGGAGGACCCAGCCCAATAAGGCATCTGGTCTTTACACTGCATTCCGATAAGGATTGACCTCCACCTACTACCTCCAAGGAACAATTCAAGTGCTGCTTATGGTGTATTTGAACTAAGGATCTCAAGAACAAAATGGAGGGAATTCCCTAGCTGTCCAGTGGTTAGGACTTTGAGCTCTTGCTGCCGGGGGTGCAGGTTGAATCCCTGGTCAGAGAAATAAGATCTCACAAGCCACACAGCCAACAGAGAAAAGGACAATCTAGATTTCGATATTTCTAACAAACCTTGGCCTGGGAGCATTGACAGATCATCATTCCTCCTGACCTTAGGTCAGTCCGCATGTGTAGGAGTGCTTGATGAAGCAGTATCCATTTCTTTCCTCTTTGTGTGATATTTTAAATGTGCTTACATTAAGAGGACACCCAGGGACTTTCCCAGCAGTCCAGTGGTTAAGACTGCGAGCTTCCACGGGGGTCCGGGTTTGGTTCTACATGCCACGGGACAACTAAGCCGACTTACCACAACAAAATATCCCACATACTGGAGTGAAGATCCTGCATGCCACAGCTCAGACCTGACCACACAGCCAAGTAAATAAGTTAAAAAATATTTTTTTTTAAAAGAAAGCACCCAATCTGCATATATCTTTGTGTCTGTCAGTCACTCAGTTGTGTCCGACTCTTTGCGACCCCTTGGACTGTAGCCCACCAGGCTCCTCTGTACGTGGATTTCTCCGGGCAAGAATACTGGAGTGTGTAGCCATTTCCTTCTCCAGGGATCTTCTTGAACCCAGGTCTCCCTCATTACAGGCAGATTCTTTACCATTTGAGCTACTCAGGAAGCCTGCATGTTATCTTTACGCACTTATCAATATGAATTCCTAAATTCCCCAGCTCATGGGTTGGATTCTCATTCATCTTGTTGATAGGGTGGGTCTATTAGGGTGCCTCTTCCCAAAAAACAGAAACAACAAAAAAATGCAACAAATCCTTCTGAGAGAGGGTATGGGGTTCTAGCAGACAAGGGTAAAATGCCTGTCCCCGAAGATAACCTCTCTTGCTCATCAGTGAGTCATCTGTCCTTTGA